>NC_139460.1:183582500-183985000 GCF_057233095.1 Heloderma suspectum
TGCCTTCAGGGAAGGAGCAATCCTGTGGCCACTAGACAGCAGCTAGACGGCCATAGGATACCTGGTTTTCCAGGAACTGACCTCCCCCCACTTCCGCGCTGCCTCAGAGGCAGCGCGGAACAGCCCTGTCCTTCGCACTCGCAAGAGGAGCGTAGCGCCAAAAAGGGGCATTCCGGGGGACGTTCCGGTGCAGGGAGGGTGGAAATGCCTGTATGACACATCCAATGTGTCATACAGCAGCCTCCTCCCCCTCTCAGCCCTCCCATGGCTAGACAGCTGCAATTGGCTGTCTAGCCACAAATGCAGGGCAAGAGAAGCGTGGAGGGAATGATCCCCTCTGTGCTTCTCCTGCCCTGCTTTGGTTAGGTGGTCGCCTCTGAGTTCAGAGGCAGCTGCCTATCTGAACAGGATTGTGCCCTGAGTTGAGTTGTGAGCTGTGCTTGGGGTGAAGCAATCCCATAACCTCTGGTTTCACCTCAAGCAGGATTCAGTCTACATTCTGCTCACATCATCTGTTTGGTTGTCTGAATCATCAAATAGGCACTGGGAACTTTTAAAGACATGCAGATTTTAATTTCCCCCAAAGTGAACTAACACTTGCAACAGAGCAATGGCCATTTTCTTTTTACATTGTTGAATGTATGTAACTGGAAGAAACAGTTGACAGAGTGGCTCCTTCTCAGTCCTTAAATAGAGCTTCTTTGTGCGTGCTGAAACCTAAAGCTGGTGCTCGGACGCAGAATCAATCACCGTCTCTCATAATGGGCTGACTAGAAAAGAAGGCACTACTTCACAAGGTTGCTGTGAGGACAATTGGGGTGGAAAATTCTGTATGTTGCTCTGAGAAATTTGTAATCATAGAATAGGAGGGTTGGAAGGGGCCTCCAAGACCATCGAGTCCAGCCCCCTGCTTAATGCAGCAGGAATCCAAGTCAGAGCATCCCTGACAGATGGCTGTCCAGGACTCCAGCCTCATCTTGAATGCTTCCAGTGTGGGAGAGCCCACCACCTCCCTAGGTCACTGGATCCATTGTCGTATTGCTCCAAACAGTCAGGAGGTTTTTCCTGATGTTCAGCCGGAATCTGGCTTCCTGTAACTTGAGCCCATTATTCCGTGTCCTGCACTCTGGGATGATCGAGAAGAGATCCTGGTCTTCTTCTCTGTGATGACCTTTCAAGTACTTGAAGAGCGCTATCATATCTCCCTTCAATCTTCTCTTCTCAAGGCTAAACATGCCCAGTTCTTTCAGTCTCTCCACATAGGGCTTTGTTTCTAGGCCCCTGATAATCTTCGTTACCCTCCTCTCTGAACCCTCTCCAGCTTGTCTGCATCCTTCTTAAAATGTGGTGCCCAGAACTGGACACAGTACTCCAGATGAGGCTTAACCAGTGCTGAGTAGAGGGGAGCTAGTACTTCACAGGATTTTGAAGCTATGCTTCTATTAATGCAGCCCAAAATAGCATTTGCCTCTTTTGCAGCCACATCACATTGTTGGCTCATATTCAGCTTGTGATCGACAACAATTCCAAGATCCTACTCACTTGTAGTGTTGTTGAGCCAACTATCACCCATCTTGTAACGGTGCATTTGGTTTCTTTTTCGTAAGTGCAGAACTTGGCATTTATCCCTAATAAATTTCATTCAGTTGCTTTCTGGCCAGCACTCCAGTCTATCAAGATCATTTTGAATTTTGTTTCTGTCTTCCAAAGTATTAGCTATCCCTCCCAATTCTGTGTCATCTGCAGATTTGATCAGCATTCCCTGCACCTCCTGCTCCTCCAAGTCAGTAATAAAAATGTTGAAGGGCACTTGGCCGAGGACTGAGCCCTGCAGTACCCCGCTCGTTACCTCCCCCCAGTTTGAGAAGATCCCATTGATAAGCACTTTTTGAGTCCGATTCTGTAGCCAACTGTGGATCCACCTGATAGTTGTTTCATGTAGTCCACTTTGAGCTAGTTTGCTCATCAGGATATCATGGGGCACTTTGTTGAAAGCATTGCTGAAGTCGAGGTATATTATGTCCACAGCATTCCCACAGTCCACAAGGGAGGTTACCTGATCAAAAAATCAGATCAGATTCATCTGGCAGGATTTGTTCTGGACAAATCCATGTTGAAGAAAAGTGGGATCAACATGCAATAAAACCAATAAATGTTTGAGCCCCTGGCACTTACGTTTCTGTTTTGAGTGGCTCCACTGCATTTTTTTCATCAAAACTATTTATGTTCATAACGCAGGGACCCATCTCTCTGCTATTCTGCCACAACAGTACACCTACATGCATGCACACCTCCCACATCCGTCACTGGTCCAGCAATAATAGTGGCTGGCCAACCGCACATAGCTGACAAGGAGAAAGAGAGAAATTTTTAGGGGTTGGGTGGAGTAGAAATGAGGAACAGCTCCTCTCTGTGCTCCTTTGATTGGAGAAAGTCACAGCCTAAATTCTATTTACAATAGCCCTGGTTATGGGTATAACAACTGTATTATGAGTTACAAGATGCTTTGTGGCATTTTAGCACCCCTTCGTACATCACTTCCTTAGCATAAATGACTGACTAATTCACCCTCCCAGCGGTCTAACAATATCAGTTGCAACTATAAGACCCTATAGATAGGATAGCCTCTTACAGGGCCACCTTCTGTTGGTATAAGAACATGCAAGCTACACAGAACTGTTCTCAAGGCAGAACGACAAGGTTCTGGAGGTCACTTCTGATTCCTAACAACTGAAATATTTCTCAATGAAGAGAAAATTCTTCAGGCAGAGGTGAAAACTCAGTTCATTTAAGCATAGTCTGGGGGTACCCTTTAGGTTATACCATCAGTTAACTAAGTCCAGACTTCTAGTACTCATAATAGTTTTTCCTGGTGGTGAGACTCTAGATGTTGAATGTTCCCTCCACCACTAGAGGCTAAACAGTACATCGGTCAGCTTTCAGTGCCAGGTGAAAACAATTCTTTTTTGGCAAGTCTTTTGAATAGATCGTTGGGCCTATTAATTAGAGCAGGGGTGCACAACCTTTTTGGCCCTGAGGGCTGCATGTGATGCTGTCTTGGGGGTCAGTGGCCACACACGTACACATGTATGTGCATGCACACACACACCAACGCACGCACAAATACAGAACAAAATAGTTGATGGGTGGTATATATCATTCTCCACAGTCCATTCCCAGCCTCTAGCTGTTTACAGGAAGGGGGATTCTAGCAGTATTGGGAAGCATCCTATCAAATAGCTGTTCAATTTCTTCATCTTAAGAAAAAAGTTGTTCAATACTACTGATGTCATAGATGATGGATATTTACAGTGGCAGGGAGTTCCACAGGTTGAAATGCACAACTGTAGCATACCTGATAGTGTTTTGCTACAAAGTAATTCAGTCAGATGCCCTATGATATTTTTAATGTTGAAAATAAGCCACAAGTGAGAACAATGACACTGAAACCAGATGCAAAAAACAAAAAACCCCTAAGATGTGCAGAAAATGAATGGGCACAAAATAATAATCCCAGTCCTAATGTGTTCTGGGATATACAGCCCCTGAGGAATTTTGATTTTTTTATATATATCAAGATATATTCTGTACTCATCTTTGTTTTCCTGACGTCATATAAATAGTAAAACAACAGTCTCCAATTTATGCTTCCCAACCCTTAAAATCCTTATGCTTCCCAATCCTACTTAAAATTCTACATAATTCAATAAAATACCAACGATAACAACTACAATGATATTTAAAGCTTTAGCTATGCTATTAGTCCACTTTGAACATTTAGTTGGGGAACAACGACAGCAACAACAATTAATAACAATAATTTTACCTCCTTTGCCAAGCAAAGAGTAACTCCGCTCCTCCCCTAGTTGAGATCATTGTGTCCCCCCCCCCCCCAGCATCTGAGCTGGACTGTGGGCATCGTGCATCATAACCACGTCCTTCTATCAAGTGTGGACTAAGAACAATCTCCATTAGCTGACAGGCAGGCAGGGTGATAAATGCCCCCGACGAAGGGGAAGGAATTGCGTAAAATAAAGAAGCATGTTCCAACAAGTCTTGTCAAAATTGTATTGATTTAATCATCTGCAGAAATACACATTCCTGGCTACTGTAGCGTGCACCGTGGGTGCAGTTTAGAGCGGCAGGCAGGCTCTCCACGCTCTCCCTCCCTCATTGGGTCCGAAGGTGATGAAGTGCAAGACAAACTGCTTTCTAATTCCCTTTTTTAAAATGTTGGATCCCAAAGAGCTATCTTTTCCCACTCCACTTTGCATTTTGTTTTATTTAGGGCTTAAAACAAACCAGGAAGCCATTGCCTGTTTTGATACACATTGTGCTCTTGGTTAAATATCCCATTATTTACTTATATATCCCCCTTTTAATGGTCAACTGAGCACCCAGGGAGTGAACTTGGACTTAAATCCCAGTTTTCTGGGGTTTACCCCAACACATAATTCATCGAACCACCAGGTAAATGTAATTATTTCCTGCTCCTGATATCAAGCAGGCTGTCCTGAGAATGGTTGGGAAGAGTTCCTGGGGATTGTTGCTTTCCCTGTGTGGAAGGCAGAGACCCACAAGGTATTTAAAAAGGGAGTTTTTAGAAAAGAATCTAATTTAAAAGTGGGGTGATGGTGGTGGAGTGAGACCACTTGACAAACAATTCCTGGCTTCCAGTCAAATCCCCTTTGGCATAAATCATCTGATTAGATCTCCCTATATGTTTTCAAAGCTGCCAATATTCTCTGGCCATTGTAAAAGGTGAGCTGCGACTGCAACACAAGGTGATAGCAAAATGCCAACTGGCTCTTTTCCAAGTCCTTTTCCACTTTGCAGAATCAAAGCTGAAATCATGACTCCAAGGCAGGCACAGTAGGGGAGGGTGGCAAAGGGGTATGGCCAGGGTGGGGAGCATGTGGGGCTTGTTCTGGTTTCATTCATTTTCCCAAAGAACAGCAGCTTGGGAGTGCCACAACCAGGCCTGTGGCAACTCCTCACTTAAACTTGCTGAGGGGAAAATAGTTGTGGGGAGGGAAAAGCTCTAGGAGAGAAAGATGTCTTGAACGTTTGGACTCTGGGTGAATGCCCTATAGGATCACTGTGGCAGGAGCCCTCAGCTCCATGGGTGGCTGCCCCATGTGGTGAACGTCACCTGAACAGTGACGTATTCTCAGACTCTACAGTTCTGAACTTGCGCTGCCTACCCACCCAGGCTGGCCATTGGACCTTCCCAAGCAGGAAGGGCTACAGCATTCACCCTGTTTGGGGCTAGGACATTTCCTGGGCAGCTATCGTCTTCTTGCCTTGGGTGTGTTTTGCTGTTGACTCCTGGCTTTGTCCATTAGCTCTGGCTCTAACTTGATTTCCTAGCTTGACCCCCCCCTGCTCCCCCCCACTGCCCCTTGGCGCAGCATATGGCTCCTGATTTCCTGTTCCATTCTGACAACTGCCTGTAGCTCAGCCCCGACGCTCAGAAGCAACCTTCCACAACCTGGTTCTCTCCAGATGTGTTGGACTACATCATCCCTAGCCCACATATCTGGAGAGCATCAGGCTGGGGCACGCTTCTCTGGAGCATCCTGGGATTTGGGAAATGTCGTCCAGCCTGCTCTACAGTACAGAGCAGGGGATGGGAGATGTGTGGCCCTCCAGAGGTTATTGGAGTGCAACTCCCATTATCCCTCACTGTGCTAAGTAGGGTGATGGGAGTTGTAGTCCAACCAGATCTGGAGGGCCATGTGTCCCCCATTCCTAGAGCCCCAGTCAATTAAGAGTATTTCTGAGAGCCCAGCTTGGTAGCACAGGCATCCTCCAGCCCTGCAGCAGCCTTTCGCTAGTAACATGCAAAGCAGGCCCTTGGGGTGGTCTGAGTGCCCTGCCTTCCTCCTGCTGTCATGTGCCCAACCTGGGATTGGTGCCCAGAAACCAATAATTTCTCAGGTACTCTCCCCCCCCCCCTGCTGCCCCAGAGAGGGAGCACAGCACACTGCAACTGCCTGTGAGTCACTGGCTTGGGCTAGTTTGGAGACTGCAGCACCAGAAAAAATAAGTTAGATCTCTCCACTTTGGGGTGAGTAGAATTTTTGAAAAATTAGTTTTATTTCTATTTCTAATTTTATGTTTTTCTTTTTAATTATTTTTTATTTCCCAAGGACATATTCCTATTGGATTTCTCTTTCCTGTGTACCACTTTTAAAAGAACATGACAGTTGTTTTGGGCCTGGGGGAGCAGCCTGATCTAGGATTTAATCTTCAATCTGGGTATTGCTGTTTCTCTTTTGGTGTTTTAAAGTTGACTAACAGTTGTTTAAAAACTGTGGCCATGAGGGCAGCTGTGGGTTTTAAATGTTGTTCTTATTCTGTAGTATTGTCAAAATTATAATTGGCCTTACATCTCCGCTTCCACTGGTCATAGAACCCATGAGCCACCACTGGGTCACAAACAGTGCGGATGCAAATCCACTGAGATTTGAGTGCAATTTCTGCAGCTGGACAATTGTTTTGTGCCAGTGACTGAAAAACCTTAACTACATGAAGAGGAAGAGGAAGAAGAAATCCCATTTTTCAAGAGATAACAATCTCAAAGTCAGCCTCATTGGGCCTAGTGATGATGCAAGTGAAAATGGTTCACTGCATTTTCATGCAGCCTATGGATACATTTTCTTGTTTAACAAGATGAAACATTTTTCCTTCATTACCAAAAATATTCAGGCTTTTCATGTTAAATAACATACTGAAAATAGTATTTAAACTAAATGAAATACATGTTGCATCCCCCCCCCCCATCTTAATAGTCCCTTTATCAAAGAGCAACCAGGTCACCTGGATTTGGGATTAGGCTGAGAGTGGGGGGAGAGTTCAGTAAAATATGGGGGAACTCCTGCAGTACTCAGGGGGGGAGGAAAAAATCTGCACACTTGCAGCAACTTCTCAGATGTTCAGGGATCACTGCCCTGGCAACATGACCACTGTCTGAGTAGACATTTTAAGTGCAATGAGGACATTTTAATCACTGGCTCTTGCTAATCTGCAGAAGCCAATGCCACAGACTTCTGGAGCACTAATGTATTCTGGTGTATAAGTAGGATGGATGTAAGAGTGGAGTGAGTCAGTGGGTGAAGACTGCCTCTATGGTACAAGCATGTGCTATCTATACAAATCATGGAACATCCCAAGCAGGGGCACTATTTCAGATTTCAGGGTGGTGAGGAAGGATGGGCAACATTCTGCAATGCCCAGTGGCCCAACATTCAAGTAAAAATGGGGGAAAGAGTGCATTTTGAGAGTGTTTCTTGCGATAATTTTCTCTCTCTCTCTCTCAGCACAGTACAGTTATCCCCCTTTTTGTAGCAAAGGGATTTGCATGCAGTCTGGTATATAAGACTGTGTGTAGAACCAATCATTTAACCAGGTGTGGCCCAGAGGAACAATCACTTGTGGTTTGATACAAGAAAGGGATGATTCTCTCCCTAAATTGTGACCCTGATTCCAGTGTTCTACACAGTCAGGAAAATGTTTCTGCCTTTAACCCACCCATCATTCACAATCTGCCTCCTTAGTAACACTTTTGGCAGGCTGGGTATATCAGCTGACCCCCAAACTGATTTGGAACTCTCTAAAGGGCCAATTATACCAGTGTGGACCCAGGAGCAACCTATCAAATTGAGTCTGCACTATAAGTGCACAAAAGACAAAGCCGTGGTGTTAGTGGTGGTGCTGTGTAGGCTGAACCACTTGTGTGACTGGAATGCCAAATGCTGAACCAAGCAACAATCAGATTTTGGCACTTGGCCGCAAGCACGGAAGTGCCCCCAGATGAAACTGCATTTGTGAACAGCTCACACACATCAGAGAGAGAGAAAGCTTTTCACAGGAGGCTTGATTATTGTGCGGGGCTGTTTTCAAACAAGTGTCTCCCCAGATGAAAATTTGGCTGGTACAGTCATGTGAAAATGTTGTTGCTGTTGTTGCTTTTCACAGTACAACCAGCCTCCATGATGGGAAGGTCTGCTGTTGCCCAGCGCAATGAGGTCAGAATCAGATATTTATTTGGCCTTTGAGGCTAGTGATTGGCAAGTGGTCAGTGAGGAGCTGCAAATAGGCTACTATGAGCGCTTTGGAACTGCATTAACAGGGCTGTCAGCAGGGGGAGCTGGAGACAGCACCACCCTCCAAGGACTCCATGACGGATGCATGGGTGGCTTCCTGGGCACAGGACTGGCAGGTGGCTCCTGAACGAATCAAAATAGCCTTGGTGTTGCTGCTCCTAGACAGGCTGGGCTTCACCAGGTTGTGCTCGAAGAGCCTTGGCAAGACAACAGGAACAGTGGGATGCTGGCTGTTGTCCTTCTGTACGGTCTTTCTGTGATGAAAGTCGTGCCCTCGCCTGAAAATGTTGAAGGCACGAAGATTAAGTGGTTTCCAGCAAAGGCTTTCAAAAGGAGAAAATGCCTTGGCTGAATGGCTCAGTTATACGTTCCAAGCCCTCACGTCGGGGTGGGGAGAGAAGGGACACAAATCTCCTGAGAAAGTGCAAGTCAGTCAAAAAGAAATCTTGGAGCCACTTCAAACATGCTGCCAATAATTCATGATTCATGCAACGAGTGGTGTTTTTTTTTAAGCCCATTTCTTCATTTGCCAAGTACATAGAGAGCAGAATGTTCTCCATTGTGTAGGAACACCACAGCATGTTGCATTTAACAAGGAAAGGTCAGCAAGAAGGGACCATGGCTCCTCTTTTAAGAAGCTACTTCTCATCCTCATCCTGTCCTTTGGAAAAACAGGTTTTGCTCTGTAGCAGGCAGGGCCAGATTCATAATGCACAGCTACCCCTTCCCCACCCTCATTCTCAAAATAGCTCTTAATTTTTCCCACATCCAAGTGGCAGTGGAAGCCCCCCAGTAAAGGTAATGCAGGAGTGCAGAGCAGACTGTACTTGCCAATTAATTGTTCCACAGGATTGACTTAGTTTGTTCACCTTCCCCACCCTCCAGAGCTGAATGGCCAGGAATAAATACCGTTAACTGCAAGAAGCCTGTGCTCCAGACAGAGTTCTTTGCAGGCTGAAAAACAATATTGTTCTTGGCCAGGATTGGATAGCATGTGGCCTGCAGCCCTGCTGCCCCCGCCAAATTTGCCACAGTGAGAAAACAATGGCAATTTTACAAGGAAACAAGGTGTGGGCGGGGAGGGGAGGAGGATGCACCTTGCTTGTAAGCAGAATTGTGCTCCTGGAATTTGGCAGCACTTTTGGTGGGAGTGAGGTGATGCCTCCAGCTGGTTGCAGGAGGTAATGTGGTCCCCTGACCCCTGGAAGTTGCCCACCTCTGATCTCAGAAATCAGAACAAAGGAGAAATAAAGGAGATCCTTATGCCCCGGTGGTCATTATAAGAACAGAAGAATGACTTTGCTGGTTCAGGCCAAATGTTCTATTCAAGCACTCTGACCCTAGATTTGACCATACATTTACTGGCCTTTTTTATTTTAATAAATAGCAGTCAGGGGAGGAGGTTGATCCAGACTGAGGCCATAGAGCACAGGTGGTGGCTGACCCTTTCCTCCTGCATAACTTTCCTTATGAAAACTCCCGCCAATCTATACTTTGCTCCCAGAGTTACCATTAGCTGCACTAGCACCTTTGGGGCAAATAGCAGCTTCAAGAGGAGATTTTTGGTGGGGAAATTGTGCTGGGGGTGGGAGGAGGCCTGAATCACCTTTCTGCGTACCATGGTCCTGATCGAGAATCCCCCCTCTTTGCAGTGCTATTTCTTAAAAAGAAAAAAGCCCAGAGATATAATCATGTCATAAATGTACATCTGTTCCAGTTCTCTGTTTTCAAATGTAAGCAGTAGGGATCAGTGAGAATTTTGTTCCAATTTGGTTTTGATACAAATTTCCCCAAATTTTCAAAGTTCTCCATATTAGGGAGAAAAAGAACTTGGATTGAGCACATTTGAATGTGAGAGAAACTGAAACTGACAGGTACGTCCATCCAAGCCCAGGGCTTTGAGCTCTTAAAAGCCTGGGTTTGAATCCTATATAAATTTAGTACTGAATTAGGGTTGCAACCTCTTTTTAAAGATGAGGTGCCTCATCTTTAACAGTTACATGGCAGGCAGGTACATCATGGTCTTATAGATCTGCATCTTATAGAATCATAGGGTTGGAAGGGGCCTACAAGACCATCTAGTCCAACCCGCTGCTTAATGCAGGAAGCCTGATTCCCAGGCGGTCTCCTGTCCAAGTACTAACTAGGGCTGGCCCTGCATAACCAAATTCTGGGTGAGAATGTTGTTTTGATAAGAATTTGGGATAAAAAGAACTTTCTATATAAATGAATGTAGGAGAAAGCAAAACTGAGAAATTCACCCACCCACCCCTAGTGACCTGTCAGATGTTTATTGGCATTTCAGGGGGAGTGAAACTTCAGAACCTTCAGTAGAGGTGGGCCAAAGGTGTTTTTTTTTGGGGGGGGGTTAACAGAAAAATGGCTTTGCTGGTGCTTCAAGCAACGGCTGTGCTGTCCTCAACAGCTCAGCACTGTTCCCTTGTAACTTGGGACAGAATGTGCCTTTGGAATGATGAACATAGATCCAGTTTGCATGTCATATGCTCATTGTTTTCACTTTCCACTTTCAATTAACAATACGTAACAACCCCGGAATGCCCTATTCCTTGGTTATTTCGTGATGTGTGAACCTGGAAACTCTGGATTGTTTATGGGTTAAACAGCCCAGAGTTAACTGAACAATTGCCCATGGTTTGTTGCTGAATGCCCGTGAGAGTGACGTAGCAAATTTTTTATGGGGCATTTTGTCCCTAATTACAAGGGGAATGCAACTGGGCTGCCGCAAGCAGCAGCAAAGTTTTTTTTTCTGTAAAAAAGGGAAACAAAGAAAACACCTCAAGCACCTTGTCTTTAAAGTAGGGATGGACGAACTCACCAGAGCCCACCTCACATGCCACTCGCCAGACCCCTGTCAGGTGCCTGCCCCATTCAGTGTGCTGTGTGAACTGCCAGACGGTCCATGGGTGAGCATGCAGCATCCTCACATCCCTCAAGTCACCATTTTGTGTAAAAATGGCAGCTCCGCTATTTATGTAAGTTGCCATTTCCGTAAAATGGCAGCTGTAAATAGCCCCATTTATGCAAAATTACAGGTGTAAGTTGTCTAATTAGTGCCTGTAAATGTGCAAAAATGGGGTAATTTATGGCCTCCATTTTACACAAGTGGCAACTCACATGAATAGTGGAGCTGCCATTTTTATGCAAAATGGCAGCTCATGGACAAGTGGAGATTCCCACACTTGCCTGACTTGGGGCGTGCCAAATTGGACAAGCACAGGGATACACAGACTGGCATCCGGGGGGCTGAGCTGGCAAGAAATCACAGCCTCAAGCCCCAACCAGATTCTCACATCATCCCTACTTTAAAGCAATGGATATCCAGTCTGTTTTTACTGAAGTTTCCGTTAGAAGAAACCTATTATTTCTCTCTTTTTTTCTCCCTAGAATATTGTACTATTTGAAATGGAGGATTTTAGAATATTTTCTTATAAATGTTTTTGGTTTTGTCATGTATTTTGTTTGTTTGTTTTGTTTTGTTAAAACTCACAATAAAAAACTGGAAAAAAAATCCCTACTTTAAAGTTTGTTGTTGTTCAGTCGTGTCCGACTCTTCGTGACCCCATGGACCATAGCATGCCAGGCCTTCCTGTCCTGCGCTCTCTCCCGGAGCGTGCTCAAGTTCATATTCATTGCATCGATGATGCTATCTAGCCATCTCATCCTCTGTCGTCCCTTTCTCCTTTTGCCTTCAGTCTTTCCCAGCATCAGGGTCTTTTCCAGAGAGTTTTCTCTTCACATTAGGTGGCCAAAATATTTGAGCTTCAGCTTCAGTATCTGTCCTTCCAATGAGCACTCAGGGTTGATTTCCTTTAGGATGGACTGACTGGACCTCCTTGCAGTCCAGGGGACTCGTAAGAGTCTTCTCCAGCACCACAGTTCGAAAGCATCAATTCTTCGGTGCTCAGCCTTCCTTATAGTCCAGCTCTCACAGCCATACATTACTACTGGAAAAAACATAGCTTTGATTAGACGGACCTTTGTCGGCAAGGTGATGTCTCTGCTTCTTACTATGCTGTCAAGGTTTGCCATAGCTTTCCTCCCAAGGAGCAAGCGTCTTTTAATTTCATGGCTACAGTCACTGTCTGCGGTGATCTTGGAGCCCAAGAAAGTAAAATCTGTCACTGCTTCCATTTCTTCCCCTTCTATATGCCAGGAAGTGATGGGGCCAGATGCCATGATCTTCATTTTTTTAATGTTGAGTTTCAAACCAGCTTTTGCACTCTCCTCTTTCACCCTCAACAAGAGGCTCTTTAGATCCTCTT
Source organism: Heloderma suspectum (assembly GCF_057233095.1). Taxonomy (NCBI): domain Eukaryota; kingdom Metazoa; phylum Chordata; class Lepidosauria; order Squamata; family Helodermatidae; genus Heloderma; species Heloderma suspectum. The sequence continues at coordinate 183,594,892 of NC_139460.1, forward strand.
CGCTTTCTGCCATTAGGGTGGTATCGTCTGCATATCGGAGGTTGTTGATAATTCTCCCGGCAATCTTAATTCCGACCTGTGATTCATCCAACCCGGCGTTTCTCATGATGTACTCTGCATATAAGTTAAATAAGCAGGGTGACAATATACAGCCTTGTCGTACTCCTTTCCCAATTTTGAACCACTCTGTTGTTCCATGTCTGGTTCTTACTGTTGCTTCTTGACCCTCGTACAGGTTTCTCAGGAGACAGGTAAGGTGGTCTGGTACTCCCATCACTTTAAGAATTTGCCCGTTTGTTGTGATCCACACAATCAAAGGCTTTAGCATAGTCAATGAAGCAGAAATTGACGTTTTTCTGGAATTCTCTTGCTTTCTCCATGATCCAGCGAACGTTGGCGATTTGATCTCTAGTTCCTCTGCCTCTTCGAAACCCAGCTTGTACTTCCGGTAGTTCTCGGTTCGCATACTGCTGAAGCCTAGCTTGTATGATTTTGAGCATCACCTTGCTGGCATATGAAATGAGCGCAATTGTGAGGTAGTTTGAACACTCTTTGGCGTTGCCCTTCTTTGGAATTGGAATGTAAACTGACCTTTTCCAGTCTTGTGGCTACTGTTGAGTGTTCCAGATTTGTTGGCATATTGAGTGCAGCACTTTAACAGCATCATCTTTTAGGATTTTAAATAGTTCAGCTGGAATGCTGTCATCTCCGCTAGCTTTGTTGTTAGTCATGCTTCCTAAGGCCCACTTGACTTCACTCTCGAGGATGTCCGGCTCAAGTTCAGTGACCGCACTTTATTATATTAAAGTTAATATTGTTAAAGTTAATACTTTAAAGTTAATATTGCCCTATCCCCACGGATGTCAGAGAAAACCACAATGGAATCAGATGAGTTTGAATTTCTATGAATCCAGCCTGTGGATTCCATAACGGACCAGCTTTTTCCAAGTCGCATGGATTCCGTGGGCTTGTGGACTGGTGTTTTTTTTTTTTTTTACATTCCAGAATTTTACGCAAATTTAGTCATAGAAAAATATGTAAATATAAAAAAACGCTGGCCAAAAATGCGCATTTCCCCCATAGGCTAAAGCATCAAAAAGTGCATTTCGGGGGGGGGAGTTGTGCATTTGGGGGGGATTTGCGCATATTTGCAGGTACACATTTGTGCAAATGCAAATTTGTTCAAATTTGGGACATTGGAAAAATCCAGTTCCAGCAATGAGTGGATGACAGAATGAAAGGCACCTGACAATCTGTAAAATGCAGATGGAACAGATTTTGCAAAATCAGTACATCCGTACCCATACCTTTGCAGGGGAATGAATGGTCCTGTGAAAATAGAGGGGAATTTTGGACCAGTCTTACAAAAATGGCATGAAGACAATGGAGGGTTTTGTTGTCTTTCCTCACCAGCCGGTCTCAAAGGTATATTTGATTCACTACCAGCACCACCTGCTTTGACACCCTTGTGGTGCTAGGGGCTGCCATTTTTTCCCCAGAATACTTTGGTCAGAGTGAGAGCAGGAAGCATTCCCCTCGCTCTGATTGGCTTCGGAATGATGCTACATGATGAGGCTATCATGTAGCACCTTTCTAAAGCCAGATAGAGTAAGGGTAAAGCTTCTGGACCTCAATTTAGGGAGATTCCTGGGAGAAAATATGGTGGCCATCAGTTGCCAGGAGTCCTCAGAAGGGCATTGCACCAGAGGCAAGTTTTCTGTCAGCTTTGCCTCTTTTGGGTCATCTCCTGAAACGACTCCCCAAACTTCATATCCCGTAAATGGGTTGGTGAAATTGGGGAGGGACATTTCAGCTCACCCCCTAGTTTTATATGAGTTTCAATATTCCTGAAGCAATTTGACCCTCCTAGTTCTCCTGCCAACTTCCTTTTAAGCAAGCCCCTCATTTTTGAGAAACTCCCAATTTTGAAATTAAATGTGCCCATGTTGGACTTTCTGGGCAATTTCTTATTCATATGTATGCATAATTTGAATATGTTACGGTTACTGTTCCAAAGGAGTTTGACAACACTTACATCTCCACAAGATTCTGAGCACCATGCACTGTTAAATAAAGGATTATCTTGCTTCTTGTTTGGCTCCATGAGAGCCGTGAGTCCTGTCTTTGATCGTAACACACAAAGGGAAGGAAGGAGAAGGCACTTAACACAGTATCCAAATAGCTCCCTTGACAGGAGGCCATCTGAGAAAATGCACAGCCTTCTTAGGGACAAGGGTTCAAGGGGGAGGAAAAGTGCCTTTTGCCAAGCAGGAAAAGAAAAGGACCAGGATAGGGAACAAGGGACACTACAACCACACAGCTAAGGTGTGAAAGCTACGGATGGAGAAATCTATGAATTTTGGTTTTCTTATTTCTCCAATTACAAGTTTGTTTTGGCCTGCATTTGCACTAGCTTGCAAACATGGGAACAATTTGTAAAACAAAACAAAACAACCCTGCCCCAAAATCCATATGCATTTTTGCGCACACTTTTCCTAGTGTGTAAAAAATGCATTTTTGTGTGCATTTTTGTGTGAACTGAATTGCAAAATTCAGATAAATGCCATTTTCAGTGCCCAGGTGTGTTCACTTATAGGTTCAGCAGGTCTGAATTTTGTAAATTTGTACAAAAATTGGGACCTGATGAATTTCTCTACATCCCAACTAACAGCAGCAGCCCCCAGCAGCTCAGTGCTGGGCATCAGATTAGGATGCTGGAGATGTGTGTTTGAGGCCCAGCAGGAGGGGGAAGTGGCCCCACTTAGCTTTTGTATGCCTGGCCAGGAACCCCCATGTTAAAGGCAAAGCGAGAGAGGGAGCTCCTAAGACTCATACTCACATTTCAAACACCACAGAGCCACTCCCTATCCACTCAGCTGCATCAGCAGACAGGAAGCAGACACCATGAGGCATTTGTCTTCCCCCAGCTTCCAGTCTCAAGACCCACTCACATACACCAGGATCATGTGGGGTTCAGGAGGAGCCCTAACACCCGGTTAGGAACATAGGAAGCTGCCTTACACTGAGTCAGACTCTTGGCCCATCTAGCCCAGTATCGTCGACACTGACTGGCAGCAGGTTTCCAGGGTTTCAGGCAGGATTCTTGCTCCACACTACCTGGAGAAGCCGGGGATCAAACCTGGGACCTTCTGCATGCCAAGCAGGGGCTCTGTCACACTGAGCTACAGCCCCTCCCACTATAGTTGCTCCTGGTCAGGCTCATATGCAGGGTGTCTGAGGTTCAAATCTAGAATATAACCTCTCACTAGAAAAGGTGTGTGGGGGGTGTTTCACCACAAAGCACATTTGAATCCTTTGGGCCCACTTCCCCCGCAGGCAACCAATGTGACTAATCCCCCCTCTGCTATTTGGCCTGATAGGCCAACCCTGCTGGGTAGCATCCCAGCAGGCCCCAGCATTCCTCCCTCAGATGCCTGAGCAATTGCACCCACCCTGCTTATGCACCTTGAGAGGGAACCTGATTGAGCAGAGAGTGGAGGGGCCACTGGTCCTGAGCCCTGGTAACATCAAGCTCCCTGACCCCAGCTCCAAAATTTCCATCCTAAGGCCATCTGAAACCAGACTGTATTAGGGCAAGGGAAATGGATCTCTGTCTATCAATCCCTAAGTTTATCTTTGTTGTGGTGCTCTCTCCTTTCATTCTCAGTTGGGGGAGCGGAGTGGAATTTGGTGTTGGGCATTATATCTGGAGTCCGAAGGCAACATAAGGTTCTAGGAAGAAAGGTGTTAGCAAGCAGAGAAGTATTCCTGCGAGTGTTCAGCTGTCAGACTATTTGTGCAAATGCCCCTTTTCTCTGTTTCAATCACCAGAATTCTCCCTTGTAAGTACTTGGGTGAGGCCCTCCCCAAACCCTGCCCTCTGAAGGGAGAGTAGTTGCTGTTGGGGCGGGGAGAGGAATCCCTGCAGGGCTATCCCCTTGGCGCACTGCTAGCCATCCCAACTGGGAGGGGAGTAGAATGATACGTGCTTTGCCTGAGGAAGGCACAGGGCAAGTGAAGCAGCACTGACCATGGCACCAGCAGGAGGAACACTCCTCCAGCTGGCACCTCAGTTGGGAACCTGGCTTTGCTGCAGGTGGGCTTCCCCCACTGGGGAGGATGCAATGTGGGTGAAGCGCTCAGTGTGCTGTTTGTCCTCCCATTCTGGAAAGCCATGGAAAGCCTGCATCCCTGATTAAAGTTGCTGATGGAGGAGCTCCAGGCAGCATTTCAGTCAGGGACTGGATCACATCCAGGGCATGGCCACACCCACTGACACAAGGTATGGTCCCCTGCCATCATCCTGCCTGCAGAGAGCTAGGTGGGGGGATCATCCAGCTCCCACTCAGATAAAGTTCCCCATCCCACTGTAGCCTCTCAGCTGGCATATCTCAGTTATAGGATTACAGCCTCATTGATATAGGGCACAATCATTTATCATATTTAGAAATCTTCTTTCTTTGAATAATTGACATATTTGCAGTCGAAGTGAGGATAGTTGGCTGCTTCCCTGATTTTTTTTTTTGGCCTATCAGGATCATCACGAGAGGGACTGGGGGTGGTAGTGAGATAGTATGTCCCTCATACTAAATTTCTTCCCGGTTATTCTGAGAAGTGGAGAAGTTTGTTCTTCTTAAGATTTCTAGTTTATTGGACCCTCTGTCATCTATGACACTTAGAGAAACACCACTTCGCATATGACCTACCCTGTCCTTCATATAGATTTTATGTCCTAGCAAAATGGTGCCCCACTGAGTATTACAGTGCCACCAGGGTTCTAACATGCCTGCTCTATCTATACATTTTTAAAAGTAATGTAGCTCTGAGGATACTAGCATTAGTGTATACAGGCAATATATACCATACCCCATTTGATACTTCACTTTGTGCAAGAGTTAGTACCTCTCTACAGAGGCACTAACCTTCCTGGAATGTTTCTCATCAAAGTCAGCTGCAATCTGTATAGTGTTTCTAACCATGCCCAATCCCAAGCTCATTCCTACAACACCATGAGCATCTCTACACCAGCCTAAAACCCTGCATTTAAAACAGGGCTTTCTTCTTCTGTTTTAAATGCAGGATCATGACGACTCCCTTTACTGTGCTTCCTTTCCCCGCTCCCCCTTATCTGAGTCTTCCATGTGTTTCATTGATCTCACTCCTCTTTTCGCCACTTTTCCTCTTTTCATGGAGGGAACTCAAGTGGAACACAGGTGGGGTAATTCGATAGCTCATTATCTCGGATCTATTTAAAAATGGAATAAAGGTCATTTAGTATAGGAGATGCCCTGGAGGTTCATGACGTCATCTAAAGGGCCTGCAAACTTCTGTGAGTGAGCAGTCTCACCAGCAAGATAAAAGCTCCATGTGAAGGAGCCTGTGACACGTGCCTGAGGCTGAGCTGCAGGATCCCTCAAGCAGGCCACTTATGCTGCTAAACTCGGATGAGATAGTTTATCCATCTTGGGTCAGACTATCTTTCTCAGGACCTCCTCTGTTCCGAAAAGAGGAAAGTCTTAAAGGGGTGACCTGACCTGCCTCCTAACACTCCATTAGGTTTCAGTCAGCTCCCACCTTGCATGTTACCTGCCCTGGTAAGCAGGCAACAGGGAATGTGAAGTCCTTAGTGTAAAGGGGGCAGGTCCCAGGAAATCTGTTTCAGTGGGGAGTCTCTGGGGGATGTAGCTCAAGGGGATCTTGGCTGACAGTCTCCATCTTGTTGTCAGGGCTGGGACCTGGGTCCAGCACTTTTGCAGCTTGTGCCACTGGTCTTCCTCATTCCGCTGGTTCCTCCCCCTCTGGGCCAGAATCCTCACTACTTCTCAGGGTCAGGATTGTGATACCACTTTCTCCGAGGAAGAAAATATAATCCACTTTGATCCAGGATCCTGGTTCCTTCTGAAGCAAATGAATAGGAATAATTCCATCTTTCTCCCTTTCTTGGAAAAATATAGAAATGGTTTTCTGCCTTAATTAGGCCTTCTGAACCAGGATGTCACTGGATATTATCCTGTCCTACTAATGAGTGTTTCCCCTTTGCAAAGAGGAGCTGTGATCAGCTGAACTGCCCCTTATAGAGCAGCATGCCATGGGTGGGCAAATTAAAGGTCCTAAGAGGTTACAAAATAAGTAAGATCAAATAGTATTTTTTCATTCTCTTGGAACCTTATGGTAGATTTTGAGTTGCATATGTTGTAGCCTTCAAGTGGAATTACCCATTACATGTGAAAACTGTCCATTTCATGAAGTGAAACCACTTAGCATAATGACACATTTTGTTCAGTAACTGGACAAAATTTCAGTCCATTTTATGAAAAGGAGACTACGTTGCTCCACTTCATGCAACTCTCAGAAATAGCAGCAAGTAGATGGTGCATTGGTCTACAAAGGAAAATTCCATTCTTCCATTGTATGAAATGGATGAGTTGTACTGCCCAGATTGTGAAACAAAAGAAGGAGCTGAAGATGCCCTCGCTACCTTCCAGTCAAAGGTGGCAAAGTTTAATAAACATAACTATGTGCGCCTCTCTGTTCCTAAAGTGTATGGAGAGCTGACTGACCATAATATACTCTGTGTAATTATGGACGTGATAGAAATGCCAGAAAAATGACATGAATCAAGTTGAAACGAAGTACAATGCACTATTATTAAAGGGTGGTTTGGTGCAAATAGTATACAGAAGTAATCAGCAGAATTTTAGGAGTTGCACAAGTTAAGAAAGATCAGTTGTTTTATTTGCGTGAGGCTGCTTCCCACATTTCAGGACGGCAAAGATTATAGCCTGCTCAGATGTTACAAAACTGTTTCCAAAATGTTCAGATATTACAAAACTTAATAGTTTCTCTCCACTGAATGGTTATATTAATGGATAGAAAATCTAGAATAGTGCTATCTTTCTAGAAAAGCTGTAACACTATAGCTTTCCTAGAAAGAACCCCCTACAATACTCCTTTAAAGAGAAATATGTGAACCTCTGGCATGAGTATACTTTCAGGCATTTATATTTAATTTCAGAAATCAATTTGTGCAGGACCACAGTTAGATCCCATTCATTTCAATGAGGCTTCCACTTCCCAGTGGGTCCAAAGTCATTTTGCTGAATGAAAGTTGAAAACAAAATGTAAAGTTTGTCCTAGATCCAACTGAAAACCCCTGCAATTCATAAAAGTCCATTCTATTCCTCACAGAAGTCTATTTACCAAAATCTGAGCATCTACATACCATAGGATAGACATAAAAACTGAAGACATTCAAAAATATTCATTCCGAATGTTAAACTAAACATTCAAAATTTGAAATCTGGACTTCAGCATACAGATGTGTATAATTGGAATCCAGTATTCAAATGCATTACACTTCAAGCAATCCAACAACACTTCCACCCCCCAGCCTTTTAAAATCCACCCCCAGACCTGAACACTCACTTAGATTGATTATTTTTTTACTGGTAGCAATAATCATAAACCTTCCCCCCCCACACTCAACCTGCCTGCCCCCACCCAGATTAAATTGCTGGATTTTTTCTCTCTGTCCTGGAACATTCCTTTTATAATCTCTTTTAATTTCCCCCCTCTTTTGTACCTGAGCCTCCATCATTCCCCACAACCCCCATTCATTCCCCCCACCCCCAGTAGAAATTGTGTGGATTGCCTTTCTCTTTTGGCTCTTCTCTTCTTGTGACTTTACTATATGGTGAAGTCAATCTGGAAGGTCACCTCTTTCATCAAGTATTCGATTTGCATCCAAAATTGTATGTACATGAAAAATGTGGTTGTGTGTCGCACCTAGCTGCAGACGCAGATGAAATTCTGTGGAAAGCCTGATGCACGCTAACCTTTGCAGATGGCTCAGCTATTGCTGAAAAATGGATTGCTTAATAAAGCATATCATCCGACATATTTGCTGCTTGGCTAGCCAAATAGAAGTTGTTTTTTGCACAAATTTCCTTGTCAAATTTGTCAATGTTCATGTCATTTTTGCTTTAGGTCACAGAGCAAGGTGCAAAATCTTGGCATCTTTACTAGTTGCAAGCCAATTTCGGCTATTTCTAACAATGGGGTGAATTTCTCCTGAGGTTCAGGCATCCCACTTATATAAGAACAGGAAGAATCAAAGCTGTAGAAAGCAATGGACTTCAAGAAAAATCATCTGGTGCATGAACAAGGGCTGTTTTGTTTTGTTTTTAAAAGAGAGATAAATATTTGCACTCCTATGCAAGGAACGTGTTGGAAGACAGTAGTAAGAAAGGGGCCCTTTTAGACCTTTCAGTGATTTGTTCTGTTCAGCTCTGTAAGTTTCAGAGGGTTTTGCTGCATGTAGATTACTTGCTTGCCTGCACAGAAAATGTATTCCTTTGTACATGGAAATCTACAGGATGGGAAAGAGGAAACGGGTTGTTTCCATCAGAGTGCCCAGGTAGGGTTCCCCCTTCACTTCTATACACACTTGCATTCCCCTCCCCACCATATTAAGTTTTCTGAAGTGTTCCTGCTGATGACTCTGTTCTTTAAAGGACTTGCTATTCACCTAGCTTTGTTGTTTGTGATGTTGGGGTTTTCCTGGTAGTTGTGCTCTCTTCCCAGGCCAGGAGCATTTTCTTTCTTTTGTACAGATTTGCCCCAGTAGTCATTTTCTAAGTTACTTCAGGGAATGAGTGCACAAGACCCCCATCTTCAGGATAGAACAGTTGTCCTGAGTGGTCTCTGAGAGGTGTGGGGACAAGACTGTGCAATGACCCTGCAGATTTCCCCATCGCTGCTTTCTCCATGGTGGGGGAGGCCAGCTCAGAAGAGTGAAAGAAGCTGGAAGGTGACACCAGGAAGACAAAGGAGGTGAATGGCAGAAAAGATGGGGTTCAGCAGGGGGTAGCAAGACTCAGGTTGCAGTGGGTGAGGGGGAGGAAGAACTGGCACCAAGGCTGGTAGAACGCACTCCAAGCTACCATGGCCACCTGGGCTTCCAGTGACAAAGATGGATCCAAAAGTACCCCCAGACTATGAATGTGATATTTTAGAGGGTGTGCAACCAGAACAGGCAATAAACCTATTGCCCAGTTTTGGGGACCACTCAGGTTCTGTCTTGCCAGGAGTCAGCCTCAGGTTATTAGCCCCCATCCAGCCCATCACTGAGTCTAAGCACTGATCCAGGACTTGCACAGCCTCACCAGATTCAGATGTCACAGGGAGACAGAGTTGTGTGTCATCAGCATACTGATGGTACTTTTGCTTCAAATCTTCTAATGATTGCTATCAGAGGGCCGATCTACATTGCGCCCGCCATCGCAATGAAGTCGGTGCACTTTCGGGTTAAATGCACTTGCATTAAAACGTGATTATCCACATTCACCCTCTTTCCGTGTTCCAGTACCTCCTCGAATGCACAAGCACGCTTCACACTCTGGCGCCGTGCTGTTTCCCTGTTTTCAAGGAAGGCTGCTCTCATTGGAGGCCAGGGCGAGAGGCTGGAGGGTGTCTGCCGAGGCTCCTTCCCTGCGCCAGCCCTTGACAGCTGGCATGAGGAAGAGGGGCAGCTGCTACTGATAGGCTAGCATAGCTTCCTCAGCACTGGATGTTTTATCACCAACCAGCAGAGGGCTGGATGTGTGTGTGCTTGTCTGATCTCGGAAGCTCAGCAGGGTCAGCCCTGGTCAGTACTTGGATGGGAGACCGCCTGGGAATCAGGCTTCCTGCATTGAGCAGGGGGTTGTTCTATCCCTTGAAATGACACTAAGTTTTACCTCCTTCTATCCCCTGCTTTGCCTTTTTAAAATTATTATTATTAAGGCATTATCTTCAAATCTTCAAAGAAGCGAATCTTTGAAGAATCCTAACTTCTCCAGCCCGATTGCTCTGCACACTTGCCCGGGCAAGCCCAAGCAAATGTAAATTTTCTCACCGTCCCCTCCATGCTCGCAGCACAGAAAGAAACACATACACATATCCAGGCAGACAGTCATCACTATTCATGGACTAACATCAATAAAAATGTCCGCCGCTCATGAGATGATGTTAAAATTGTCCACAGACATTTTTTTGTCAGTGTTAGTCCATGGACACTGAGGACTGTCTGCCTGGATATGTGTGTGTTTTTCTTTCCATGCAGTGAGCATGAATGGGACTGTGAAAACATTTATGCTTGCCTGGGCTTGCCCGGGCAAGTTTGCAGAGGAATTGGGCTGGAGAAGCTATGATTCTTTGAAGATTCATATTTGCGTAGCCACCTTTACCGTGATAGGCTATGTAAGTATTTACATAGCCTATCACGGTAAAGGCGGCCACGCAAATACTTACATAGCCTATCGTGGCAAAGAGCAGGGGCGCAAATGGCGTAGCGGCCGCCATTTGCGTCCCTGCTTTAGCCGTGATAGGCTATGTAAATATTTACGTAGCCTATCATGGGCTACTGTAGGGACGCAAATGGCGTCCCCTACACAGGACGCCATTTGCGTCCGCACCAGCCCGGCAGCGGCTGGAGGCCCTGCTGCGGATTGGCCCGGCCGGTGGCTCTGCAGCATGGCTGCGGAGCCGGCCTGGTAGGATTCCGGGGGGGATGACCAGATCGCCTCCCACCCCATCGAGGATTCCAGGGGGAGGAATGGATCGCCTCCCCCCGCCAGCGGATGCCCCGACCAGAACCAGGTAAGGGGTTCGTACATCCCTAACAAAATTAATAAGGAAGGTGAAAACCCAAGTGGACTGCAAAGAACTCCAGAAGGAACTCTCCACAATGTGTGGATGGGAAAACAGCAACCACAACAGTGGTTGAAGGTAGGTATGTGTAAAGTGATGTACAGTGCAGCAAAGAATCCTAACTTCACAAATACACTGATAGTGTTCAAATGGGTAGTACATAGACAGGGAAAAGATCTTGTCATAGTGGATGGAGAGCTCAATGAAAATGTCAGTGAAAGGGCAAAATTCCATGCTAGGGATTATTAGGAAAGGGACTGAAAATAAGACAGCCAGCATTATAATGCCATTATACAAATCTATGGTGCAGCCACATTTGGAATGCTACTTCCAATTCTGGTCAACCTATCTCAGGGTATAGTTGAAAAATCTGCAACCAAAATGACAAGGAGATTGAAGGACTTAAAGGCTAATGCTTTGGGGGCCTTTAATTTAGAAAAAAGATGATACAAGGGCACGATAATGGATAGAGAGTTTACTTCCTCTATCATAATACAAGAATACTAGTCATCCAATGAATTGATGGGCAGTAGAATGAGTTCAGACATATTAAAGTACTTCTTTATATAACTCTTTAGTAATTTAGAGAGCAACCCTATGGTCCCTGGGAGAGCATCTCAGGGACTATAGGTTGCTCAGAGTCCCCCTCCTGAGGCTATAGACACCGCTATGACCTCGAGAGGGGGAGTCTAAGTTCCAGTCCCCCTCCTCCACCCCCTCACAGCTGCTGCAGAAAGAACCATGCTGGCTGCTTCCTGAGTCGCAAATGCAGCCATGGAGGGAGAGAAAAGGGGGCATTCTGGTGGGTGGGGAGAGGAGGGGAGAGGAGAGGAGAGGCCAGGATATGAAAAATCCTATGGGTTCCCCAGCCCTGGCCCATCCCCAGCAATGCACCATCTCTAGATGGGCTCAGACGCCTGTCTAGAGAATGATTTCATAAAAATTGCCTCTGTCGCTCCTCCTGCCCTTCCAGCAGCAGCCTGGCAGGGCATTGAATACTCAGAAGCCTGCAGAATCAGAGGTTTCCTTCTAATGGAATTCTTTCTTATGGACTTTGCTGCCACAAGATGTGTTGATGGCCACCAGCTTAGATGGTTTTAAGAGGGGGATTAGACCAATTAATAGAGGATGGAACTGTCAATGGCTGTGAGTCATGATGGCTACAGGGAACTCCCAGATGCAGAGGCAATATGCCACTGAATTATGTATGCTTCCAAAATCCTCTCAATGCAAACTTTCCCCTGGATTTTGGAATTCTGAGTTTCCCAGTCTTGTTTCTGAAGTGCAACTGATGAACTAGAAATCCTTCATTGTTCCATGTTTAATGTCCAAATCTGTACATGCCACTCTGCATGTTATATTTGCCATAACTTCTACTTTTTCCTTCAGGGCACAATCCTGTGGCCGCTAGACAGCGTCTATACAGCCATAGGTAGGGATGTACGAATCCCTTACCCAGCTCCGCTGAGGGGCATCCACGGTGGGGGGGAGGCGCTCCGTCCCTCCCCCCGGAATCCTGCCTGGCCGGCTCAGCTCCGTGGCCAAGCCGCAGAGCCGCTGGCCGGCTCCGGCCACCCGCAGCTGGACATCCGGCTGCTGGGCAGCCCTGCAGGGATGCAAATGGCGGCTGTCGTAGCTGCTGCCATTTGCGTCCCTGTATTGAGCCGTGATAGGCTATGTAAATATTTATGTAGCCTAACACGGCAGGGGGAAAAACCCCAGCGTACGCAAATGGCAGCGGCTACCGCCATTTGCGTACGCTGGGTTCCCCCCCCCCCGCCGTGATAGACTACGTAAGTATTTATGTAGCCTATCATGGCTTGAAGAGGAGGAAGTGAAAAGCGTTCCACGATGAATTTCGGGGGGCCGAATGCACTGGCATTTGGCCTCACCAAGATCTGTCGCGGAATTCTCTGACATCCCTAGCCATAGGATTTTTCAGTTTATGGGAAGCAAGCTCGGAGCCCGCGCTCCGAGGTTGGTTCCCACATATCCAACTCCTTCCCCCCTCTGATGGCTGAACATAAAAATGCGTGAGATTTCTGTCACAACCCCATAGGGATGTCAGAGAATTCTGCCACGGATCTCAGTGAGGCCAAATGCCAGTGCATTCGGCCCCCCGAAATCCGTGGCGGAACGAAGCCCCCCGCCCCACCACCCCGCGAAAGGTGCATGAAATGGAGTACTTATCTGGTGTTGTTCATGCTGCTTTGCGAATTATATTATTATAGAACACTATATTACTTATTCTTATTCTTATTAATATAGGCTACTGGGAATGAACTGTAGACCTTTTCCTTTGATAAAAAATTGATGATTTGATATTGAAATGTAAGGTTGTTTATTAAACTGTAAGATTGTTAAGGTTATAGATATAGTTTTAAAAATAGAATGGCATCGGAGGTTGGAGTTTAAACTTAATTCTTTAAAGGGGAGGGGGAGGGAGAGGGGGAGGGAGGGGGAAAGAATCTTCTTTTCTTTTTCTTTACTTCCTTTCCTCCTCCCTTTTCCTTCCCTCTCCTTTTCTTTTTGTTATTGTGGTGTCCTCATCAGAATATTGTATTGCTGGGAAATTGTAGTACTGATCAGGTTGTTGGTATTTTTGGTATTGTTTATTACATTTATAAAGATAAAATAAATAAAAATATATTTTTTAAAAAAAGATTAGTACATTTGTGTCAGTCCCCTTTATATTACCAGTGTCCATGAACACACTGATAAAGCAAAGCCAAAAAGCCATCTTGTTGTTATTGTGTGTAGGTTGTATTCAGATACTTTTGTATGATGTTTTACCAATGTCTAGGACTGCACGTGTGTGAGTATCAGTAAAGTACTGCACAAAAATGTTTTTGAAGTGATTATATGTACGGTCACATCAAGATGGCTTTTTTACAGTGTTTTTCGGGGCAAATGTGTACATCAGTAACATAAGAGAGAAAGGAGAAAATGAACTGAATAAACAGAAAGCTGCAGCAAACTGCACAGGCTCCAATTCTGGAATTTTATTTTAGAAATCTCAGTAAAACCAGTATTTTTGGGATGAGTGGAAGGCAGGCAAAGCAAACCAGAGAAACATTAATGGAATGGATCAGGGGAAATCATTTGTCCCTTCACTGGGAGGGGGCTGTTCCCTTCAGGTCCTATGTGTGGGCTTCCCTTGGGCATCCAGTTGACCACTGTGGGACACAACTTGCTGGACTAGATGACCTTTGGTCTGATCTAGCAGGGCTCTCCCTCCATTCTGATGTTCTTATCATTTATTTATGTAGCCTATCACGGCAGGGGGAAAAACCCCAGCGTACACAAATGGCGGCGGCTACCGCCATTTGTGTACGCTGGGTTTTTTTCCCCCCTGCCGTGATAGACTACGTAAGTATTTATGTAGCCTATCATGGCTTGAAGAGGAGGAAGCGAAAAGCGTTCCACGATGGATTTCGGGGGGCCGAATGCACTGGCATTTGGCCTCACCAAGATCTGTCGCGGAATTCTCTGACATCCCTAGCCATAGGATTTTTCAGTTTATGGAAAGCAAGCTCGGAGCCAGCACTCCGAGGTTGCTTCCCACATATCCAACTCCTTCCCCCCTCCCCTGCTGCCTCGTAGGCAGTGTGGTTTGTCCCCAGCTCTGCTCTTGGAAGAGCAGCAGGGAGCTGCTGACAAGCGAGCATTCCTGGGAGCAGGGCAGGGACCACGGAAGTGCCAGTATGACGCTTCCTATGCACCATCCGGACTCCCCCCCCCCCACACACACACACACTCTGAGGCACCCTGGCTAGACAACTGTAATCAGCTATCTAGCTGCACATGCAGGACGGCTGGAGCACGGAGGAGAGGATCCCCTCCATGCTTGGCCCACCCTGCATTGGATAGTCAGTTGCCTCCCACTTTGGAGGCAGCTGACTATCCCCATAGGATTAGTAATTTCTGGGACTTCCGGTTGGAACCAATGTCGCTCTGGTAGCATCCCTAGGGATGTCAGAGAATTCCACCATGGATCTCGGTGAGGCCAAATCCCAGTGCATTCGGCCCCCCGAAATCCATGGCGGAACGGCCTGCCACCCCCCCGGCCCCCACGGATCCCCCCTGGGACGAGACTTACCTGGGGCAGATGTTCCAGATGGTGGTGGCTCCAGCGGCGGCTTCGGCTTCAGTGGCGGCTGGTCTTCCAACTGGCTGCCACCGCCGCCATTTGCAGTCTGGTCGCTTCTGTTTTTTTTTTTTTTACATAGATGTGATAGGCTACGTAAAGCCTTACGTAGCCTATCATGTCTGGGTTTAAAAAAAAAACCTGCGTACGCAAATGGCGGCTACGGCCGCCGCCATTTGCATTCCTTATTTTTGGCCGTCTTAGTCTACCAAAAATATTTACATAGACTAAGGCAGTGAAAATAAAGGGGAATGCAAATAGCGCCTGCTACGCTATTTGCGTTCCCCCTTATTTTCGCCATCTTAGTCTACGTAAATATTTACGTAGACTAAGACAGCCAAAAATAAGGAACTCAAATGGCGGCAGCCGTAGCCACCGCCATTTGCGTACCCTTTTTTTTTTAAAACCCAGACGTGATAGGCTACGTAAGTCTTTACGTAGCCTATCATGGCTGAATACAGGGATGCGAACGGCAGCGGCTACGGCCGCCGCCATTTGCGTCCCTGCTAGCCAGCGGCCGGGTGTCCAGCTGCTGGCGGAGCCGGCCAGCAGCTCCGCGGAATCCCCGCGGAGCAGAGCCGGCAGTCGAGGATTCCTGGGGGGAGGGACGGAGCGCCTTCCCCCCCCGTCGAGGATTCCGGGGGTGGGATGGAGCGCCTCCCCCCCAGCAGATGCCCCAACCGGAACAGGTAAGTGATTCATATATCCCTAAGCATCCCACGGGCACTCTGTGGGAGCTTTCTCAAACAGCTTTTTAAAAGGTTGAAAAACCTTTTCATCTCCTCCCTAGAATTAAAAGGGGGGGGGCAAAGCAGCTCTGTATAACATCTTGGAGAAAAGTACCCCCCACGAGATAGTTGGGGGGCTGGATTCCGGGATTATCTCCCCAGAGCTTTACCAACACAAAAAGCTGTTCTGAAACTCCTATTTTATAGGAGAAAACAGGGCTGATGTGTTCCATAATAATATATGCTTTAAGAAATATCAACAACTCCTGAAGGATGATTTAAGAAATATTAACAATATTTGAGAACATCTGAGGACCTGCAAGATCTGTTTGAGAGAAACATGAATACACCGACGAGAAGAAAGGGGCTGGCATCACCACCAACTTCCCCCCGTACCTCCTGTGTCAAAAGTTTCGAAAACAGAAGATATAGGGGAATTATTTACTCTGATAAAGACTTTATCTTCTCAATTTACGGAGCAAGCCAAAAGGTTGGATTTAATCCAAAATTCCATCACCACCTTGCAAGGAGCTGTGGATCTAATTAATGCGTCATGGCAAAAAATGGAGATAAAATTAATGAGCTAGAAGACCAAATGGCTAGGAATGAAACTATGACACAGGTATGATTTAAAAATGTCTATGACAGAATTTCTCAACTGGAGGTCTTCACACGAAGATCCAATGTACATATTATTGGGATTAAAAATCTGTCTAATGATGTAAAATTGCCTATTTTTGTGGATAAACTTTTGCATGAGATACTCCCTATCCCATCTGATTATTTACTTGATATTGAGCAGGCATTTCATGCAATCACACATTTGACTTCAAAAGAGGAACTTGGGGGTTCCTCAAAACTACAATAACAGAAGCTCAGCTAGGATATATACTGCAGATCAGAAAAGGTACCACAAAGTCCAGGAGATCACCAGCATGGTTAATGAGCAGTGTCAAGGAAACTATTACAGCAGTCTTCTCTAACCTGGTGCCCTCCATATACTTTGAACTACAACTGCCATCAGCCCCAGCCAATGGCCTGTGATGGTGGGATTTGTAATCTAAATATCTGGAGGACACCAGGATGGGGAAGGCTGCATTAGAGAGAAGATTACCTTCAGAAAATGGAAGTGTTGCCCAGATGAGGAGAACAAACAGAAACATACACTTGCACAAAAGAAATCCAAGCAGACAATAACGCAGTGGAGGGGAACCTCCAACCCACAGACATTCCACATTTGGCTCACAGTGGCTTTGGCTTCCTCCCCAGACCCTGTCCCCTGTCCATGTTCCACCCACAGGAGTCCCTCCCGGGGGCTTGGGGAGGATGTAGGAATCAATGATTGGAGATAATGGGGCGGGATTTTCACTTAATGCACTGTACCTTCTCCCACTGGGGACAATGCAGCATGGGCAAAGCAGCTTCAGCCGAGGCCATGGGCGGAGTGGTCCAGCTGCTGCTGCTGCTTGGGCCACTCCTAGGCCCAACATGAAGTACCGGACAGAGCTCATGTTACGTAGGGAACAATCGACAAATACAAAGCGCACCAGTTGTGAACAAAATGAAACCCAAGGATGCTAAACTGCACACAACTGGAACACATGAGTGTAGATTATATGATAATATAATTTAAGGGGACAAAAACAATGTGTATACAAAAAGGACCACGAAAGTAACAGCACAATACAAGAAATAGAATTGTAAAAATGCAGATAAAACGGGCTAAATGCTACAAAGACAAACAGTAATTAGTTACAGCTGGAAAAAATGTGCTGTGGAGGTTGTGGCCTTCTGTTTTTACAGGGATCCGGATATACTCCTGTTTCGCAACAGGCTTCCTCAGGAGTAAAAATCATACAAGCTGAAAATAAAATAACATTTATTTCAGTACCATATGCACTGTAAATAATATAATTATCCCCTACACTCATGTGTTCCACTTGTGTGCAGTATAGCATCCTTGGGTTTTGTTTATACATGGAACAGTAACATCAGGGGCTTGGCCCTGCCAGTTACATCAGAGGCATTGTCATGCCCTGTGATGTCTTCTGGCCCACAGAGGGCTGGGTGGCGGGCATCTGCCCCATCCAACTCAGTTCTCCTCCCCTGCAATAAGGGTTGCAAAAAAAGTTGCCATGACATTTATGACCACCAGGATGCTACTTCTGGTACAGACATACAAAATCAGACTGTACTAGAACTACAGCCTGGTACAGCTGTTGCAAAAGCAGAAGCTGCAATCTCTTGGGACCTCGGAGGTTTTGCAATGCAGGTGGAGAAAAGGGGACTAAGTAGAGTCTAGTCCCCTCCTATGACAGTGGAGAAAAGGGGTTTCTCAAACTATCCTCACATGGGTATTGGGCATGAGAGGGAGGATTGGAGCACCCTTGGGGCATGCCAGACTAGTAACTGATGGTGGTGGGGGAATTGGCATGGCCCCCTCAACATACTATGAGGTGTGTGGCAATGATGAGGTGGGATAGTGACTTAATGGCTTCTGTCCCAGAGTCAGGTTGGAGCTCTCCCAGAGTTAAACATCCTTGGGAGGGTATGCCCAGACTGTCTCATTAGGTTATAATATTAGGGCTTGTTGAAGATCCAGTTGAGGAGTTAATGAAGGTGTGGTATGCGTTTATCCCAAAGCTGGTTTCTTGTGTCTTTATTCCTGCTGTGTCTGCAATCAAACAAGGTGGGGCTAAAAACTCTGCTAAGTTGTAATTGTTTGAGCCTAGTGACTCCTATGAGCTGTATCTTTGGCCCTTAGTCAATTGAGGAAGGGATCTCATGGAAGTAACCCAATGGTAAAGGAGACTCCACAGTCTCATATGAGGAGGTTAACTGCTTAGGAACATTTAACCTGAAGTTCCTCAATCAGTCTTCCTGTTGGTGGCAGTGAGATTACCAAGCTTTGATCTATATTGAAAGAATAGGACAGAGAAGGGAGGAAAATACTATTTGTTTTGATCTAGCAACTTACCATTTCAACCCATCAGGTATTTCCCTTACCAGGTAAAACTGGGTGCATACAGAACAGACTATTTTATCACAGTCTGAAACTCAAAAAATGTTCAGATTTGCTAGTAATTCATTTTAAGCAGCCAATAGTAAATATCAGAACATTTGTACGTTACCAGTAATACTCAGCGCCTAATGAGCAAGTTTCAGCCTGATTTCTGTCCTGTATCAGTTAAGGATGTAATTCGCCAATATTTAATAATGACAAATGTTGGAGCATGGAAATGGATGAAAGCAGGTGATTTGTTGAAGAACCTTAGTGGTTCTTGAAATGTCCTGTTAGATGTTGGAAATGTGTTCATCATCATCATCATCATTTATATACTGCCTTATCAGCTAAAAAGCCATTTTAAAAATACCTCAAGGCAGCTTACAATCATAAATAAAATTTGAGTACATCAATTTCAAACAATAAAACCTTGCAACAATAAATACAAGGAGATTAAAAACAGTAAAAACAACATCCCTGCATTAAAGCTACACATTTTAAATGGCTAAATTGAAACCATGCATCTTTATATCCTTTCTAAAGGCCAACAGAGTAGAGGCCAATCGTAGTTCTTGGGAGAGCACATATCATAGATTGGGGGCAATACAAGAGAAAGCACTTTCATGCATACCTGACAAAAGGGTCTCTCCTTCAGATCTTAATACTTGGGCAGGTTCATGGCAATACAGGCAGTCCCTTAGATAGCCAGGCCCTAAGTAATTTAGGGCTTTAACGGTTAAGGCCAACGCCTTGAATTGAGTCCAGAAAGCAATTGGTAACCAGTGCAGATATTTCAGGGCAGGGGTAAGATGGTCTCAATACTATGCACTGGTTAGCAGCTAACTGCTGCATTTTGCACCAACTGAAGCTTCTGGACACTCTTCAGGTCAGGAGTAGCCCCACATAGAGTGGATTGAAATAGTCTACACATGATGTAACCAAGCCATGGATAACTGTTTCCAAGTCAGACCGTTTCAGGAAGAGTCGCAGCTGATGCACCAAACGTAATTGTTCAAATGTGCTCCTTGCCACTGCTGCCATATGAAGATCCAGAGACAGTATAGGATCAAGGATCACTCCCAAGCTACAGAACTGAGCCTTCAGGGGTAGCACAACCCCTTCCAGAACAGGTTGAATTCCAGTCCCCAAGTCAGGCTTTCTACTGACTAACACCATCTTCATCTTGTTCTTGTCTGGGTTTAACCTCAGCTTGTTCACCCTCTTGTTCATCATTATTGAACCCAGGCAGCATTCAACCATTTCAACTGCTTCCTTAAAGAGCAATAGAGTTGGGTGCCATCAGCATATTTGTGGCACCTTATTCTTCATGAGGCTTCTTTTGGATGTTTATGTACTTTGGTAAATGTCACTCTTTTACTGGTAAAGGATCCAATTAGGTTGAAATCCAATCACTAGCCACACATCTGGTTGCCTCTGAGATTTGACGAATTGTTACAATTATTAATAGGCTGCTGTATGTGGTGCAAAGAATGCCAGACATATGCATTTGTGAAACAGACTTTTTATTACATGCATCCAATAGAGGCAAATTGTAATTGGACTACGTTAAGAAGAACATGGGTATTTAAGCTATCTTGGGCCAAGGAGGATTTTCTCATTATAGCTCAAAGCCCCCCCATATGATACTTTTGTAGGTCAGGTACCTGGATCATGTGAATCTCCTGTAAGTCAGCTGACCACCTGAGTCACATGACACTCCTGTAGACTACATCCTAGGTTTTAAAAATATTTTGTTCAATAAAAATTCTATATAAATTATGAACAGCAAACATGGTACAGAAAGAGAGAAAGGGAGAGAGAGGGAATCATTTAAAAATTGCAACTAAATATAGTGTGCAGATACATAGCAAACTGTAAGCTATTCAGATCTTAGCATATTTATTCATTTATTTAGAATTAGGGCACAATCCTAATTAGGGCACAATCCCATGAACCGCCTATCCAATGCAGGGCAGGAGAAGCATGGAGGGGATCGTCCCCTCTGCGCTTCAACCGCCCTGCATTTGTGGCTAGACAGCTGATTTAGGCTGTCTAGCCACAGGAAGGCAGAGCAGGGGAAGCGGCTGCCAGATGACACATAGGATGTGTTGTACCAGCATTTCCACCTTCCCCGCCCCAGAACACTCCCTGGAACACCCCACTTTTGCTGCTCCACACTCCTCTTCTGAGCATGGAGCACGAGGCCATTCCAAGCTGTCTGCGAGGCAGCGCGGGAGTGGGGGAAGGTCAGTTATCTGGGAACCGACCTTGGTGTGCGGGCTCCAAGGTTGGTTCCTGGAAACCGACATAACCTATGGCCGTTTAGCCGCTGACTAGCGGCCGTCGGATTGCTCCCCATCAATTTTTATACCACTTAACAAATCTAAAGGTATCTCTATGCTTCTGAGTTTTCAGGTTGCAGAATTTTGGATTTGATTAGAGGGAGAGGAGAAATTCCAAGCCCCTTGCGGAATTTTAAACAGGCTTCCTTTACCTTTGGAAAGTATCATTTAAGTATCAGGTATATTATTCATGTCAGGTTTCCTTTTATAGTCTGTCTCTTTGCTGAATGCTTTATTTTCAGTTCCCTAATTATGGCTGTGTTCGTGAATGGACCTGTATGTCCTCCCCCCAACCCAGTTGCAGATTATAGCTTTGCTACCTCAAGCTCAGCTGTTGATCAAAAAACATTACTTTTTCCAATATGCATTCCTTTACTTAGCCAGGTTCCTTTAATAAAGGAAAAATATGGGACAGATGCAGTCTCTTTAATTCATCTGAGCCTCTAGAAGGGAAGTTCTGTTTGGAAGGCATTCTTCCTTATTTGTTTTCTTGTTGTTATTTTTGTTAGCAGGTGTATATTATTCCCCCTTGTAAGTTTTCAGTGTACTATTTTTAAAGGTCTTGTTGAATACCCGACACTACCTGCAATAAAGCCAACATGAGTGATTAATAGCAAAGTCTTTGCCATTTTATTATTAATAGCAGTGTGTTGACTCAATTAAATCCAGCCTGCTTTTTTTGGCAGGCCTCTGCAATTATACATATCATTATGGGCAGCAACCCAAATGCATCCTGGGAGGAGACCAGAACTCCACATTAACTTTTTCTGGCACATTCAGGACATGTTGGCAACTGTGCCATGTGTCTCTAACCAAGCCAATATGCCTATCTCAAGGATGCAAGAGAAGAACTGGGAATGGGATGCTATGAAATGTCTCCAGATCTTTTCCATTTGAATTTCAGCTCCTTTGGTAAATTTCAGTGGAAAATTGAGGCTGGGCTTCTCCACGAATGACATTCCCAGGCTTTGACCACTCTTGCTTCCCTCCATTCTATTTCTCTTGATGAGAAAGGAGGAGGGAAGAACAGGTTCTTGGTAGTGAGCTGAGCAAGGTTGATCCTCATGGTAGAGTACCCATGGCAGCCTTCTTCACTGTTAAGGACAAAGGTACATGGCCAGGCTTTGTGTGAATCTTTCAGGCTCAAAGCACTGTGGTTACCTGCACCAGACAGGTATTTTGGTATAGGAGTGGAAACATGTTGACAGTAGTGGTGGGTGTCGTTGCCTGCTGAATTGTCTTCAGGGCGATAACTATTCTTCCTATGCCTTTGCTGCCTGACCACTAAGTAGGTTGACAATTAGAGGAGGCTGATCTAGCTAATATTTTTGGGAGACCACCACTGCCACAACAGGACTAGGA
Organism: Heloderma suspectum; assembly: GCF_057233095.1. NCBI lineage: Eukaryota > Metazoa > Chordata > Lepidosauria > Squamata > Helodermatidae > Heloderma > Heloderma suspectum. The sequence continues at coordinate 183,617,164 of NC_139460.1, forward strand.
CTTTTCCAGGTTCTGCTTTTGCAACAGCTCTACCAGGCAATGCCAAAAGCCACTGGTTTTGCACATCTGTAGTAGAAGTAGCATCCCAATGGTAAAAAAATGTCATGGCAACTTAGTAGTTTTCCTTCTCCATAAACTCAACTTCACAGAGAATAGGAACAGTCTAAATTTTCACAGAAAATTTGAAATCCAACTTGAATCTTGTAAATGGTGTTGAATCCCTAGACACCATAAACTCCAGGCAATCCTTACCAAGAACCCAAAGAACCACATGTCAAGCCAACCAGGATGGTGGCACTAATGGGACATTTGGCACCTCCATGACAGTGTCTATGTCAGCCTGTGTTCATAAGACAGAAGAAACGAGAGAGAAGGCCAATAGGAAGGGGACAGATTAGAGACAAGCCAAAAGCAGCAAAAAACTCTTCCAGGTGCTGTTTTTGACCGAAGTCTGGCAGAGAAAAGCATCCTGTCACTTCACCTGACAGGGCCTGTATCAGGCCTGACTCCTCTTCTCACAGCTACTGGGACAGGTCCCTAAGACCTTAATAATCTAGACTGCATCATTTGCCAACAGGATTAATGCAGGGTGCTTCCCATGCCATTGCCCTGCCTCATTCAAGCAATTTTTATGGACCTAGTTGTCTTCCACTTGTAACAATTCCATGTTTTCCCACAGCTTCTTTCATCTTTTTGCTTACTTTGGAAAATCTGTTAAGGAAGAAAAGATGAATAGCTGCACAATGCCTTCTAGTGGTTAATGTAAGGACCACTCTGCTGGAAGCACCCAGCGATTCAGGAGCAGTCACTAGCCCTATGCAGGCATTTGCCTGCACACATGAGGGATTAAAATGTGCAGGGGGAGTTATGCACACACACCCCATCCCCTGGCATAGGCTCTTCCAAACACCTTCCCATGTTGAGCAGGAAAGTTTGCAGTAGATTTCTAAGCATGTTTCGCTGAATGCACTTAGCGGCTTCCACTGGATCAGGAATCCTGCCTTACCAGGGTTCTTGATGGTGCAGAGGCTTCTAAGCACATTCAGCCAAATGTGCTTTTAGCAAATGAAGTGGTATATCCAACATTCAATCCAGCCCAAGGCCACAATTCTCTGCTGGTAAAATATAGATGGACTATTGCTTGCAATTGTTCTATCCACCACATGGTGAAATCCAATGCTGTGTGCGTGTATGTGTGTATTGGGGGGGGGGGGATGAAAAATGTTGGTGATAAGAGGTAAGTGCTGGTTTAATTTCTTTTTCCTTTTTGGTCAAGTATTATGTTTTAAAATGCAAGAATTATAATGAGATACCTTCCATGTTCAGAAGTTGACAGTTTTTGAAAATATGTGGGTTTCTGATCCACATCTAGATCATACTGCAGACAAAAAGATACTCTGAGGTTAACTTGTACAACATAAGATGCTGAAGTCCAAGTTTATCAGTATGTCACATTATCTGGCAGCTGTGTCAGTGCTGGCTGTGGTTCCCCAGTGATGAAGGAAAAACACACTGAACATGCTTGGAGGTACTCTGTACCCAGGCATTGGAAACAAATTCCCAGAAGAGGGACTGAGGGCATATCATGCTGTTATATTACATTGTTAAACCTAAGTATGTCTCATTCTGGTCAGTGCTTGCATTAGAGACTACTGGAAGCCCTATGTAAGCTTTTGTGATTTTTCCAAAGAAAAGCAAGTTACACATGAAAAAAATACATAATTTCAATGGATAACGCTAAGCTCTCACTCAAACTAAGTATTGAGAATTTCTTACCTGCATCAAACCTAGAGATGTCTGTACAACCAAACTCAAGCTCACTGAAGTTCTCCAAATTCCTCCTCGAAGCTCATTCCGCCTCATGTCCATATCAGATTGTGACCTTTGTTTTTATTTTTGCATGAAAATTTGTGTGCATTTCCCAAAATGTACAACTCAATTGTGCACATCTTTGAAATGTATGCATTCTTCTCCTATTGACTAAAGCATGTTTGTGCACATTTTTCACACATTTTTCATGCACATTTTTGAAAGTACACATACTGTTGAAAGCATGGGGGGGTGTTTGCAAATGCAAGGACTGGAATGTACAGACTTCAACCACATGTTGTGTTTGAGTCTGTGTTCAGTTTGGGAGGTGTGAACTGGATAAACCCTGATTAAAAAAATGAACTAAAATGAAGTTCTCATACATCCCTAACAGGAACAATCCCACATTAATACAAAAGAGAAGTAAACTGCATACCTTTGGCATGTTCAACCATCCACAAGTCCACAGTAGTGTTGGTTCAGAGTTAGGTTTGTAGTGTTATCATATCATATGTAAGGTGTACATGATTGGATTATGTTAATTCTGAACAAGTAATCATTTACTGGATTGATTATGCTGGTAGTAGAGCTATTCTTTGTAAGTTAAACACTTTATATCTGAAGTACATACAACCTATGCTGGTCCTTAATCATGAGGTTGGGGAGCACCATTCTTCCTACTTCCACAAGTATACAGAGGTAGTCTGGCCCAAATATAGGCAGGCATCTTTTTCGTCCCTAATGGGGCCACCATTCTCTAGTCAATTGGTAGATAGTAATATGAAATAATATTATGGAATGCTTTCACCAGTGAGGTTCACCTGGCGTCAACATTGTCATCTTTCCAGTGCCAGGTTAAGACTTTCCTCTACTCCCAGACATCTGACAGAATATGATAAGATTTTTAATGGGCCCACTCTCCACTCAGCTGCCTGCACAGAAAATGATACTACAATTGTTTGGCTGATGCCTTAGAAGTGGTAGCCCAGCCTTGTATTTCTTTGACAAGTTTTATTTCTCAGTGACTTGGTACAAAGCCAGTCTATAGAAAATGCTTTTCTTCCCATGCCCCATCTTTAACAAATCTTCCAAATATTCATTACTCAACACTTTAGGCTACAAAGTAGGCCTACTCTTTACTGGATCTTCTTTCTAGGATTTCTCAGCACCTTGTTATTGGATATAGGGCCACTTCGCTGTGCCCTGGCATGCTTTTGTTTCCAGTTTGTACTGGCTCCATCTTAAAACAATCCATTATGGTAGGAGGACATTCTGCGCTATCCTTCACAGCTTGGACCAGCTCCATTGATGTACTCCATCTGGTTTATTTTGCTGGCATTAGGCAGTTCACAGCTGTGGGGATCTTTATAATAAGGGCAGAAATAGTACTCACATATTTTGTCTCTGGTTATGTCTTTGTTTTGTTTCTAGGGGGGTCTGATAAGGATTGCATGGGAATCAAGGGTTGTTGTTGTTGTTTTTGCTTACCAGCATTGTATTTCTCAATTATAAGTAGGAAAACTGCGTTTTGATGTGATATCTAAGGACTTCTTAAAGCATACAAATTCATGAAGGATTGTATGAATGAATGTCCGCAAGGGCAGAGCTGGTGGACACCACAGATAACTCTGCAGCACTATAACACAGTGGTAGAACACAGACTTCCCCAGCGTAAGGACCCAAGTTCAGTCCTTAGAAGCTCGTACTGGAAGGATCTCAGACAGAAGGACTTGGAAAGACCTTGGTCAGAAAGCAGCTTCCAGTCAGAATACTGGGCTAGATGGACCAAGTCTAGTTGAATTGTTTGTGTGTGCGTACGTGTATTTAATTGTGTGTTAATGCATTTGTTTTATTATTGTTTTAATCAAATTTTATTTATGATTGTAAGCTGCCTTGAGTGCCGTTCTTCTTGGTAGAAAGGCAGGGTATAAATCAAGTAAATAAATAATATAAGGCAGTTAAGTGTGTTCAACTCCAGTGATGCTTCAGTGTAGATTTGATATGATGGCTGGTTAAAATGTGTACATTCACATGCTTAAACTTGCCTATACAGAGAGGGTGCCAAACTTTCAAATCAGCATTCTAAATTTTGAAATGAAAACTTAAATTTAGAAATTAGCTGAATTCAAGATATATTTTGCTAACATGGCTTGTAGTTAAAATGTGTGTTTTGGCACTCAAATACCATTATTCTGATTTGCCAAACCCTACCCTTCATGTCTGAAAATTCTTGAAAATATTAATCATGCAACATTTTGTTTCAGCTTTCTTGATACAGCTTCAAGAGTGCCTGAATCTCAGAAATGCTTTCCTGAGAAGTAGAGTGTCTGGGGCTGGAATGATGCTAATGTCAAGCCTCCCACGCTTCATTGTGAGCAAGAAGATAAGCTCTTGGTCAGGAGTTCTAATAAAGTACTGGGAATCACTAATGAAGATAAATGTAAACTGCAATCCTACATATACTTGCCAGAAAGTCCCATTGAACACAATAGAACTTACTTCTGAGTAGACATGCATAGGATTGTACTGTTAATGTATTACTGATAACGATGGCAAACTCCACAAAGCCAACAGATGAATTCATATTGAATGCTACATTTTATCTGCATATCTCAATCATCATATGATATGGTATCCTTCAGTTAACGTATGTTATGGTAAATGTCAACGCTCCATGAAAATTGACACCTACCAATAATTCTTACAATCTCAGAAAGCCAACTGAATACATTCAATAAATGACTGTTGTTCTTAACCCAACAGGTCAGAACTGGAGAAGGAAAACCACTCCCATCTAATGCTGCAGTGAAAGTGCTGTGTTGCCCCAGGCAGTCACCTACAGTCATCTGGAAGAGACTCTGGCTCAAAAGAAAATATCTGACCACTTCTCCCCCCACCTCCCACTCCATAATACCACTACCACAACCACCACCTTTTCAACCATGCCTGCAGGTTGATTCTTCCTCTATTAACAACTCCTTGGAAGAGCTTCTCTGTCTCCCAGCTCAGGCTGCTTTGTAGAGGCAACTTATCAGAGACAACAAAATCATGAAAAACATCAGTGTTTAACATTAATCGGTTTTAAATTAATAACGCACATTTTGAAATATACTTTAAGCCAGAGTCTGAGCAAAGTATTGGTTAATGAAACCAATCAAGCTCTCCCCTCTCCCTCATTGCCACAATTAGCAAAGCCTCCTCTCCATGTGAAAGTGTATTTCTCCATCAAATTATTAAAGCCTGACTTTTCTGGTCACCTATATTAACAGAATCCATATGAGTCTTTCCAATATGAGTTCCAGGCACCTGAAAAGGGAGCTGAGTGTTTAAAAAGGAATTCTCAAGAAGCCAGTTATGGACTTGAGGTTGGAGGACAACATCTGTTTGCAGAAAATTTGACTTACACATTAGCCAAACCCTTCTTAATTCCAAATGAGTAGGAACAAAAAATTAAGAGCATACATTGCTGAATTAAGCCAAGTTCCATCTAGTCCAGTTTTGTTTCCTGTTGCCCAACAGAGAATGAAGGTTATGATCTTCTGCTGTTGTCCCCAGCACTCCGTATTCGAGGCATACTATCAATGAACATGGAGGGTTGATTAGTTGTGGATTTGTCCAAATATCTACATTTATTGGGCACAGAAGGTTCAGACAATCTGCCAGATTATTAAACCTGAGATGTAATATTCTGACAATCATTCTAAAAGATATAGAGGGGGATGCTATTATCAAAGCCTTTGATAGGCATTTGTAATGGGAAGTGGTGTGAAGAGACCTGTTGAGAAGGCAAGGTCAAATGGACAGGCTTCCAGGCTTCCATAAGAACTAAAGACCTTGTTGGATCAGGCCAGGGTCCATCTGTTTCCAGCAGGCCCGGCCTCTAGGTGGAGGTTCTGTTTAGCCACCATGGCTAATATTTGGAGAGTTGAGAAGGTGATTAGAGACTTTTTCTCTCACTTTTTTCTAATAGTAGAACTTGGAATCACCAGATGAAGTTTGTTGCATTGGTAGTAGGAATGACTGCAGGAATCAGTGGGCCTCAAACACAACTGTTCTTTATTCAGCATACACAGAAGAGAAGAACTTAGCAGAAGCTCCACCCATGGTTGCTGCTCCCAATTCCAAAGGAGCTGCCAAGGTCCAAAAACAATAACTAACCCACAGTACCCCTTAGAACACATAACAGAATTGACTGGCAGTAAGTTAAAATTATTTTCAGCCAAAGGCCAGGAGACCAGCCGCCAGAACCGCCGCCACCACTGCATCCGCCAGCTGTCGAGGATTCTGGGGGGGAGGACAGAATCGCCTCCCCCCCCGTCGAGGATTCCGGGGGGCGGGACAGAATGCCTCCCCCCCACCATGAAAGATTCCGTGAAAAGTAAGAAAAAGGGAGTTTCATACATCCCTACGTGATAGGCTACGTAAGTATTTACGTAGCCTATCATGGCTATAGTGAAGAAGCGAATGGCAGCAGGTAGGTGTCCCATTTCGTGCGCCTTTCGCGGGGAGGGGGGGGCTTTGTTCCACCACGGATTTCGGGGGGCCGAACACACTGGCAGTAAGTTCAGTTTCAGGACAGATATAAGGAGATATTTCTTCACACAATACATGATAGTTAAATAGAAATTCCATTAGTTCCTATGGAGCCATGTAAACACACATGAGATACACATATGACTCAAGAGTACAGAAGGATATCTGGGCACATACTGCCCAATCATCAAAGAACAACAGAAAATCATAGCAAGGGGACAGATTAATTTATTTACCAAAGGACATGGATCTCTCTGAGAAACCCAGCCTTCTGGATATGGGGATTATTTTCAGCCAAAGGATTGTGCTGCTTACCTGGATATTTGGATTCACCCATCTCTATAATTGACTGTCAGCAATGCTACTGGTAGCAATGCTGAGCCAGCAAGACTGACAGGGAAGGCTCTTTCTGTCTGCCTGCCTGTCTGGGTCACTAGCTGAGATAAAACTAGATTCAATAAAAATGTGACTATTGTTTAGCACATAAATCTCTTCTATTTGATGCTTTAGTGTTTATCATCAATCTTAGTTGTAAAGAAATAAAGCCAGACCAGTTGGATAAAATTCTCTTAAACATTGGAAACCACTTCAAAATATTTGGAAATGTCACTTTTAAAGGGACATCTAGGTAAGTATATGCAGAGTGTCAGCCAAAAGCAATGCCTCTTGTTGTAAGACTGGGGCTAATTGTAAAATAAATAATACAGTGGTCGAACAGAATCATGAGAGGCAGGAATCATGGGTTTGTAGTGGAAAAATAGTGAGGAGGAGGAGATTTAGGGCAGGGTCCATGGGGAAGAACAAGGAATTGTGGAGATTCAAGGCAGCTTTGCTGTTAGCTATTAGAAATCCAGCTCAAGCCTTTAGTAGATATTGATTGGCCTTTATGAGTTGTTCTCGTCAGTGAAAAGGGCTAGAGTTTGCTGTGGCTTAAAAACAGAAAATGGGGGTTCTTAGGTGTCTTCTTATTGGACAGGTATCTTGTTCAGATGTTTTACATATAGGATATCCTGTTTCAGGACAAGGAATTGACTAGATGACCCACTGTACCTCCCTCTTACCCTACCATTCTATTGTGACTGCATTTTTGCCTCACCCAGCACTTTCACCTGTTCTACCCTCTTCAAGACAAAGGTGCCATTGCCATGGTGGGAAGAGACATCTCCAGTGGCTGCTGCACTACCAGCTGCTGCAAATTCTTGTGTAGCACTGAGGAGGCTTGTCTGTAACAAGCCAGATGAGGTTTTGCCTCTTTCCTCTCACTAGCTGTAGTGGATGGTGGCTTGTTAGTTCTAATCAGTTTTGTGAAATTCAGATCTCATCACCTACCTAGCGGAGCTTGCTGCCCCCCTCAAGGCTTCTAAGTACAGACCACAAGAGTACCCATTTATTTCTACCAGTGGCACAGGAGGAAGAATTTCATCAGCCTTGTATTTGCCCTCTCATAGTGGTGCAATGACAGGAGAAGCTGCATCTGGTAGAATTTCCCCTTCTGTGCAACTCAAAGGGACAGGATCTCAGAATGTGGGCCTAGTAGCCCTAGGCCTCTTTGTATTCCCACTTTCAGTCTGCCATCACCTTAGCCCTCCTAACCCTGGGCCCTCTGTGAAGTTTTACCCCAGCTCCACTTTCATCTTGGCTAGTCCTTTCTTCAACACCATGCCTCCACCAACCATTATTTCTTTGGGCCCCTGCTTTTCAATGTGTACCTACTCTGTCTCACTTCCTTGAGCTACCCTGACTATATCAACAGCCTCCTTGTGTGTTCAGCACTCTGGCTTCTCAGCATGCCCACAAATTCTCCTGCTCATAACCCCTGTGACCCCGCATTGACCAAAATAAACTCCTTGTCTCATCTGTCCTACTTTTCCTCATGCTTCTGTTTCCTTTATCTATCATCTAGGCACTTGCTGAAGCAACCTTGCTGAAGTTAAGCAGAACTGGGCCTATGCTTGGAGCGGAGGCTGCTTGGCAGTGCAATATATTTTGCCTTGAGTTGCATCATGGAAGATAAATTCTGGGGCCACCGTTGTGGCCCTATGTTAAAGATGAATCATATTCCACAATTATGACTATAAATCCGGGGGGTAGTAGGTTTTATGGTTTATACTCAGAGCATTTCTACACAAGACTTTTATTGCATGCTCGTGATTGGTCATTTATGGAGGTTTGCAGGTCCTTTACATAACATCATCCATCTCCAAGGTGTCTCTTGTGCTTTTTGACATTTAACCCAGGTTTGAAAAGATCAGAGATAAACCGATAAGGAACTTTAATCCACTACATTGGCAGTGTGTAATTAGGGATGTCAGAGAATTCCGCCATGGACTCCAGTGAGGCCAGATTCTTTAGAATCCAGTCCCCCGGAATCTGTGGCGGAACAGCATCCCCCCCTGCCACCCCGTGGAATCCCCCAGGATGGAGCGTACCTGGCGGCGGATACGGCGGCGGATGCAGCGGCTCCTCTGGCTGGTCTCCCGGCTGCTGCTGGGCTGCTGCAGCTGCAAATGGCGGCTGTCGTAGCGGCCGCCATTTGCGTGGCTGCCTTTTTCGTGATAGGCTATGTAAATACTTACATAGCGTAACACGGCAAAGAGCAGGGACGCAAATGGCGGCCGCTACGCCATTTGCGCCCCTGCTCTTTGCTGTGATAGGCTATCACGAAAAGGGCAGCCACACAAATGTTGTAGCGGCCGCTAGGGATGTCAGAGAATTTCTCCACGAATCTCGGGGAGGCCGAATGCCAGTGCATTCGCCCCCCCGAAATTGGTGGAGAAACGGTCTGCCCCCCCCCCGGGACGGGACTTACCTTGCTCGAATGTCCCTGGAGGCGGCGGTCCAGCGGCGGTCCGGCGGCAGCGGCGGCTGGTCTTCTGACTGGCTGCCGCCGCCGCCATTTCCAAGTAAAACAAACAAACAAACAAACAAACGTGATAGGCTACGTAAAGATTTACGTAGCCTATCACGGCTAGATTTTGAAAAAACACCATGATAGGCTACGTAAATGTTTACGTAGCCTATCATGGCTGACTTTGAAAGAAAAAAAAAAAGCGCATACGCAAATGGCGGCGCCCATGGCGGCGCCCATTCCACTCCTATACCAAAATACCTGATGAATTTCGGGGGGAGGGACGGAGCGCCACCCCCCCCACCGCGAAGCAAGCGTCGGGATCAGGTAAGGGACTTTCGTCCATCCCTAGCAGCCGCCATTTGCGTGGCTCCCATTTTCGTGATAAGCTACGTAAATACTTACGTAGCCTTAGGAATGTCAGAGAATTCTGCCACGGATCTCGGTGAGGCCGAATGCCAGTGCATTCGGCCCCCCGAAATCCGTGGCGGAACAAAGCCCCCCCACCCCCCCCGCGAAAGGCGTGTGAAACAGGACACCTACCTGCTACCATTTGCTTCTTCACTATAGCCGTGATAGGCTACGTAAATACTTACGTTGCCTATCACGTCAGGATGTACGAAACTCAATTACCTCTTCGCGAAATCTTTCGTGGTGGGGGAAAGGTGCTTCGTCCCTCCCCCCAGAATCCTCGACGGGGGGGGAGGTGATCCGGTCCACCCCCCCGGAGTCCTTGACGGCCGGCAGATTCAGCGGCGGCAGTTCCGATGGCGGCGGCTCCGGCAGCTGGTCTCCTGGCTGCCTGCGGCCGGGCTGCTGCCGCCGCCATTGCCATCCTTGCATCCATGATAGGCTACGTAAGAATTTATGTAGCCTATCATGTATAACCCCCCCCACAACGCCGCGTACGCAAATGGCGGTGGCTACGGCGGCTACCATTTGCGTTCCCTATTTTTTGCCGATTTATCTTACGTAAATATTTACGTAAGATAAAACGGTGAGAAAAAGGGAAACGCAAATTGCGTAGTGGGCGCTATTTGCGTTCCTTTATTTTTCACCATTCTAGCCTACGTAAATAGGCAAAAAAAAGGGAACGCAAATGGCGGCGGTTACAGTGGCCGCCATTTGCATTCCCTTTTTTTTTTTGGCTGTGATAGCCTACGTAAATATTTACGTAGGCTATTATGGCAAAAGAGAGGGGCGCAAATGGCGTAGCGGCCGCCATTTGCGTTCACTGTTTTTGTTTTTGCTGTGATAGGCTATGTAAATATTTACGTAGCCTATCAAGGCAAAATACAGGGATGCAAATGGCGGTGGCTACAGCAGCTGCCATTTGCGTCCCTGCAGGCTGCACAGCGTCCGTATGTCCGGCTGCAGATGGCCCTGGCCGGCGGCTCCGCGGAATTGCCACAGAGTGGAGCTGGCCAGAGAGAATTTTGGGGGTAGGGATGGAGCGCCTCCCCCCCACCGCGAATGTCACCCTTTGAAAAGGTAAGTGACTTTCATACTTCCCTACGTAGCCTATCACGGCTGGCAGTGACGCAAATGGTGGCCGGCATAGTGGCAGCCATTTTGCGGCCGCAGCAGCCCAGCAGTGGCCAGAATTCCGGCTGCGGCCAGCCCTGGCCGGCAGCGCCGTGGAGTTGCCGCAGAGCGGAGTCAGCCAGGGAGGATTCTGGGGGGGGGGGAACGAGCGCCTTCCCCCCACAGTGGATGACCCCAGCGGAACCAGGTAAGTGTTTTTGTACATTCTTATGTGTAATTACACAGTTCTGCTATACAACACCACCATCTAGTGGCTGTATAATGAAACATATAGAACTTGCAGACAAATTAAGTCCCCGACTTAATGCCCATGTTAGCCCATGTAAAGGAGCCTATCTTAATCCTGCAAAGAATCCAGAAGCAAAAGCCTCGGTAAGTTGCGGAATGGTATGGAGAAGCCCTCAGAAAATGGCTGAACAGATTCATCTGAAACTTGGCAGTGTAGAGATGTCAATTTGAGGAAGGTCTGTGCCAAGTTTGAGGTAAAATGGTAAGAAATTGCTTATTCATAGGAATTTAATGTTTGATGAGTGACCGCCAGACATTTGACAGGTAATGTCTGTTTTATTTCAAATAAAGTGCTGAGGTTAACATTTAACTGGCTGATTTCTCTATTTGTACAACATTTTCCAGGATAAGGTCTGTTGTGTCAGGTCAGGTGGAAGGTCTAGCTACACCCCACTAATAGTGTAACATATTTGTAGTTTTTTAATTAAAAATGTGATTTCCCTGCCCCTAGCCCATTTTATCTTATATAAAGTCTTTCTCTGGGAATGTTCAGAACAGTCCTGCAGGAAAGAGGGGATGAAATGGGAGTGAGTGTGCCTGGTTACCATAAAGATGGGGTAAAAGGGGACGAGGGAGTTATTATGTCAGTTATGGTTAGGCAGTTTGGGGGGTGAAATAGGAGCTGCAGTGTATTTCCTGCAATATGTTTCCTGCTTAAAATATATTAGTTGTGTTTTTAAAACAACAACAGCCATCTAAGATAATGACCTTCATCACAATTTCTTTTCTCTGTATCCGTGTGTGCATGCATATTTTATGGCTGCAGTTGACTGCTCTTATTTGTGAGTGGCCTCCTTTTTCATTTGGCTTCATTTTTACCACAAAATTGTTAGGCCTCAGTGCTGCTGTTTGGCTTTTACCCTGCCCCCCGTTCCAACCCAATATCTCATAAAGGGAAGGGGCTGTCTACTGAGTTCCTTGTAAGAGGCCCAGGGCCCAGTACTCTTACCAGGTGAATTTCACAAAACAGGCTGAAATCCATAGGTGTAACTTTACCTAGCATAGGATGGATGTAGCACCTGTGGATATTCTGCCTGTAATTTAGTTGCAGGGCCCCTGGGAGGAAGATAACAGGCCTGGCTTTATTTAGTTGCACGTTGTTCAAACAGTGGGCCCCTTTTAAATTAACACATTCTGAAATCTGTTTTTCCCAGATTTTTCCCTGTCACAGCCACTCTCTAGGACTGTATACTGAATGATATTTCTTTACTGAAACTCTAGGACTTCTTATTTTGAGAGAAAGACAGTAGTGTGCCTTCCTATGAGATACAGTCTCTTAAGAACTACATGTCCCAGGATTTGTTAGTTCATGCTGCCATTTTCTGTGCACTTGAAGAAATGAATGGTGCAGCCAATTGGCTGCAGGAGAAGGAACAAACACAAGCAAGCAGATAAATTGCAGTAAGAATGAGAGGGAGGCATTTCTGCTGCTAAATTTACAGCCCCCAAAAGATATGTGGGTAAATATGCTATCCTCAATTTGTAAGTTTATGTGCCTGTGGGATTTTGTGAAAAAAAATTCCAGAATCCTGGACATTTTTAAGAGTGTGCTAAATTTCCTGAAATAATTATCAGTGTTCATATTAAAATACATGCATCACAGTATTTCTTTGATGGAAAATATGTGTATTTTAACAATGTATGTTAAAGTGCTTCTATATGGTATGTGATGAATTAATTATATTTCTGCCTTTCTTTTTCTACTGAGTTTCTACTTTTCAATTTCCTGTTTGCCTGATCAGAGAGTTTTAGACATAGGTTTGTCAAAATGTAATCAAATTCTACTAACAAAATTCATTTAACAACCCCCGTTTTAGTTTAACATGTTTTGTTAAGTGCTTTCCATGTTTACTTAAGCTCTGAAATGCTGAGAAATTACAGCTGTTAAGGGCCATGCCGTTAACAGATGTGTTATCTAGGCAATATGCATATGGTATGATATCCTATGCTTTGGTTAGTTCCAGCTTCATCACTACCTTGGAGCTGGATGGCTGACAGTGGCAGAGTGGTGGACCGAAGTCCCAGATTTGCCTATTCACTGGAATGGACATGTGGAATCTATGCAACTGAAATTATTATGCAACTGAAACTACCATTCCATGTTATCCAATAGGCAACCAATACTGTTCAGATAGAACTATAGAGTTAGAAGGGACTTTGAAGGTCCAACCCCCTGCAACAGGTAAAGCATTTTAAAGCATCTTTCGTTTTAGTGTATTAAATGAGAGAATGGACAGGATGGAGACTAATGTTGTGTTAGTGCCAGCACAGCATTGCACATGGAAGTAGTGTGATGCTGTGCACTTCAGATCTGGAGCAGCATTGTTGTGGCTATCATTGTCTGTGCCAGGCCCCAGCTCTGTGATATGCAAACAGTGAACACAAATTATATTTGAACATATGTGGGGTGAAATTTCCTCCTAAATGAGTCACCAGAACAGTTTGTGGAGTAGGTTTTCAGATCAGAGAGGTTCTGAGCCCCAACATGTGTTGTTGTTGTGGGGTTTTTTTAAGAACAGATATTCCATTTAATACTAGAAAACCAATTATAGTATATTGCTGTTTCATTTCTCATACCTTGTCATGGAATTTCTTCCTTTCCAAGTTCTAGAGTCCCTTCCTCAAGTTTATGATTCTCGATATTATAAGGTAGAGATGGATTACAATGAGAGTTTAGGAAGAAAAACAAGCCCCATTCAGGTGTTCCTTAATTGTGTAGGGTAAGCACACAAAGAGGGGAGAATACACTAGCCGTGCCCCTTGCACATTTCCATTGCCCTCTACACATGGAGGGCAACATTATGAAAAGGAGGCCCTCCTCTCTCCGTAGAGGCTTTTCACATTATTTTAAAATTTGATTTTCCAACATTCCAGTTCATGTGGAGAGCCTCCACAGATAGAGGAGACTATCGTCTTCCATATGTAGAGGGTGATACAAATACGTGAAGATTAGAGAAAGGCTAGCATGTGCCTGCACTGTCAGGATTGGGCCCAGTCTCCCTGCAGAAACCATGGAAGAAGATTCAGAGTAAGAAGACGAACAGGGCGGGGGGGGCAGGGGAGGTCATTCCTCAAAGAGCTCAAGGAGACAGAGAAGAATCTTCCCAAGGGCAGACTAATCAGTTGGATCAAAGCCCAAACATAACTTCTCCTTCTGTGGGAACCCAGCACCTCACTGAGGGGGAGAAGGTGAACATGGCAGATTCATGGATCCGGCGTAGAGCCAAGAGGGAGGAGCAGTGTAAAGAAGTAAGGCAGTCTACAGGTTGGCCCATCACAGAAGGTCTCTAGAGGAAGATCCTCCCTGAGGTCAGGACTGAGAAAGCCTTTCAGGTTCTGTGCTGTAGAATAGCTTCAGAACCACAACAACTTTCTCTTTTACTGTGGTGCATCCCTACTAGGGATGGCAGAGAATTCTGCCACAGATCTCGGGGAGGCCGAATGCCAGTGCATTCGGACCCCTGAAATCTGTGATGGAACGGCCTGCTGCCCCCCCCCGCGGATCCCCCCGGGACAAGACTTACCTGGGGCGGATCTTCCGGGCAGTGGTGGTGGCGGCGGCGGCAGCTGGTCTTCCAACCGTCTGCCACCGCCGCCATTTGCAGGGGTTTTTTTGTTTTGTTTTTTACACCCACACGTGATAGGCTACGTAAGTTTTTACGTAGTCTAAAACGTCTGGGTAAAAAAAAAAGCGTACACAAATGGCGGCGAACAGGTAAGGGATTTTCGTACATCCCTAAAACGTACGTAGCCTAAAAACTTACGTAGCCTAAAACGACTGGGGAAAAAAAAAAGGTGTACGCAAATGGCGGCGGCTACGGCCACCGCCATTTGCGTTCCTTATTTTGGGCCGTCTTAGTCTACGTAAATAATTACGTAGACGAAGATGGCGAAAATAAGGGGAACACAAATAGCATCCACTACGCTATTTGCGTTCCCCTTATTTTCGCCGTCTTAGTCTACGTAAATATTTACGTAGATTAAGTCTGTTTCCCGCCTCCCAGCTGAGCAGAGCAGAGCAGAGCAGAGCAAGCTGCTCCAGCTGGTCCAGGGACTACAGAAGCAAGCAAGCTCCCAGAGAGCGAGCGACCAGAGTGAGCGAACGGGGGGGGGGCAGGCGGGGGTTGGCCAGGGGAGTTGCAGTGGTTGAGGAGACAAAGGAGACAGGGGAGGCAGAGGCTGAGAGGTAGGTGGGCTGCAGGAAGCCCAGGGGGCTGCCCTTTATCCTTCTGATTGGCTGTGGGCTCGCCAGGTGCTTCTGAGAGCTCCAACTGAATTGGGTGTGTGTGGCCTGAGTATTCCCAGCAGCTGAATGGCCAGGAAGCTTCAGTCTGTTTCCCGCCTCCCAGCTGAGCAGAGCAGAGCAGAGGAGAGCAAGCTGCTCCAGCTGGTCCAGGGACTACAGAAACAAGCAAGCTCCCAGAGAGCAAGCGACCAGAGTGGGCGAATGGGGGGATCAAGCAGGAGTTGGCCAGGGGAGTTTGGCAGGGGAGGTCAAGGGGGAGGCCCCTAACATTTTTTTTATTTTTTATTTTATTTTTAACGAACTTCTTTCCATTTATTTTTCTTGTAACACATACTTTCACACAAGTGGGACTCTGCTTTTAACCTCTACTGAATGCAGGAACAGGCACAGGCTAGTCTAGAACAATCGCAAAACTAGACACAAAAAGGGAAAAGAGGCTATGGAAGGACAAGACTCTCCAGTGGTGGTGACCTGCAAGATGTGTGCAATGTTTGTTTTCTTGCCTGAGAACAACATGGCCTACACCTGCAACAAGTGCAAGTTGATCACGCTGCTGGAAGAAAAAGTAAATGGACTGGAGCGGTGATTGTCGACCCAACGGGGAATAAGAGAACACGAAGAGTTCTTGGACAGAATGGGGGAACTACAGCAGCAAAGGGAAGACCAGAAGCTTGAAGAGCAACAGCTAGGGATGTCGGAGAATTTCTACACGAATCTCCGGGAGGCCGAATGACAACGCATTTGGCCCCCCGAAATTGGTGGAGAAACGGTCTGCCACCCCCCGGGATGGGACTTATCTTAGTTGAATGTCCCTGGCGGCGGCGGCGGCTCCTGGCAGCGGTTCGGTGGCGGTTCGGCGGCGGCGGCCGGTCTTCCGACTGGCTGCCGCCACCGCTGCCATTTCCAAGGGTGAAAAAACAACAACAACAAACGTGATAGGCTACCTAAAGATTTACGTAGCCTATCACGGCTAGATTTTCCAAAAACACCATGATAGGCTACGTAAATCCTTATGTAGCCTATCACGGCTGACTTTGGGGGGAAAAAAAGCGTGTACGCAAATGGCGGCGCCCATGGGCGCTGCCATTTGCGTACGCGCTTTTTTTTTTTTCCCAAAGTCAGCCGTGATAGGCTACGTAAGGATTTACATAGCCTATCACAGCTGACTGCAGGGACGCAAACGGCGGCGGCTATGGCCGCCGCCATTTGCGACCTGGCAGGACAGCAGGATTCGTGGCCGGAGGGAGGGGGCGCCTCCCCCGCGGCCAGAATTTCGGCGGGGAGGGATGGGGCACCTCCCCCCCACCCAAAATTTCAGGGGGAGGAACGGAGCGCCTCCCCCCCACTGCGAAGCAAGCTGCGGGACCGGGAAGGGACTTTCGTCCATCCCTAGCAACAGCAAGATGAGGCAGTGGGTAATGCTGAGGTGAAGAAAAATGGAGTAGAGGATACTCCTTGGAAAAGGGTGACAGTTAGGAGAAGAAGAACTAGACACCACTCGGCACCTGTGGAAGCAGTGGAGCTGTGGAACCGATTCCAGGTACTTGCGGATGAGACTGGAGGACAGCCTGCAGAGGAAGAATCACAGGGGAACCTACATGAGAGTGAGCAAGAGGCTGAAGGTCAGTCAAACAGAGGCGATGAAACCCAGGCCTACAAGAAGAAGAAGAGAAGAGTGGTAGTAGTGGGAGACTCCTTGCTGCGTGGGATCGAGACCCAAGTATGTCGCGAAGACCCGTGGACTCGCCAGGTATGTTGTCTCTCGGGAGAATGAATTAGAGATGTGACTGAAAGCTTGCCTGCACTCATAAAGCCCACTGATAGGTATCCCTTTCTTCTCATCCATGTGGGAACAAATGATACCGTCAAGCGGAGCTACGAAGAAATCATGTCAGACTTTGAAGCTCTGGGAAGGAAACTCAAGAACTTTGGGGCCCAGATAGTTTTCTCATCCATCCTTCCAGTAGTTAGAAGAGGGATAGAAAGGGAATGAAAAATACTCCGGGTGAATGACTGGCTACGAAGGTGGTGCCGACGAGAGAGATTTGGATTCTGGGACCACGGGCTATACTTCCTGGAAGATGGGCTGTTGGCAAGGGACGGGTTGCACCTCACAAAGGATGGGAAGAATGTGTTTGGCCACAGCATGAAGAACTTCATCAGGAGGGCTTTAAACTGAATCCTACGGGGAAGGGAGATGTAATGTTGGGGGTAACAATGGACGTAGGCGCATGCACTGCAATGGAGAGAACAGCTCTGATAGCGACAATGGAACCAATTACCTGGGGAGGTGGTGGGCTCTCCCACACTGGAGGCCTTCAAGACGAGGCTGGACAGCCATTTGTCGGGGATGCTCTGACTTGGATTCCTGCATTGAGCAGGGGGTTGGACTCGATGGCCTTGTAGGCCCCTTCCAACCCTACTATTCTATGATTCTATGTAGGAAGAAAGCCAGACTATGAAGCACATGGTCTTCGATGTCTATATACTAATGCCCAGAGTATGGGAAACAAACAGAACTAACTTGAACTCTTAATACAGGAGGGAAATTATGACTTGATAGGTATAACTGAAACTTGGTGGGATGACTCTCATGACTGGAATACAGCAATTGAAGGACATAACTTGTTCAAAAAGAAGAGGAGGAACAGAAAGGGAGTTGGGGTTGTACTGTATGTGAAAAATACACATCTCTGCACAGAAATACAGGAGGAGGAGCTTGGTAGCCCCATCGAGAGCATCTGCATCCAAATAAATGGAGCAAAGAATAAAAGGAACCTGGTAGTCGGAGTCCTTGTGATACATTCCATGGGGTTTTCTTGGCAAGAATACTGGAGTGGGTTGCCATTTCCTTCTCCAGTGGACCACATTTTGTCAGAACTCTCTGCCATGACCTGTCCGTCTTGGGTGGCCCTTCACGGCATAGCTTATGGCTTCATTGAGTTACGCAAGCCCCTTCGCCACAACAGTAATCCATGAAGGGGGAAAGCAAGAGAATTCCAGAAAAACGTCTATTTCTGCTTCATTGACTACGCTAAAGCCTTTGATTGTGTGGATCACAACAAACTGTGGCAAATTCTTAAAGTGATGGGAGTACCAGACCACCTTACCTGTCTCCTGAGAAACCTGTACAAGGGTCAAGAAGCAACAGTAAGAACCAGACATGGAACAACCGATTGGTTCAAAATTGGGAAAGGAGTACGACAAGGCTGCATATTGTCACCCTGCTTATTTAACTTATATGCAGAGTACATCATGAGAAATGCGGGGTTGGATGAATCAGAGGTCGGAATTAAGATTGCTGGGAGAATTATCAACAACCTCCGATATGCAGACGATACCACCCTAATGGCAGAAAGCGAAGAGGATCTAAAGAGCCTCTTGTTGAGGGTGAAAGAGGAGAGTGCAAAAGCTGGTTTGAAACTCAACATTAAAAAAACTAAGATCATGGCATCTGGCCCCATCACTTCCTGGCATATAGAAGGGGAAGAAATGGAAGCAGTGACAGATTTTACTTTCTTGGGTTCCAAGATCACCGCAGACGGTGACTGTAGCCATGAAATTAAAAGACGCTTGCTCCTTGGGAGGAAAGCTATGGCCAACCTAGACAGCATAGTAAGAAGCAGAGACATCACCTTGCCGACAAAGGTCCGTCTAATCAAAGCTATGGTTTTCCCAGTAGTAATGTATGGCTGTGAGAGCTGGACTATAAGGAAGGCTGAGCGCCGAAGAATTGATGCTTTCGAACTGTGGTGCTGGAGAAGACTCTTACGAGTCCCCTGGACTGCAAGGAGGTCAAATCAGTCCATCCTAAAGGAAATCAACCCTGAGTGCTCATTGGAAGGACAGATAATGAAGCTGAAGATCAAATATTTTGGCCACCTAATGCGAAGAGAAAACTCCCTGGAAAAGACCCTGATGCTGGGAAAGACTGAAGGCAAAAGGAGAAGGGGACGGCAGAGGATGAGATGGCTAGATAGCATCACGGATGCAATGAATATGAACTTGAGCACGCTCCGGGAGAGAGTGCAGGACAGGAAGGCTTGGCGTGCTATGGTCCATGGGGTCACGAAGAGTCGGACACGACTGAACGACTGAACAACAACAAGTCGGAGTCCACTACCGGCCACCCAACCAAGGAGAAGACGAGGATGAAACTTTTGAAAAGCAAATAGCCAATGTTTTAAGGAAGCATGATGTAGTAGTAATGGGGGACTTCAGTTTCCCCGATATTTGTTGGGGGAGACAAATTCTGCAAAACATGGCCCCTCCAGGAAATTCCTGACTTGTGAGGCGGATAACTTCCTCCTACAGAAAGTAAAGGAAGGAACTAGAGGATCGGCTATCCTTGACTTGATCCTAACCAACAGAGTAGGGATGTACGAAAGTCACTTACCTGGTCTCGCAGCTTGCTTCGCGGTGGGGGGGAGGCGCTTCGCTTCTCCCCTCGAAGTTCAGGCCGGGGGGGGGAGGCTTCCCGCCTCACCCGGCTGAAATTCAGGCCAGGGGGAGGCTTCCTGCCTCGCCCAGCCGAAAGTCAGGCCGGGGAGAAGCGCCCCGTCTCCCCGGCCACGAACGTCAAAAGAAAAAAAAGAAAAAAGCCCCGTGATAGGCTACGTAACGATTTACGTAGCCTATCACGGCTAGATCTGCAAAGTCAGCCGTGATAGGCTACGTTAATCGTCACGTAGCCTATCACGGGTGACTTTGAAAAGAAAAAAAAAAGCGCATACGCAAATGGCGGCCCCCATAGGGAGCCGCCATTTGCGTTCCTTATTTGGTCCCTGTAGTCTACGTAAAGATTTACGTAGACTACGGTGAAAATAAGGGCAACGCTATTTGCGTTGCCCTTATTTTTGCCGTAGTCTACGTAAATCTTTACGTAGACTACAGGGACCAAATAAGGAACGCGAATGGCGGCTCCCTATGGGGGCTGCCATTAGCATACGTGCTTTTTTTTTTCTAAAGTCACCCGTGATAGGCTATGTGACGATTAACGTAGCCTATCACTGCTGACTTTGCAAATCTAGCCATGATAGGCTACGTTAATCGTTACATAGCCTATCACAGGGGCGTTGTGTTTTTTTTTACTTTTCTTGTAATGGCGGCGGCGGCAGCCGGTCGAAAGACCAGCTGCCGCCCCTGACAAAGACCTGCCGAACTGCCGCCGGGACCCACTGCCAGGAGCGACATTCGTGAAAGGCAAGTCCCATCCTTGGGGGGGTGGCGGGGGGGTGGCGGAGAATTTCTCCCCGAACCTTCGGAGGACTGAATGCGTTGGCACTCGGCCCCCCGAAGTTTCGGGGAGAAATTCTCCCCCATCCCTACAACAGAGATGACTTAGTGGACAAAGTAGCAGTTGCAGGAACTCTGGGGGAAAGCGACCATGTTGCACTTGAGTTCTTGGTTCTAAGGGAAGCAAAAGCCGAGGGTAGTCAAACGCGTACCCTGGATTTTAGGAAAGCTGATTTTAATAAACTCAGAACAATGATCAGTAAGGTCCCATGGCAAGCGACGCTAACGAGAAAAGGAGTCCAAGATGGGTGGGAGCTTTTAAAAAAGGAAATTCTCAAGGCACAATCACAAACAATTCCAACAAGAAGAAAAGGTGGAAGACAACAGAAGAAGCCAATGTGGCTTCACAAAAAGCTTAGGGATACCCTGAAAACAAAAAAGGACACATATAGGAAGTGGAAAGAAGGCCAAGTAACAAAGGAAGAGTACAGGCAGGTAGCACAGAATGGCAGGGATGGCGTCAGGAAGGCTAAAGCTGAGAACGAGCTGACGCTAGCGAGGGATGCTAAAAACAACAAAAAGGCTTTCTTTAGCTACGTGCATAGTAAAAGGCAGAAGAAAGAAATGGTTGTTCAGCTATTAAATAAGGATGGCAAAACGATAACAGATGACAAAGAAAAGGCAAAGGTGCCCAATTCCTACTTTGGCTCAGTCTTCTCCGAAAAGAGGGTCTATGACCCCCCTGGCAAAGGTGAAGTGCAGGCTGAAGGGGCAGGATTGCAGCTTGAGATCGATGGGCATACAGTCAAGGAACACCTAATTACTTCGAATGAGTTCAAATCTCCAGGGCCGGATGAACTGCATCCTAGAGTAATAAAGGAACTGGCAGAAGAACTCTCAGAACTGCTGTCTATTCTCTTTGAGAAATCATGGAGGACAGGGGAAGTGCCAGATGACTGGAGGAGGGCTAATGTTGTCCCTACCTTCAAAAAGGGTAAAAAGGAGGAACCTGGGAACTACAGACCAGTCAGTCTGACATCAATCCCAGGGAAAATTCTGGAGCAAATGATAAAGCAATCCATCTGGAAGCACCTTGAAAACAATGCTGTGATTACTCAGAGCCAACATGGATCTGTCAAAAACAAGTCCTGCCAGACAAATCTTATCTGATCTCATTTTTTGATCAAGTCACCTCCCTTGTAGACTGTGGGAATGCTGTAGACATCATATACCTCGACTTCAGCAAAGCTTTCGACAAAGTGCCCCATGATATCCTGATGAGCAAACTAGCTCCAAGTGGGCTAGATGAAACAACGATCCAGTGGATCCACAGTTGGCTACAGAATCAGACTCAAAGAGTGCTTATCAGTGGGACCTTCTCAAACTGGGGAAAGGTAACAAGTGGGGTACCGCAGGGTTCAGTCCTGGGCCCAGTGCTCTTCAACATTTTTATTAATGACTTGGAGGAGGAGGTGCAGGGAATGCTGATCAAATTTGCAGATGACACCAAATTGGGCGGGATAGCTAATACCCTGGAAGAGAGAAACAAAATTCAAAGTGATCTGGATAGACTGGAGCGCTAGGCAGAAAACAACAGAATGACATTTAATAGGGATAAATGCCAAGTTCTACACCTAGGAAAAAGAAACCAAATGCACAGTTACAAGATGGGGGATACATGGCTGAACAACACTACAAGCGAGAAAGATCTTGGAATTGTTGTCGATCACAAGCTGAATATGAGCCAACAACGTGATGTGGCTGCAAAAAAGGCAAATGCTCTTTTGGGCTGCATTAATAGAAGCATAGCTTCCAAATACCAGGAAGTACTAGTTCCTCTCTACTCAGCACTGGTTAGGCCTCATCTGGAGTACTGTGTCCAGTTCTGGGCACCACACTTTAAGAAGGATGCAGACAAACTGGAGGGGGTTCAGAGGAGAGCAACAAAGATGATCAGGGGACTGGGAACAAAGCCCTATGAAGAGAGACTGAAAGAACTGGGCATGTTTAGCCTTGAGAAGAGAAGACTGAGGGGAGATATGATAGCACTCTTCAAGTACTTGAAAGGTTGTCACAGAGAAGAAGGCCAGGATCTCTTCTTGATCATCCCAGAGTGCAGGACACGGAATAATGGGCTCAAGTTACAGGAAGCCAGATTCCGGCTGAACATCAGGAAAAACTTCCTGACTGTTAGAGCAATACGACAATGAAACCAATTACCTAGGGAGGTGGTGGGCTCTCCCACACTGGTGGCATTCAAGACGAGGCTGGACAGCCATCTATCGGGGATGCTCTGACTTGGATTCCTGCATTGAGCAGGGGGTTGGACTCGATGGCCTTGTAGGCCCCTTCCAACCCCACTATTCTATGATTCTATGATTCTATAAGGAACGCAAATGGCGGTGGCCGTAGCCGCTGCCATTTGCGTACGTGTCCCCCCCCCCCCCGAGCCCTCTGCGGACGGAAATCTGGCTGCGGACGGCTCTGTCCTGGCTGGCTGCTCCGCAGAGCCGCTGCGGAGCACAGCTGGCCAAGGAGGATTCCGGGGGTGGAGGAACGGTGTGCCAGGAACGGTTCCTCCAGGATTCCGGGGGGAGGGACGGAACGCCTCCCCCCCCCCATAAACATAATCCACGAACAGGTAAGTGATTTTCGTACATCCCTAATCCCTACAAGGGATCTTTAGGTAAACTAGTTAGCGGTGTGTCATCTTAGTTAGGGATCTTAGCATCAGAACAGGACAAAATCTGAATTGCTGATGAATGGATTGCTTCGCATAGTAACGCCTATTTACTTGGAGATCAGCTTCTTCATTTGACTACGTACATGCTGGGAGGGCTCGGGGCTTGACATACACAGTTAAGGAACAACTGAATAAGGCTGTACTTAATACTTATATGTGCAGTTCTTCAGAGGTCTTTATACGCATTGTGTTACCTAATTACTGAAAATGAAATACTTTTTACTTAATGACCAGTTACTCTGCCCTAACCTGTCTTTACATGTGGTTTACATTTGACTAAGTTTTCATGTAGTTAAGATGCAAATCAGTAACCTATAAAACCTAAACTTTGAATTCTTCCTGTCATAAACTCAAAAAGTATTTAAAAGTAAGTCAGTCTCTCTCTCTCTCTCTCTCTCTGAGCAAGTCTGCTTGTTTTGCACAATGAGGAAATATTAACCTGTTATACAGGCTTTTTGTTTCAGGATTACAGAAGTAACCCAAAGCCTCTGCGGGAGATGTACAAGAGAAAATAAGGAGGAATGTTTTACCTGTAGCTTATTCTGCATTGCACAGGAGACTAGATGGCTTCCAAGGTTCCTTCCAACTGGAGCTGGGGGGCAGGGGGGGATGTGTCCTAATTTACAGCGGGCAGTCCTCTATTTGAAGGGCTTTCAGATGAGAGTCTTCAATGAAGAGCTATCCACTTCAAGTCCTGTTTAAAACTCCTAAGAACAGAGAGCCTAGGGGCCTTGAAGTTGCCCATCAACAGCACCTGGACAGCAGACTGAGCAGCAAGCACGCAGGTCACCTGGTCACAGTCTTCTTCACTGTGTTTTTATTTAAATGATAGCCATCCTTTCTCAGTTTGCATCTATACATATACATTAGCCAATGCAAATTGTATGCACATCTGTGTCCTCTTTTTTTACAAGCCATTTCCTCTTTTTTTGCAATTTGTAAGTGGCCACCCTGCTTTCAGCTCCCTGCTTTCAGCTCTATCATTCTGTGTGGATGGTATTGGTTGCTAGTTTGGTAACATGGAATGGTAACTTCAGTTGCATTTAGACTCCACGTGTCTGTTCCAGGGAACAGACAAATCTGGGACCTAGCTCCACCACTCTGCCACACTGATAGCCATCCAGCTGCAAAGTAGTAGTGAAGCTGGAACTAGCCGCAGCATAGGATATCATACCATATCGCCTAAATAAGTTGTATTTTCCCAGCATTTTGGAGCTTGAGTGAACATGGAAAGCCCATAATAAAACATATTAAACTGAAAGGTTTATTGGTACTTGAATATAATAAATACTCTTCAGGTTCCTGTGTGTCAGTCATTTGCCTACTCTGTTTCCTCTCTCCACTGTATCTGGGATCTGTGCTCCTTAGCCTTCTCATCTCCTGGGAGTTGTTGCAGCTGAAGTTGCCTATGGCTGAGCAAGGGTTCCTCTGAGCCCAAACTGCTCATTTCAGCTCACAAAATTGGGCCATGACATCACATCAGCTCAATTAATTAGCACCAGAAGTGTCATCACTACCATTGCCGTAGATGCTGTTGCTGTCACAAAATCCCTAAGTATATTACAATACAGATGTGGTAGATATGACATTGACAGATTCATGGACTGCTCTGGGTAGCCCACATATTTGTCATATTTTGGAATCACTTTGGGGTAGCATATTTATATCTGATGGCTTTCTAAACAACTGTTTGTTCCTTCTATGTATTATATCTGAAAGGAACATAACTAGGGATGTTTGGTACAGCCCAGGGTCAAAAGAGAAACTGAAAAAATATTTAAATTTAGACATATAACAAAGAAACAGAAAATATCTTTCTGACTGATCATTGATGTAATAGATGCCACTACCTAGGTATTTTAGGGAGCAATGTCCTTTCTCCAGCAGAGACTCCAGGAGCAGCTGTTGTTCAGTCGTTCAGTCGTGTCCGACTCTTCGTGACCCCATGGACCATAGCACGCCAGGCCTTCCTGTCCTCCGCTCTCTCCCGGAGCATGCTCAAGTTCATATTCATTGCATTGGTGATGCTATCTAGCCATCTCATCCTCTGCCGTCCCCTTCTCCTTTTGCCCTCAATCTTTCTCAGCATCAGGGTCTTTTCCAGGGAATTTTCTCTTCGCATTAGGTGGCCAAAATATTTGATCTTCAGCTTCAGTATATGTCCTTCCAATGAGCAGTCAGGGTTGATGTCCTTTAGGATGGACTGATTTGACCTCCTTGCAGTCCAGGGGATTCGTAAGAGTCTTCTCCAGCACCACAGTTCGAAAGCATCGATTCTTCGGCGCTCAGCCTTCCTTATAGTCCAGCTCTCACAGCCATACGTTGCTACTGGGAAAACCATAGCTTTGATTATACGGACCTTTGTCGGCAAGGTGATGTCTCTGCTTCTTAATATGTTGTCTAGTCTAGGTTTGCCATAGGTTTCCTCCCAAGGAGCAAGCATTTTTTAATTTCATGGCTACAGTCACCGTCAGTAGCAGCTGAGCATTCCCTTATTTAGGAAATAAGTTCTTTCATGTAAGGTGATGTCGAAGTTCCACATGGATAAAAGATATGTCTCCATAATTCATTGACATTGACATTAACAACAAACTCACTTAATTTTCTTTAATTGAATGGTCCATTTAAAAGTTTTGCCAGTGCCCACACAAAAGTAAGTGTTACAACTGGGCAAGAAGCTTTATTTTTGTTTCTCCCACCCCTATTGTTGTATATTTTGAACATGCCAGGGAATCCTTGAATGTGAAGAGAGGTGACTGCAGGCACTCATATATATGTTTGCTTGTGTTTATGTGTATAAGGCAAACTGAGTATATTTACAAGCTGCTTCTGTAGTTATAATATACATCACTGCTATGAATTGCTTCATTAACCTGTCAATCCAGCTAGTCTCTGCTCTTGTTTCTCCTCGGTCTCATTTGCATTACTCCAAGGGGGCTAGAGGAGGGAGATGCATCAGTGAGGTTGGAGAGCGACCATTTAACATCACATTTATATACCTCTAAGTGCAGAACCAGCTATGTCACCAGTTCCAGAACTGGAGTAAGCCTCTCCTTTCGATTTTGACAGGAGTGGAGATGCGCCATGGAGTCATTTATCATGAAGCCACTGGTCACTAGTACTAAGGACCTGGGTACTGGTTCCTTAGATTGCCAGAATGCTTCTCAGGGGGAGAGACTTGCCTGCAGTGCATTTGCTGTTTGGAAGAGCTGATGATGGGCCAGGCCCCAATAAACCCCCCAAAAGTGCTGATTTTGCTGAAAGCTGGTGACAGTGATAGATCAGCTCTTGTCTTGCCTTTCCGTTGTGCTGCAAAAATGGAAGAAGAGGAAAAGAGGGGAAAGGAAGTGGAGGAAAGATGGAGATTAACTCTTTTGACATGGGCTCTGCAGTTTTACAAGGCAAGATAAAGCTATCTGCGCTGGGCTCAGATAGGCCAAGTTCAGCACCATCTGCCACATCCTTAGACCCCATAATGATTTACTTAACAGGCCACCAACAATTCTCTTCTACCATGGGCAGGAACTGAGCGTGGGTGGTGGTGGTGCGGGGGCAGGGGGGAGAATGCAATTTTCCATCTCGAGTCATTAAACTGCATCATGTTCATGCACGTGGATACCCCTGGCATTGGAATATAGAGACAAGCAGGGCAGGAAATACATTTTAAA
Source organism: Heloderma suspectum (assembly GCF_057233095.1). Classification (NCBI taxonomy): domain Eukaryota; kingdom Metazoa; phylum Chordata; class Lepidosauria; order Squamata; family Helodermatidae; genus Heloderma; species Heloderma suspectum. The sequence goes on from NC_139460.1 coordinate 183,644,079, forward strand.
GCTAAGAAAAATTGGGAAGTGTAACAGATGCACGTAACACAGCCTGATACAGACGGCAACAACTACAACACACTAGAGATTATCATCATCTCTGACTGAAGCAGAAGACAGACAAAAAAATTAAAGAGAGTCAAAAGTGGTGAAAGTGACATCACTTCCCATGCTATACACGCACATTTCTTTTGTCTCATTGTCCTCTCTGGACAAACAGGTTTTGCAGGCTTTTGAAATACAAAACCTGCCAGAGGCAAAAGTGGAATGAGTGTGCATGCCACAAGCAACAATTATTTTTCCCCACTACTCTTTTCAGGTCTTTGGAGAAAAAAAAATCCATTGTATCTCTCATCTGCATATGTGGATTCCTGAGGAACTCAGTTCTGTTTACAAGTTTTGATAAAGTAATCTTCCAGGTAGGGATGGACGAAAGTCCCTTACCTGGTCCCGCAGCTTTTTTCGGGGGGGGGGAGGCGCTCCGTTTCTCCCCCCGAAATTCTTGGCGGGCGGGGAGGCGCCCCATCCCTCCCTGCCGAAATTCTGGCTGGGGGGGAGCGCCCCGCCTCTCCGGCCGCAAAAGAAAAAAGTAAAGAAAAAAAAAACATGTGATAGGCTACGTAAAGATTTACGTAGCCTATCACGGCTAGATTTTCAAAGTCAGCCGTGATAGGCTACGTAAATCTTTACGTAGCCTATCACGGCTGACTTTGGGGAAAAAAAAAAAAGCACGTATGCAAATGGCGGCGCCCATGGGCGCCGCCATTTGCGTTCCTTATTTGGGCACAGGTAGTCTACGTAAAGATTTATGTAGACTACGGTGAAAATAAGGGCAATGCTATTTGCGTTGCCCTTATTTTCGCCGTAGTCTACGTAAATCTTTACGTAGACTACCCGTGCCCAAATAAGGAATGCAAATGGCGGCGCCCATGGGCGCCGCCATTTGCATACGTGCTTTTTTTTTTTCCCCCCAAAGTCAGCCGTGATAGGCTACGTAAAGATTTACGTAGCCTATCATGGCTGACTTTGAAAATCTAGCCGTGATAGGCTACGTAAATCTTTACGTAGCCTATCACGTTTTTTTTTTTTTTTTACTTTACTTGGAAATGGCGGCGGCGGCAGCCAGTCGGAAGACCGGCCGCCGCCGCTTCCGAACCACTGCCGAACCGCCGCCGGGACCCGCCGCCGTGAGGGACATTCGCACAAGGTAAGTCCCATCCTGGGGGGGGCGGGGGGTATCGGAGAATTTCCCCACCAATTTCGGGGGGCCAAATGCATTGGCATCCGGCCTCCCGGAGATTCGTGGAGAAATTCTCTGAATTCCCTACTTCCAGGTAACCCTCATGGCTGTGAATGTATCTCTCGATCCATCTATATAATCTTCTATATACATACATCTGTCCTGCTGTGAGTTCACCTACTTCTCCTGAATCATTTTGCTAACATGGTGGTACTATCAGAAAGCTGAGAGTGAGGGAAAGGTAATAGGATGTACTTGAGAAACGTGTGACCTTTCACATGGGAGAACTCCCCCCTCCCTATCAAGGTCTCTTTTTCCTAGGAGTTGCTTGCTTCCAGACTGCTTGCTTCAGTCTGGAAGCAAGCAATCCTGAGTACTTCTATGATAGCAGCAGCCAGTAGTCCAAGTTCCCTCCCTCCTTCAGCACATATCCACATTACAACACCTCTCTCTCAGTATGACAGTAGAAGGATGGCAAGGAGAACCCTAAGGGCCTGAGAATGCACTGGTGAGGGAGCTGAAGCAGGTGGGGGTGGAAGAAGCAGGCAGCTCCGGAAAAGGAGGCGTAAAGAAAGAAAGGCCAGGGGAAAGGAAAGTGGCAGCAGCAGGGTAGTCAGGGAGACGAGGCAGAAAATGAGGTGAGGGCAGGGACCTGTGGGAAGGAAACAGATGAAGCAGTGGGCAGAAGCAAGGTGGCCACAGAAAGAGGAGTGGAGGAAGCAGAAAGGAAGGAGAGACAAACTAGACAAGGGAGGTTGGGATTGGCACTTCCCTACCCACTCAGCTGTAATAATGCATCTTTTATAGCCCTGTCTCCATGCATATTCCTATCATGTCATGATCATTCCACTAGGATGTGATATTGCACAGCATTCTTCACATTTTAAGGTTTCAAAGGAATGGAGGATCTATGCTTTGCATTACTATTTGTCTCTTTCTCCCCAAAATGTATGTTCCTTTCACTTAGCTATGTCTCTTTTGCTACAATTACAGTCCCATTTATTCAGATTCTGCACACTGAAAAAAACCCAGGAAAATAAAAAGGTCTTTACCTGGTGCTGAAAAACACACATACCACAATTCAGGTGCCAGGTGAGCCTCTCTGGGCATTCTGCACTTGGGACCTCCACACTGGAAAGGCCCTCTCCTTAGTAGCCACCTACCTTGTCTCATTTGGTGGGGCACCCAGAGAAGGCCTCTGAAGATGATCCCTAACTAGGCAGGTGTATGTGGAAGATGATCCATCAGGTCATCTGAGATGAGCCTTCAGGACAGCCAGTGTGGTATAGTGGTTACAGGGTTGGGCTGGGACTCAGGAGACCCGGGTTCTAGTCCCACTCAGCCATAAAACTCACTGGGTGACTTTAAGCTAGGCACTAACCTTCCTCATAGGGTTGTTGGGAGGATAAAATGGAGAGGAGGAGGATCGTGTATGCCACCTTGGGCTCCTTGGGGGAAAGGTGGAATATAAATTAAACAAATAAATATTATAAATAAACCTGTCCCCAAGCTGTTTATGGCTTTAAAGGTTGATACCAGCACCTTGAATTGGGCCTGGAAATGGACTGGGAGCCAGTGCAGATGGCAAAGCATTGACATAATGTGATCATATTGGGTAGTCCCTTTTAATAATCTCACTGTCCTATTTTGGAACAGCTGAAGTTTCCAGACCAAAAGATACCAGAGCAGGGATAACTGTAGCAACAAGCAAGACTATCTCTGAACAGACAGGGTTATAGCAGCCTAAGCTGATGAAAGACCCTCTGAGCCACTGAGGTGAGGCCACCTGTGCCTCAAGACTAGGGATGTCAGAGAATTTCACCACAAACCTTGGGGAGACCAAATACCAGTGCATTCGGCCCCCCGAAATCGGTGGTGGAATGGTCTGCCCCCACCACGGGACGGGGCTTACCTTGGGCAGATCTTCCTGGTGGCGGCGGGTTCGGTGGCAGTTCGGCGGCGGCAGCCGGTCTTCTGACCGGCTGCCACCGCTGCCACTTCCAGTTAAAAAAAAAAAAAAAAGTAATAGGCTACGTAAAGATTTACGTAGCCTATCACGGCTAGATTTTTAAAAAAACACCGTGATAGGCTACGTAAATGTTTACGTAGTGTATCACGGCTGATTTAAAAGAAAACAACAACAACGCGCATATACAAATGGCGGCGCCCATGGGGGCCGCCATTTGCGTTCCTTATTTTGGCACGTCTTAGTCTACTTAAACATTTACGTAGACTAAGATGGCGAAAATAAGGGGAACGCAAATAGCGTAGACGCTACGCTATTTGCGTTCCCCTTATTTTTGCCGTAGTCTACATAAATGTTTACGTAGACTATATGTGCCAAAATAAGGAATGCAAATGGCGGCGCCCATGGGCGCCGCCATTTGCATATGCGCTTTGTTGTTGTTTTCTTTTAAATCAGCCGTGATACACTACGTAAACATTTACGTAGCCTATCACGGTGTTTTTTTAAAAATCTAGCCATGATAGGCTACATAAATCTTTACGTAGCCTATAACGTTTGTATGTTTGTTTGTTTGTTTGTTTGTTTGTTTTACTTGGAAATGGCAGTGGCGGCAGCCGGTTGGAAGACCGGCCGCTGCAGCCACCGCACTGCCGCCAGAGCCGCCGCCGCCAGGGACATTTGAACAAGGTAAGTCCCGTCCCGGGGGATGGCGGGGGGGTGGCAGACCGTTTCTCCACCAATTTCGGGGGGCCAAATGCACTGGCATTTGGCCTCCCCGAGATTCGTGGAGAAATTCTCTGACATCCCTAAAAGACGGGTATGATAAAGGACAAAGAAGGAAGGGACTTAACAGTAGCAGATGAGATTAAGAAGAGGTGGAAAGAATACACAGAAGAACTATACAGGAAAGATCTTAATGTCCCTGATAGCCATGATAGTGCGGTCACTGAACGTGAGCCGGTCATCCTCGAGAGTGAAGTCAAGTGGGCCTTAGGAAGCATTACTAACAACAAAGCTAGCGGAGATGACAGTATTCCAGCTGAGCTATTTAAAATCCTAAAAGATGATGCTGATAAAGTGCTGCACTCAATATGCCAACAAATTTGGAACACTCAACAGTGGCCACAAGACTGGAAAAGGTCAGTTTACATTCCAATTCCAAAGAAGGGCAATGCCAAAGAGCGTTCAAACTACCATACAATTGCGCTCATTTCACATGCCAGCAAGGTTATGCTCAAAATCCTACAAGCTAGGCTTCAGCAGTATGTGAACCGAGAACTACTGGAAGTACAAGCTGGGTTTCGAAGAGGCAGAGGAACTATAGATCAAATCGCCAGCATTCGCTGGATCTGGAGAAAGCAAGAGAATTCCAGAAAAATGTCTATTTCTGCTTCATTGACTACGCTAAAGCCTTTGATTGTGTGGATCACAACAAACTGTGGGAAATTCTTAAAGAGATGGGAGTACCAGACCACCTCAGCTGTCTCCTGAGAAACCTGTACGAGGGTCAAGAAGCAAGAGGAAGAACCAGACATGGAACAACCGATTAGTTCAAAATTGGGAAAGGAGTACGACAAGGCTGCATATTGTTGCCCTGCTAGGGATGTACGAAAGTGACTTACCTTTCCACAGATTATGTTGATGGTGGGGGGGAGGCACTCCGTTCCTCCCCCCCGGAATCCTGGCCAGCTGGCTGTGCTCCACAGCGATTCTGTGGAGCCGCAGGCCGGCTCTGCCAGGAGCCGGACATTCCGGCCGCTGGCTAGCAGGGACGCAAATGGCGGTGGCCGTAGCCACCGCCGTTTGCGTCCCTGCAGTCAGCCGTGATAGCCTACGTAAATGTTTACATAACCTATCATGGCTGATTTAAAACAAAAACAAAAACGCGCATATGCAAATGGCGGCGGCCATGGCCGCTGCCTTTTGCGTTCTTTATTTTGGCATGTCTTAGTCTACGTAAACATTTTCGTAGACTAAGACGGCGAAAATAAGGGGAACGCCAATAGCGTAGCGTCTATGCTAGGCACTATGTTTACGTAGACTAAGACGTGCCAAAATAAGGAACGCGAATGGCGGCGGCCATGGCCGCCACCATTTGCGTACGTGTGTGTGTGTGTTTTTTTAAGTCAGCCGTGATAGGCTACGTAAAGATTTTAGGGATGGGGGAGAATTTCTCCCCGAAACCTCGGGGGGCCGAGTGCCAACGCATTCGGTCCTCCGAAGGTTTGGAGATAAATTCTCCGCCACCCCCCCGCAACCCCCCCCCCCGGGATGGGACTTACCTTTCACGAATGTCGCTCCCGGCAGCAGGTCCCGGCGGCGGTTCAGCAGGTCTTTGTCAGGGGCGGGGGCAGCAGCCGGTCTTTCAACCGGCTGCCGCCGCCGCCACTACAAGAGAAGTAAAAAAAAAAAACACGCCCCTGTGATAGGCTACGTAATGATTAACGTAGCCTATCATGGCTAGATTTGCAAAGTCAGCCATGATAGGCTACATTAATCGTCATGTAGCCTATCACAGGTGACTTTAAAAATAATAATAAAAAAAGCGCATACGCTAATGGCGGCCCCCATAGGGAGCCGCCATTCGCGTTCCTTATTTGGTCCCTGTAGTCTACGTAAAGATTTACGTAGACTACGGCGAAAATAAGGGCAACGCAAATAGCATTCAGCCCCCCAAAATCGGTGGCGGAATGGCCCGCCACCCCCCCCCCCGCCACCCCGGGACGAGACTTACCTTGGGCGGATCTTCCTGGCAGCGGCGGCTGCGGTGGCTCGTCTTCCGACCGGCTGCCACCGCTGCCATTTTCAGGTATGACTTTGCAGATCTAGCCGTGATAGGCTATGTAAATCGTTACGCAGCCTATCACGGGGCTTTTTTTCTTTTTTCTTTTGAAGTTCGCGGCCGGGGAGACGGGGTGCTTCTCCCTGGCCTGAATTTCGGCCAGGCGAGGCGGGAAGCCTCCCCCCGGCCTGAATTTCGGCCGGGCGAGGCGGGAAGCCTCCCCCCTCCGGCCTGAACTTCGGGGGGAGAAGCGAAGCACCTCCCCCCCACTGCGAAGCAAGCTGCGAGACCAGGTAAGTGACTTTCGTACATCCCTAAAAGATTTACGTAGCCTATCATGGTGTTTTTTTAAAATCTAGCCGTGATAGGCTACGTAAATCTTTACATAGCCTATCACGTTTTTTTGTTTTTTGTTTACCTGAAAATGGCGGCGGCGGCAGCCGGTTGGAAGACCAGCCACCACAGCCACCGCTGCCAGGAAGATCCGCCCAAGGTAAGTCTTGTCCCGGGGTGGCGGCGGAGGGGTGGCGGGCCGTTCTGCCACCGATTTCGGGGGGCTGAATGCGCTGGCATTCGGCCTCCCCGAGATCCGTGGTGGAACTTTCGTACATCCCTACGCCCTGCTTATTTAACTTATATGCAGAGTACATCATGAGAAATGCTGGGTTGCATGAATCACAGGTCGGAATTAAGACTGCTGGGAGAATGATCAACAACCTCAGATACGCAGACGATTCCACCCTAATGGCAGAAAGTGAAGAGGATCTAAAGAGCTTCTTGTTGAGGGTGAAAGGGGAGAGTGCAAAAGCTGGTTTGAAACTCAACATTAAAAAAACGAAGATCATGGCATCTGGCCCCATCACTTCCTGGCATATAGAAGGGGAAGAAATGGCAGCAGTGACAGATTTTATTTTCTTGGGTTCCAAGATCACCGCAGACGGTGACTGTAGCCATGAAATTAAAAGATGCTTGCTCCTTGGGAGGAAAGCTATGGCAAACCTAGACAGCATAGTAAGAAGCAGAGACATCATCTTGCCAACAAAGATCCATCTAATCAAAGCTATGGTTTTCCCAGTAGTAACGTATGGCTGTGAGAGCTGGACTATAAGGAAGGCTGAGCGCCGAAGAATAGATGCTTTCGAACTGTGGTGCTGGAGAAGACTCTTACGAGTCCCCTGGACTGCAAGGAGGTCAAATCAGTCAATCCTAAAGGAAGTCAACCCTGAGTGCTCATTGGAAGGACAGATACTGAAAGTGAAGCTCAAATATTTTGGCCACCTAATTAGGGATGTAGGAAAGTAACTTACCTGTTCGCGGATGTGATTCATGGTGGGGGGGAGGCGCTCTGTCCCTCCCCCCTGGAATCCTGCCTGGCCAGCTCCACTCAGCGGCAGCTCCGCAGAGCAGCCAGCCAGGGCCATCTGCAGCCAGAGTTCTGGCCGCAGATGGGCTGCTGCGGATGCAAATGGCGCCATTTGCATCCAGCCAGGCTGCCATGATAGGCTATGTAAATATTTACATAGCCTATCACGGCAAGCCAAAAACAACAACAACAACAAAACAGGGTACGCAAATAGCGGCGGCTATGGCGGCTGCCATTTGCGTTCTCTATTTTTCGCCATTCTAGCCTACGTAAATATTTACGTAGGCAATTACGGCGAAAAAAAGGGGAACGCAAATAGCGCCCACTATGCTATTTGCGTTCCCCTTTTTTTTGCCATAATAGCCTACCTAAATATTTACGTAGGCTAGAACGGCAAAAAATAGGGAACGCAAATGGCGGCCGCCGTAGCCGCTGCCATTTGCGTACGCTGGGGGGTTTTTTGGTTAGCCATGATAGGCTACGTAAATACTTACATAGCCTATCACAGCTGCAAGGATGCAAATGGCGGCTGCCGCAGCCCGGCCATGGCCGGTCAGTAGACCAGCCGCCGGAGCCACCGCTGCATCCGCCACATCCGCCCCAGGTAAGTTCCGTCTCGGGGGGATTCCGTGGGGGTGGCAGGGGCAGGAGGCTGTTCCGCAATGGATTCTGGGGGGGCGGATTCTAAAGAATTCTCACTGGAATCCGTGACGGAATTCTCTGCCATCCCTACACCTAATGCAAAGAGAAAACTCTCTGGAAAAGACCCTGATGCTGGGAAAGACTGAAGGCAAAAGGAGAAGGGGACGGCAGAGGATGAGATGGCTAGATAGCATCACCGATGCAATGAACATGAACTTGAGCACGCTCCGGGAGAGAGCGCAGGACAGGAAGGCCTGGCGTGCTATCGTCCATGGGGTCATGAAGAGTCGGACACGACTTAACGACCGAACAATCTCCTCCATATCCCTTTGTTCTACTTGTTTCTACTGACTCTCACAGGAGCTTTGTGTAGGCCCTCATTCTGGCTGAGAATGTGTGTCTGTGCCATGTTCAAATGACAGCACAGAGCCTTTGTCCCTCCAAAATTTTTTAGATGTGACACAGGGAAAAGGAACACTGAAGCTGGCACTTATCCCATGACTAGGATCTAAATGGCCTCTATCTAGTCTTTCCCTGAAGCACCCACCCTTTCCTCCTCACCCCCACCACAACAGCCCATCTCCCCTGATGACTTCCCTCCACTCCCGCTAGCAGTGCAAGGGCCCATTTATTCTGAGATATGAAACGCGTGTTGTTTCTTTATTGTGCTTTAATGAAACAGTGTTTATTCTAGGCTTTTAATTCTTTCCATCTATTATGTTTAGACAACTCATTAACAATCATTTGTTATCATTAGACTTCAATTTTAAGCTCCTTTTCCCAGGGAGGCAACTCACTGCTTTTAAACATATTTGCATCATAAACCATCCCAAAGTCCCTTGGCACCATTTGGAATACTGTCCCCTCCTCTTCTTTCCAAAGCAGAGGGATTCTGAAAGCAGCTTCCACCCCCAGAGCCCCCACCTTGCACAGCAGCCTTAAGCTGCCACTGCACTCTAAGAGGGCTCATGCCTTACCGCTAGGCTTTCATGTTAAGGATGGGAGAAGTGCCCCTGCTGACCTCTCCTATCTACGCAATTTATTTGGGATACTACAAATCTCCTTCTGGGCAGAAATAACTGGCCAGAGCATCCTTGCAAAGCACTGGGTGCTGCATTAACTCATTAAGTCATTCAGGGAATGGGAGAGCCCTTCCCTCATAAAATGTGGAAAGGGAGGAATCTTTGCAGAGACAGAGAATAGTTAGGGATGTATGAAAAATTTCATTTCAGTTCATTTTTGATCAACATCTACCTAGTTTGTGCCTCCCAGACCTGAATGTGGACCTGAATGCAATCTGTGGGCATATACATTTTCGAGCATGCAATGCAATTTGTGGAACAAAAAAATTGTATTTGAAAAATGGGCACCTTTGAAAACAGTGTATGAAAAATGTGTGCTTTTGCAAATTGCGCGCAAACACACTTAAATCAATGGGAGAAAAATACATACATTTGGGAAAATATGCATGCATTTTCATACAAAAAGGGGGGGGGGAACCCAGGACACGAGTTAGAACAAGGTAGAATTTGGAGAACCTCAAGGAGCTAGAGTTTTGCTGATACACATATCCCTACAAAAAATACACCTGCAGACAAAACAGAACCAAATCGTTATTCTTTCTCAGAAATAGAATCAGATGAAATAATTCTGGACATAAAACATCTCAAAGGTAATCATGATATAGATTGACCTTGTCAACAATACCAGTGCAGTCTGATTCACACAGTGCTTAAGTGGTGAGTACACTGGACCAACTCATACCCACTTCTCTGTTTTCTTTTTGAGCTGCAGGAGCAAGTCCAGGACTTTCTTCACACGGAGCTTTTATCCTGCAATTGAGATAGCTCCTTCACAGAAGTTTGTGGGCTCTTTACATGATGCTGTTAACCTCCAAGGCGTCTCCTGCACTAAATGCCCTTTGTTCCGTTTTTCAATAGATCACAGATAATGAGCTATCAAATTACCCTGTTGTGTTCTGCTTGAGTTCCCTCCGTGAAAAGAGGAAAAGCGGCAAGAAGAGGAGCGAGATCAATGAAAGAGAATGGAAGACTCAGATACGGGGAGAAGGAGGGGGAAGGGGAGAGGGGAAAGAAAGTGGGTGAAAAAGGGAGTCGTTGTGATCCCGCACTGAAGCAGAAAGCCCTGTTTTCAATGCAGGATTTTAGGCTGGTGTAGAGATGCCCCAGGTGAATTATGCAACAATGCACTTCATGGAATACATGCCTTGAGAGTGTAAGCCTGCTTCAGGTAGGTCTTGGCTCTCATAAAACACTGTTTGCTGGAAACTTATTTGCTCTCCAGAGTGGAAGTATGCATGACAAAGTGATTGGACAAGTGTTCCATTCACTTGAACTAGGGCTGGGGAGGCCTAGGTTCAAAACCCCACTCTGCCATAATGCCCACTGGGTGACCTTGGGTGAGTTACTACCTCTCAGCCTAATGTTCCTTACAAGGATGTTGTGAGGATAAAATGGGGGGAAACCATGTTTGCTGCCTTGAGCTCCTTGGAATAAGGGCAGGTTAAACATGTAAATCAATCAATCAATCAATCAATCAATCAATCAATCAATGGTGATACATAGTTCCATTCCTGATGAAGCACTTATACAACCACTTTGTCATGAATAAATAGAACATAGCTTAAGTTGGTCTGGATAGAAAATAATAAGAGCTGTGCACAAATGGCCTCTCAAAATTCTCCACTCTGAGCAAAGAAACTGGGTGAACAATTTCACCCAATTTCTCCAGCGGGAGGGAAAATTCTCCAACATTTTTTCACAAGTAGAGCTCACCATTGGAAGGAGTTCTAGCACAACTTTCTTTTTCCTAAGGGGTTTTGAGTTTTTTTCAGTGCCACTGAAAGTAGCAATAGCATCAACTGTGTTGGCAGCTTGACCCCACTTTTGGATCCTCCACAATGCCCCACAATTCTGGGGCATTGGGAGGAGTACCTTTTACCCCCCCCCCAAAGGTAAAGAACATTTGGAGAAAATTCTGTAAAGTAGCCTTTTATTTTGGGGGGTGGGGGTAAGAAAAGGAAAACCTCAGAACTTTTCTGAGAAAAATACCTTCTGAGAAATTTTGGCTTGGCTCTAGCTCTCATTCAGGCTTCAGCACCTTCCTCAGGGTCTTCCAAACATTAAATTTCTGAGGGGTGATCATGGATACATCTTGTCTTCAATGCAGATGCTTATAATACTTCCCTGAAAGCCCCGTAGCAGGTGTGATGCTACAGATCCAGGGACGAGGTGGAGCCAGTGCTGTGCCAAAATATGTCTTCCAATTTCTTGGAAGTTTTCTTCCCCCATGAAAGAAGATTCCATTTTTCTGCTTCATTCTCAGGGCATTTTTAATTTATTCTGAATTTCGTTTGGTGGTGTTTTTGAGCTTACCTAATCACTGAGAGGCAGCTGAGGGTGGTAGGGATGTATGAAAGTCACTTACCTGATCCTGAAGCTTGATCTGCGGTGGGGGGGAGGCGCTCCGTCCCTCCCCCCGAAATTCTGGCCGGGGAGGAGGCGCCCTGTCCCTCCCCCCCGGAATTCTGGCCAGGGGGGAGGCGCCCTGTCCCTCCCCCTTGAAATTCTGGCCAGGGGGGAGGCGCCCCGTCCCTCCGGCCGTGAAACCTCCTCTCCTGCCAGGACGCAAATGGCGGTGGCCGTAGCCGCCGCCGTTTGTGTCCCTGCAGTCAGCCGTGATAGGCTACGTAAATGTTTACGTAGCCTATAACGGCTGACTTTGAAAAAAAAAAAAAAAAGCGCGTATGCAAATGGCGGCGCCCATGGGTGCCACCATTTGCGTTCCTTATTTTGGCATGTGTAGTCTACGTAAACATTTATGTAGACTACGGCGAAAATAAGGGGAACGCTATTTGCGTTCCCCTTATTTTCGCTGTAGTCTACATAAATCTTTACGTAGAGTACACGTGCCAAGATAAGGAACGCAAATGGCGGCGCCCATGGGCGCCGCCATTTGCATACACACTTTTTTTTTTTTTCAAAGTCAGCCGTGATAGGCTGCGTAAACATTTATGTAGCCTATCAAGCTGTTTTTTAAAAATCTAGCTGTGATAGGCTACGTAAATCTTTACATAGCCTATCACGTTTGTTTGTTGTTGTTGTTGTTTTTAGGGGTGGATGAAACTCACTTACCTGTCCTCGAAGTTTTTCGCGGTGGGGGGGAGGCGCTTCGCTGCTCCCCCCGCGAAGTTCAGGCCGGGGGGGGAGGCTTCCCGCATCGCCTGGCTGAAATTCAGGCCGGGTGGGAGGCTTCCCACCTCGCCCGGCCGAAATTCAGGCCAGGGAGGAGACGCCTCACCTCGTCCGGCCGCGAACTCAAAAGTTTTTTTTAAAAAAAATAAACGCCCCCGTGATAGGCTACGTGATGATTAACGTAGCCTATCACGGCTAGATCTGCAAAGTCAGCCGTGATAGGCTACAATAATCGTCACGTAGCCTATCACAGGTGACTTAAAAAAAAAAAAAACTCGTACGCAAATGCCGGCCCCGATAGGGAGCCGCCATTCGCGTTCCTTATTTGGTCGCTGTAGTCTACGTAAATCTTTACGTAGACTACGGCGAAAATAAGGGCAACGCAAATAGCGTTGTCCTTATTTTCGCCGTAGTCTACGTAAATCTTTACGTAGACTACAGCGACCAAATAAGGAACGCGAATGGCGGCTCCCTATGGGGGCCGCCATTATCCGTACACGCTTTTTTTTTTTTAAGTCACCCGTGATAGGCTACGTGACGATTATCGTAGCCTATGACGGCTGACTTTGCAGATCTAGCCGTGATAGGCTACGTTAATCGTCACGTAGCCTATCACGGGGGCGTGTTTTTTTTTACTTTGATTGGAATGGCGGCGGCGGCAGCTAGTCAAAGGACCGGCTGCCGCTCCTGCCCCGGACGAACACCTGCCGAACCGCCGGCCGGACCCGCCGCCGGGAGGGACATTCGGCAAAGGTAAGTCCTGTCCCGGGGGGGGGGGGGCGGAGAATTTCTCCCTGAAATTTGTTCGGGGGGCCGAACACGTTGGCGCTCAGCCCCCCGAAGTTTCAGGGAGAAATTCTCCGCCATCCCTAGTTTTTTTACTTGGAAATGGCGGCGGCGGCAGCTGGTCAGAAGACCGGCCGCTGCCGCCGCCGAACCGCCGCCGAACCGCCGCCGCCACCAGGGACATTCGAACAAGGTAAGTCCCGTCCTGGGGGGGCCAGACCGTTTCTCCACCAATTTCAGGGGGCCGAATGTGCTGGCATTTGGCCTCCCCGAGATTCGTGGAGAAATTCTCTGACATCCCTAGTGCTGTTTATGTGTTTTCTCCATTGCTCTGCAGCCTCCCAGACTTCCTGCATTTCCTGATCTGAAAAAGCCCTTTGGAAGGAATTACCTCATGATGTGTGTCTCTGGGCTTTAATTGAAGTGTGAAAATACAAGGAGGCTCCAGAAGAGAAGATTGTACAATGAAAGATAAGACAATCACACTCAGTCCTTGGCCTCCTTATAAGTAAAGTAAGTACAAGAACCCTGAACCCAACCCATGAGAATTTTTCTGAAATTTTCTTCTCCTTTGAATTTCTTTTCAAAAGCCATTTATTTTCTATCAGATTGAATGAGAATGGTCAGAAAAATGTAGGAGACATTTTTGGCGTAGCACTAGAAAATAACTTAAGCACCTCTCTGCACTAAGCGCATGAAGGGCATCATGTGCACCTCATCCCTTAGTCTTGTGTGGTTAATCAGATTTTAGACTGATAGGTTGCTTTCAGTAATTTCTGCCAATGAATGAAATGGGCCTCTGTGGAAGCCAATGAAAATAATTTTGCTGTGGCAGTGTTCCATCTGGTGGGCATAACCATGAAAAGCCCCCTGGCCACATATTTCAGCTCAATTATGTATCTTCATGGTCATGATTATCTTCATGATTAGGCCCATTTCAGTTTGGGTTCAGGCCTGGTTTTGGAAGTGAATTGGCTTTGGTCACTCTCACTGATGACTTTTAATGAGAGATGGATAAAGGTGATGTGACCTTGCTTTTTCTGATTCATCTCCCTGTGGCTTTTGATACAATTGACCATGGTATACTCCTGGATTGACTCCATGGGATGGGTATCAGAGGCACTGTTGTTTGGTGGTTCCAGTCCTACCTATGGGATCAATTCCAGAGAATGACACGGATGTAGTGCTTTTTGGCACCCTGGCATTTGTGCTATGAGGTGCCGCAGGACGGTATTTTGCCCCCAGTGCTGTTTAGCACCTATATGAAGCTACTGGGTTTAGGAGAATTACGAGATTTGGAGCAAAGTGTCATCAGTAAACTGATGATACCCAACTTTATTTCTCTATCTGAATCAGCTGTGGCTAAGAAGGCTCTGGACCAATGCCTGGACACAGTGGTGGGCTAGATTAGGGCCAGTAAACAGGTTGAAGCCTGGCAAGATGGAGGCTGTGTGGGCGAGTGGTTCCTGAGTGTGGGATATATGTCAGTTGCCTGTTCTGGATAGGATTGCACTCCCTCTGAAGGAGCAGGTGCATCATCTGGGGGTGCTCCTGGATCCATCGTTATCACGTGAGGTCCAGGTGACCTCAGTGGCTAGGAGCACTTTTTACCAGCTTCAGTTGTTCCTGGACCAGGACAGCTTGACCACAATAGTCCAGTCATATTAGTAATCTCATGACTGGACTACTGCAAAGCACTCGATTTGCATTGGGGATTCCCTTGGGAGTAGGTTCTGAAGCTGCAGGTGGTACAGACTGCAGCTGTGAAGCTGTTGACTGGAGCATCTTTTCAATAGCAGGTAACATCATTATTGAAAGAACTACACTGGCTGCCAGTATGCTACTGGTCCAAGTTCAAGGTATGTAAAGCCCAAAAGAACTTGGGACCAGGTTACCTCAGAGATTAGTCATCATTTTATCCCCTTACCTGGTCACTGTGATCCTCAAGAGAGGCACTGTTGGTGGTGCCACCTGTTATTGAACTGTCTGTTATTAGGCAGCTGCAGATAGGTTTGCATTTTAGGTGCCTGCTTAGGACATACTGTTCACTCAGGCTTTCTGTATAATGTGATCCAGCTATGCATTTTGGTTTGATTGATTATGTGATTTTGAAGTCTTTATCCTGTATTTTTATTATTGTGATATTTTATGTTCAGCGGTATATAAATTTGTACAGATAAAACAATAACTATAACTGCCAGCAAAAACCTGGCATTACGGATGTACAGTGAAGGAGATGCCAATTCCATGATGGGAAAGACTCATTTGGTTAGGTCATTCAAACATTCTCTCACTACAGAAGCAATTCATGGGTAAGAAACGTATGTTTAGAGAACATAGCTAAGCATAACTGCATACATACATTACATAGCCATCTGGTAGGTGGCCATACAGTGCCCTCTACAGGATCAGTACCCTGGGCAAATGCCCATCCTGCCAATGCATGGGCCAGACTGTGTAGCTAGAGAGTGTGGAGTAACGGCAATGCCACTGTTTGTACTGAACATTTTGGGCCAGTGAGCACATTTGGAAATGTGAGGAAGTGTTGTGGGTGCCATCATAAAATGGATGCCATGGGGGAGGTGCCCATTTACAAAATGGCTGCTGTGGTGGGCATGGTCATCACAAAACACCTAATTTTACAGACGATAAACTGCTGAGGCTGAAAGGCAAGTAACTTGCTTAGAAGAACCTGAACATAAGACAGAGGTGGAGGCTGAGTTCCCAAACACTAACTCTTTTGCATCCACAGTTTTCTGCTCCAGAAAAACAGATTTCAAAGAAGGGAAATCAATTAATTTCCACAAACCATTTCTAAATAGATTTCTTTAAAATGTATTTATTCCCCCAAATCACTTCTAAATCAATTTCCCCCAAATTCATTTCTCAAACCAGTGCAGTTAATCCTCAGTCCACTCATTTTCCCTCTGCCACTCAACTTTCTATGCCCTCTTTCTCTTTCTTTCTCTCCCTGGGTCACCACCACCACCACCACCACACACACACACCATCATTCATACAGACACATACAGACTCCCCTCTCTCCTCCTCCTCCTCCTCCTCCTCCTCCTCCTCCTCCTCCTCCTCCTCCTCAGTGCTCTTTGCTGCCCTCCTCAACCCCCAAGATTAACAAACAGCAGCAGTGGTATAATTTTCTTTCTTTTAACAAGCAGCAGCAGTGGTCTTTTTTCTTTACGGTATTTTTTTGCAGGTGGTCAGGCTTGCTTTAAAGTGCCAAAGCTCCAACTGCTTGCCACCTTCATTTCCTCAGAAATTATTGGGAAATGAATATGATGGTTTGGCTGGAGGCCAACACTTTGCTTTCCAATGTAGCAGGCCAATCCCCGTAGTAGTAGTAGTAGTAGTAGTAGTAGTGATGATTAAGATGTAAAAACCTTTACAATATTATTATTGTAGCTGTCCACGGGCACTACACTGGGGAAGTCAGACTTACAGGATCTGTTAACATCCTCTCTTTGCTGCTTTGGGTTTATAACCATGGTGGCAGATTTCAGAATTTTTTAGATTTAGATTATTTAGTTTTTGTGTCAAGCATCCTTTAACCCATCTTCACATTAAACAAATTATTTTCGAAATGTTTCCACTGCAGAGAGAGAGAGAGAGAGAGACTTTATGGCTTGATTTGGAGGAAAAGAAAAAGCAAATTATCAGAGAGGGAGAAAAAGGAAATAAAGGAGGGCGGGGAACCAAGGGGGAAGATGATTTTCTATCAACAAAACAGCAGGGACAAATTTGAGTTCATCTCATTGGAAATGTCTCCCTCATATGTGAATAGTGCCTGAAGCCAGTGCTAATCCCCAAGATTAAAGCCTTTTAACAACAATTAACCCTTTCTGCACTAACACACTGGACACTCCGTCTCCGCTGCATTTGTGGACACAGGGCCCAAAGAGAAGCTGCAAGGGTAGCTTAACTTTTGCCCTACGGCTTGCACAAGCAACACTTGCAGTAGTTTGCTAGTGTGTAGATGCACCAACTGTTTTTCAAATGACACGTACCGTGCTGAAGCCTGTACATCATTACCTCCCACTACCAGATTTATTTGCAGGAGAATTAGTACTTAACACTTTCATTATTCTGTGAATATCTCAGCATGTCCCTCAGCCATTCCAGCCACTGCCCGCCCAGTAGCTTCCTCTTGTACTTTAAAGGCTTAGGAAAGCACCCTCAAAGCTTATTTTGTACACTGCCTCTCAGCAGGTGCCTTCTTCTACCATCTCCCCCTCCTTTATGGCAAAGTTGTCATATTGTTGTTGCTTTGAATTGAAGCTAATCAAACAGCAAGCCACAAACCTAGGGAGAGAGGAAGCATATCCTTCTAAGGGATAACCTGGTAACAACCTTTAATACAGACAGCAGTTGTAACAAAGTGAACATTTTTATTGAACAACATCAGTGATGAAGCAAGTTCTATAGCAAGACAGCTGAGTAGGTCTGCCAAGTTTCTTGCTCTAGGGGGTCCCTGTGGCTTTGAAAATTGAATGACAGGCAGCAGAGTAACAGGTGCAGTTTTCCATATCTGTCACTACATCCCCATGCTACATATTGCTTCACCTGGCACATAACTGTCTGTCAGGCAACTTCTAAAAGTACATACAGTTAGCAACTTCATCAGCCAAGAGCTGCTAGTGGTTTTGCTGTGGAGTATCATGGGCTGTATTGCACTGTACATGGGGGACATCCTGCCCTCTGCACCTGTTGGAGAACTAGGGGAGACATGTGAACAGTAATGGTCAGCGGTGACAACCATAGTTCTTCTTTGGCCACATGCCCAGTAGAAGGTAATGAATGAGTGTCAGAGAGAGAGAGAGAGAGAGAGAGAGAGCTGCCACCTAAGTACTCTTCTAGTGCCCTTACCTCAGCCCCCCCCCCCTTTATGGTGCTTCCGCTATCTACTTTTGAGGATCCACCTGTTGGAGGAGAGACTGCAGCCACTGAGACAATACTTCCCCACCCCATATTGGGAGTTGCAGTGGAATTCTGTGTGCAATGTCAGTTCATTCTTTTTCATGTGACATTACCCCCATGACATGACTGCGACAAATGGGAGATATTTGTTCCATCCATGTGATATAGCCACATGCTGTACATCCCATAATCTGAGTGATGGCTTCCTGGCAGGGCTTTATATACTGTGTTGGTGTGCTATAGCTGGCTGCAGAATTAGTTGGAAAATGGTGCTTGGCTGTGGTTGTATAATGGGCAGAGGTGGGGGCAGTGGTTTTTGGTTCTCCATTTAGATCCAAAGGTGTGTTTTAACTTAGACTCTCTTTTTCCAGCTTAATATTATGCCATTGGTGGGGGGGTGGGAGGCAGGAGTGAGATCTGCGGGAGCTTAGCATACCAACTAAGTTCCACTCCTCTCCTAATATTACCCTGTCTTTTTTGGCCCCTGTGCGGGTAGTCTTATGGCAACATTGCGATTAACTGCTGTAACATTATGTTGGCAGAAAGCCAGAAAGCCAGAAACCCAACACTGTGATATCACTGGATGGGTTAGCTGGTATCCCAAAGCTCTCCAGCTAGCATAACTGAACCATAGGAATGAACTGAAAGGGCACTGAGCAATAATAGATTGCTGCATTACCTTTATGCAAAATGAACTCATGCATGATGATGTCTCTTTATTAATAGATACTCAGATGGGTTTTTTCCCCACTCCCCCCCCCCCGCACATTCTGACTGTAAGGATTTGCTTGGAAAACAGGTTGGGGACATCCCCCCCCCAAAAAAAAAAACCTTTTCTTTTTTACTACTGGCCATCATCACATCCTGTGGATTCCACAGGTAGGTGGTTCTCTGTATGAAAAAAAAATCTATTTCCTTCCTGTAATTCTATTTCTCATTCTTTTCATTATGAAAAGAATTCAGGCATTATTCACAATGACTTTTGTGAATAATGCCTGAAAACTGGACTCCCACACACTCTGAGGATTACTGGCCTCCCTATTCCTCCAGGTCAGGGAGACATTTCTATGACACAATAGCGAAGAAATAAAACTGAGACAGAGAATGCAACTGCCCCTCGGTCACCTGAGAGTGATGGTCCTGGACATAAACTATGTACTCCCAGGTCCGTGAAAGGGTCCAGACTTGTCTTCTACTAAAGAAGCTATTTAGAGATCATAAGAGATACCACTACCTGATCCCAAGTTTTGCCTTTGCTAAAGGTGCAAAGGCAATGGGCATTTCCTTCTGTGGATTAAATGGAAAGCCCAACGTAGTGCAGTGTCATGATAATAACATTCTGTGATACTATGAGAAAGAAAACAAGCAAGGGCGGGGGGAGAGGGGGAAGAAAGAAAAAAAGAAAGAAAGAAGAGCAGACTAGCCTAGCAGCAACAACAGAGTCCATGAACTCTTCAAACAACAAGCCAAGCAGAATTTTCTTGGAAGGAGCCACATCAGCTGCCCTTAAAAACAATTAAAACAAACAGGACAGAGAAAAACTCTCTGTGAGGTGATGTGGGGAGGGGTGGGGGACAACTCTGCAATGTTATTACTACAGTCTTGCCAGCAAAACAGGCAGCCAAATTCCCCTTTAGCCCTCCCCATCAGACACAGGGGTAGTTCAATTACTATTCCGGCTGGGGCTGGCGAGTCTCCTGGCCCTTCTTTTAATGTAAGGTTATTGTAATTGATATGAAGGTAATTGATAATGTGTTACGGTGAATAATGTCTTCAATTTTCTGCTAAATCCCATTTTTGTAGCCATCTGGGCTCCTCCAACTGCACCCCTGGGAAGCCGAGTAATAGATAGTAATTATTCTCAAGTCATTTACTTTTTCAAAGTGTTTAGTGCTTATCTGTTTTACAATTAAAATGGAAACGACCCTGATTCACTTCCTTTTTTATTTAAATAGCATACACACACACACACACACACAACTTCCCTACACTTTCCTATGCACTGGAGCCCACAAGATGTGCGTGCGTGCGTCCGTGTATGTGTGTGTGTGTGTGTATATATATATATATAATCACTACCATTGCGACACACATGAGTGCACATGTATATCCCTCTTTCAGCTTCACACAGGAGCTTTAATGGTTTTGAAGTGAGTCAGATATACAATAAGAATAGTATAGTGTACTACATATACTCCTCAATACACATTTAAATACCCACTGTATATTGATGAGGGGAGGGGGTATTATATGACAGGCCTTGACTTAGATTAGGGTTTGATTTTTAAAACCACCACCACCAACAGCAACACTTTCCTTGCCCCATAGTGGGGCCAGAGATAGAGCCTGGGTGGACCTGGGCAGAATTTGGGGAGTCAGGGGTATGGCCTAGTGGGCTCTGGCAGATTGGGAAGAGTTCTGTTGTACATTAAAGACCAACAAATGTATTGTGGCAGCTTAAGCTGGTAGATAAATATGCACATGAGCACAGCTGGGGAAGAAATCTTCATAAATCTGACAAAGGGGAGATGTGATTGTCTCCAATATACTATAATATACTATTAATTTCCTAGTTTTTAAGGTGCCACAAGATCCTTTGACATTTTTGCGCCAAAAGTCTAACACACAGCTACCTTTTTGGAATTTGAATCTAGAATACAAGTAGTTGTGCGAAGTTTAGCAGCTAAACTGTGAAAACATGTGAATGCCACTAAAATGAACAAAAATCAAATCACAACATTCACATCCTGTAACCCAAGCTAAACTATGGAATTCATTAGTGACCACAATTTGGGAGACTGGCTAGCAAGTATTGTGAGTATTATGAGTTTTTCTGTTAAGATTTGAGCTATGTAAAACCTGGAAAAAAATAGCATTCAAATCAAATGGTTTTTGGAAAGTCAGTGAATGTTGAATCTGGATGAATATTTGTTTCAGAACCAGGTAAATTCAGTTACAAATATAACTGCAACTTCCCTTCATCAGGTCCAAGACTGAGTCATACCTGTGCTGCCAGATGTTTGCCATGCTGCAGTGTGAAACTTTGATGTGCATTGTTTGACCTGCACTCCTGTGTCTGTCTGTCATAATCTGTACTGGCCCAGTATAATATGTACTGACAACAGATGGGCTAGCATAGGTTAGTGATGTTTTTTAAGTGACATTTGTAACATTGGAATACAAACGTGTCCAATTTGTAATGCTTAGCTGTATTATGAATTGAACAGTGTTTTCTATGAAAGTTATTTTCCAGCTCTGATTATAAAACAAAATTCTGTGTATGTTCATTCATGAGACCAGGCATCCAAAATCAGATGCTTTGCAGGCATGTGCAGAAAAGATCTTTAATGTTTATTAACCCCTTACTATCACTGAAACTGATTGCTCTGAACTATGTGACCACACCTCTCGGCTATGCAGCCTTTTATCTTGTCAATATCTCTGCTATTTGGATCAATTCTCTCAAATTGTTCCTTGCACACATTTTATGTAGGTGTTGTCCACCATGCAGATAAGAAACTGTCTGTTGCACCTGGATGTGTTAGAAGGAGAGACTGAATTTCCAAGCAGCTCTCCATAATGGCTGGTGCTGGTAACTACAATTTGCAGAAGGCAATCATCACTGGGGAGCACTCTTAGAAAACATGATCCCCCCCCAAAAAAATGTCACTAAAAAAGCTTGTCAACAACATTGCCAAGCCAATTCTGAACTAAGCCAAGGGAAGTTGCTCATCATTATGATGCAACCCAGTGCTCTGATACTGTCAATTGAGGCAGATATCCCTACCCCATTCCTATTCCCAAATTCAAAAGGAGAGCTTTGATGCATTTTTTTTCAGAATCAACATAGGAAATATGCAAAATGTTTATTTGCCACTGTTTGTTTTCTCTATCCTTCCTTCTTTCCATTTCCATGCTTTGCAAATGTCTGCAAATTCAGTCGAACACCCAACATATTTGGGACATAATATGGAGTTGCAGACAAAATATGTGGTTCTTCCTAGATATTTTAAAGGTGTGTGTGTGTGTGTGTGTGTGTGCTTGAAACAGCAGAGGAGGATGACAGAAATCGGGAGGAAAAAACAGTCATGCAGGCAAGTTGCCCTAGAGTAATAAAATAGACACTTTCTCAAATTTGTGTATCTGGAGCAGAAATTAGGTTTTGCACAAATATGAAATTTGGCACACACACACACACACACACACAAAAGAATTCAAGTTGGCTTTTCAGAGAGGTAAGCAAATATTACTTTTCTTGAACCTTAACGCACTTTCCCCACATAACTCCTAACAGCGCAAAGCAGCAAATGCCTCAGTCAAGATGAACGTATGGTGTAAAGTAGGGATTCCCATCCTAATTCAGTTTGATTTGCAGCTGAATGTAGCCATTTGGTCCACTCTAAAACAAATCTTGCCTATCTAATCTAATCTAATCGGGGAAGGGGTACACTGAAAATGATATCTTGAGCCTATTATACAGGAGGGGAATAGCAGCTAAATGATAGGCATTCGTTTAAACTAATCCAAATTTGAACCTAAAAATTTCCCTAAACTGAAAGTTTGTATGTAATCTAAAGTTCTACATGTAATCTATCTGCTGTACCACAAATCAGTCCAAAATCCACATGCCAGTTTCCACTTTTTTTTTGTTACTTTGACTTTATAGATAGTCTACTTTATACATGCAGGATCCCAACACCATTCTCAGCCTGTTTGCCTTCCCACCCCATACTTACATCATGCATACACTCAAGTGGTGCTGAAGCACTGTTTGGAGGCCTTCTCTGGTAACTGACTGATCACTGAAGTGTTGCCTTCCTTTGCTGGCATTCTAAAGTGCTTTGTGCAGGAACATCCTGTCTCTCTTTTGTTTGAGTTTGTAAGTGTCTCTTTCTTTCCAATCCCCTCTAATGACTTTTCCTCAATGCAATTTACAGAGGGCTGTGCCAAGGCAGCTTCCCCTGCTGAGACAGAAACCAGGCTCAGGAAAAAGGCACCAAGGGAACTGTTCAGAGGAAAAAAGGGCACTGGGGGAGCCATCAGGACCCTCCGTTTATCTCTGTCACTCCTTGCTCCCATGCGGGGCAGTCTAGCCTCTCAGTCCCTGGCTGGGACAAGGGAGAGATTGCTGCAGAAGCAGAATGAAACGACAAACACAGCAGATCTAGTGGGCTGCCAGATGTGCCAAATAAACTCAGGCAACCCATATCTGAGCAAGAAGCAAATATAAGTAATAGTTTGAACCCTTTTCCAGGAGAAGAAGAGAGAAATGGTGGTGATGATTTCTGTGGTTTGCCAAGTAACCCAGCATCTATGTACCTGTGGATGCTTCCAGTCAGAAGGCTGCTAGTTCTACCAGTCAAAAGGTACTGTGCACCTATTCCACTGTGTACCTAGCCTTTTCTTCCTGAATAGATTTTTTCCTGACAAGAAAAAAGATGGAGGGGGTGTTTACAAATGGAAGATGGCAACGTCTGCCTCCCCTAAAATTCCATGAATGAGGCAGGGCAATTGTAGAATAAAAGGCTTGTCTGGAAGCAACCTATGTCTATCTTCATAGTAGCAATGTCCCCCTGCCCTTCATGTGCAAACATGCTGGTAGTCCTTGGATGGAGAAAGCAGAGTAGAAGATGCTCTCAACCAATGACAGAGAACTTCATACCTTCAGCAAAAATAGCAGGGGGGCACATGCACTGAAATGGCTCCCCTACCTTCCCAAAGCTTCAACCCAGCTCTGGCCATGAGCATTTCTCTCTGCCACTTTTGGGAAATGTTCCTAGCAGCAGGGGACAGCATGCAGGTGCAAACCCTAAGGAGTGATGGGGTGTTAACTGTGCTAGCTGAGTTCATCTCAGCCCACAAAAGGAGATGCCAATCCCTCCCTCCCACAATCACATTAGGAGTGAAGGAAGTCTTAGTCCCTCTGAAGCAACTGCGGGGTGTCTATGTGCAGAAGATGGAGGGCTTTGGGGCATGCTGTCTCTGAGACCAAATCCCTCTCCCAAGTGTCTACTTTGGAGATGAAGGTAGAGCTTAAAACAGTCACTGTTGGGAGGGATCTGGGAACTGTGGGGAACAAAGGGGAGCAAAGGGCTCCTGATGATTTTGGCTTTTTTGTTCTATCCTCCCTCTCTACAGATTTGCTAGAAATAGTCAGTTCTGTAGCAGAATGGGGCAGTAGAGTAGATTGTACCCTAGTTCTACAAATTCAGTAGAGATTCTGACTAGTGTTAAAGTGAATTTTGGAGGAGAAATTTCAAATTTTGAATTTGTATGTGAGAGCTCTCATCTCAGTCCAAAATTCAAACGTTGAAAAATTGCTGGATTTTAATTTTAAGCAAAATGCATTTATTTTATTTTCCTCTTTCCTTACCAGTCACCACCCATCTTTCTCACCTGCTCTTATATATTCTTCTTTCAACTTCCCTTAGTGCTGCAAATCACAAGTGTCGGCATCAGCCTCCAGCAGCCTCAGAGGCTCAGTTCCCCAAACAACCAGCCTCGGTGCCCTCAGACCATTAACTTGGTATGGTAGGTCACACTGTTCCCCTAGTGTGCACTGTTCCTCTAGGTGCACATTCAAGCCTGGCCTATATATGCAGCACAAGGTATCAGACTGCAGGTGGGAGATTGCATTTTTGAATGTGCATTCAAAACTCCCTACAAGTCAACCGCTACGACCACATGGATTGGTGGAATGTTTCTCCATGATGTGATACTTTTATTCTGGTTGTTTGCTTGTTTTTGTTTTGTTTTTTTACTTGCAGGAAGTTTTTACATGAGGGAACATTCAAAAATGGCAACTCATACCTACAGTCAAAAGTGCTGCGGTAGACTCTACCACCGCATTCTGCTGCATGTGTAGACCAAGTTTTACCTTCTTCACACTCCCCATCTCCTAGTCCAAAGGGGAGGGGGCACCATTGTAAAAGTGAAGCAAACCCTGACATACATCATTTTAACTTTTGCCACCATGTCCCTGGGGAGTAGTTCCTGAATTAGCCAGATAATCTGAATATCATCCACCTGTTGGATATATATGTGCCTTCTTGAACCAATTTTTGGCCCAACTAAGTATATGGAAAGGCGAGGTAATTTTTGTATGGAATCCCCAAAGATCTATCTCCTGAAGATGACTTCAGCCGCATTCTTGCCTGCTTGGCAACCTGCTCCATCCTCACACACACACAAAGGAAGTGAATATCTCAGCAACAAAGAGATTTGCAAGGAAGCAACAGAGAGACAGAGGAACTGGAAACAAGATTAAACATGGGCTTGACAAATCTGCCCTGCTGAGCCTTCCTCTGGAGGGGTGATATAGTTACTTGAACGTGAGAGGGCCTAGAGAGGTGGTTGTATAGAGGGACAGGCCACTATCTATGTGAAAGAGAAAATTTTAAAAAGTAGTTTAATGGCTTTTACTTACATGAGTGCAAATAAATTAGGAAATGGCAAAGAGAGCTGTTGTCATTGAGGCGCCAGTTAAAGATGTATCTGTTTGTACAAGTTTTTGAGGTACAGGCAAGTATCTGTTTTCTGGTATTGTAGTGACGGTTTTATTGCATTTTATAATGTATTTGTAATTTTAGAGTTATGATTTTAATGGTGTTCATATGTTGTATTGTCTTTATACGAGTTATTAGCTGCCCTGGGCTTCCTGTGAGGAAGGGTGGAATATAAATAAATAGAAATATAAATAAATAAATAAATTAGACATGATAAATCCATTATCCGATCTCCTGACATGTTCTTTCACTTTAAAACAGTATGGTGTGTGTGTATGTGTATGTGTGTGTCCAATTTTGATCAGAGTAGTGACATTGAGGGAGGGTCAAACCCCCCCCCCCCAATACCATTTCCCTGGTCAAAATCACCCATCTCACCTGCTATGAGTCATCAGCAGAACAAATCCAGATTCCTATATCACACCCTTTTTTCCTGCTGAGAAGGCTTATCTTTGCTTTTGGGAAGCAACTATGTGGAAAACAACACAGAGGAAAGGGTAAAATACCCTTTTCCCATCACCACTGAACGAATTAAAATTGTACCCCCCAATGAAAAAGTGGGGGGGTAGTAGGAGTAGTAACATGTTTCCTTTAGAGGAAGGGTCCTGAGTTTCCTTGGGCTACTTTAGGTCCCCTGCACCATGGATGGTCTTGCCATTCACCTTTTACAGTGGTATCTGCATTTCCCAAATTTAGTGGTACATGATGGAATGGTTTCTAACCGCTGCTGGCAACCCCTGTTGCAAGGTATTTTTCATTTATGTAGCCTTAGAGGACTAACAGGTCTGCAGTATCTCAAACGGTTCTAAAAAGGAATGGATGAGAGGTATATCAATGGTTCTCTACTATAATACCTATATGGAACTTCCCTGCACAGAGGTAGTAGATCTTTTGACCACCAAATGTTTAGATCAAATGAGGTTGGATATAACCTTCATGCCTTGCTTGTGAGCTTCACGATGTATCTGGCTTGCTGCTCCTGGAAACCAAAAGCTAGATTAGATTGACCGTGTTCTAATCCCAGAAGGCAATTCTGAATTTTTTATTAGGGTGTCCACCAAAAAACAGGACAAAGGGCAGAGATTTCCATTAAATGTGCATATGTTATTTATATGTATAGATGCCAATTTAGAAATAGTTTCCATCATTTAAAAAGCAATATAAGAGATCTCACTATAGCAAGAAAGACTGAGACCTGTGTGCTCAGTCTGCTGTCCAGGTGCCAATGGTTGGTGGGCCGCTTCAAAGCCCCTCCTGCGCTCCCTTCCATGCCTATCCTTATACAAATGGGATGTGTGGGCCCTGCTCCTATCTGCATAGCCCCATCCTGGGTTCTGTTTCTTAGGACGCAATCCTATTCAGATAAGTGGCTGCTTCCAAACTTGGAGGCAGCTACCTATCCAAAGCAGGGCAGGAGAAGCACGGAGGGAATCATTCCCTCTGCGCTTCTGCTGCCCTGCGTTTTCAGCTAGACAGCCGACTGCAGCTGTCTAGCCATGGGAGGGCTGAGAGGGGGAGGAGGCTGCTACATGACACATTGGATGTGTCATAGAGGCATTTCTGCCCTCCCCGCCCTGGAACGCCCCCTGGAATGCCCCTTTTCGGCTGCTCCGCACTCCTCTTGTGAGCACAGAGGACTGGGCTGTTCTGCACTGCCTCCGAGGCAGCATGGAAATGGGGAGAGGTCGGTTCTCTGGGAACTGTCCTTGGAGCACAGCTGCGAGGTTGGTTCCTGGAAAACCAGATATCCTATGGCTAGGGATGTGCGAACTCATCCCCATCTGGGTTCTCCGGACTCCTGCCCAGCCCCTGCCCCTGCTTGACTGTGCTCGAGCCCCTCCCACTCTCAGCGACCAGCCCACACTCACCCCAGTGGCCTCATCGAGCTCCACGGTCACCATTTCTAAAAACAATAAAATGGCGATTGCAAAAATGTGCATGCTTTTGTATGCACGAAAATGCACATTTTTGCAAATGTGTATATTTCCATGTGTGAAATGTGCATTTTTGTGAAGCCACACCTTAGTGTGTGTACAAGATGTGCATTTTTCATAAAATACGCATTTTTGTGCATACACAAATATGCACATTGGCAAAGTGCGCATTTTCACATACACAAATATGCGCATTTGCATGTGAGTAAATTTGTGCATTTACACATACACAAATATGAGCATTTTTGCATGTGAGTAAATTTTTGCATTTTTGCGATCGCCATTTTATTTTTCAGAAAATGGCTACCATGAAGCTCAACAAGTCTGCCAGGGTGAGTGCAGGCCATTTGCCGAGAGTGGACAGGGGTCAAGCAGGGGCTTGGAAAGCGGGGCTTGACGGTGTGGGCAGGAGCAGGTCTGCCAGATTCCCAGACTGAATTGGGTGCCCGTGCTATCCCTACCTATGGCCGTCTGGCCACTGTCTAGCAGCCATAGGATTGCTCCCTTAGAGTGTGAAGAAAGGCTTGCATTTACATATATGGATGAGGCAGGCTTGAAACAAGACCTAACGAGCCTTAGGTTAGGTTAGACCAGATAACTTAACTCAGTATGACCTTTTACTCTTTCCATCAAGCTCCATTCAAAGTTCTGTATTCCTTAATTATTTGTCACCACTTTTGTTTCAGTGAGGCCCAGAATCCTCCTTGGAGTTGCTCTGTATAGTTCCAACAAAGTAGGAGAGTATGAGGAAGAGAAGAAATGGGCCCCTCTGTGTGTGTGTGTGTGTGTGTGTGTGTGAGAGAGAGAGAGAGAGAGAGAGAGAGAGAGACAGCAAGAGAGAGAGAGAGAGGACTTATTTCTGTGATGTATATCAATATATATATATATATATATATATATATATATGTAAATATGTGTGATTGGTAATGTGGACACTCACATAAAAAGTGCCAAGCTAACCTTAATTGGCTATATACAATAAAGTTATAACAACAGCTCTATTTCTGTGATCTTGCCCTGCCCAACCTGTACCTTGGAAAGACATTATATTTTTGCAAAAGTGCTTGTCTTGCTTAAATTAATCCATGTTTGTTTGTTTTTTTGGTGCAGCATATACAATATTTTGCCTGGGACTCCGTGTTTACAAAGAATGTGAAGCTTCTCGGTCCTATACCTACATGCAGCTGACCTCGACTCTGGTTTCCCAGAACTCAGATCAATGCAGTTTCTGGAGACCTAGCAAGCACTTTAGCAGCAACTCCTGTCTTCTGCAGTTGAGGGCTCAATATAGAGAGAACATTAAGTACACCTCTTTATTATTGAGTATAAATTTATTGGAGGGAGCCCTCCCTCTTCCAGCTTCTCCTCACCTTCTTGGAAAAGTAAACATTTAATTTTTTGGTTGTTGTTAATAGATTTAATGTTCATTTGTCGGTCGCCTAGGGGCAGGAACGTGTGACATTTCAAATAATTGTTGTTTCGAGGGTATCCTCTGGAGGAAAATGCTGCAAAAGTGTGGAGAAGATTTAAGTAAATTACTGTGTCAGCTTCTATTTATTCCCTACATGATCGCCAGAGGCAGGCCTGCGAGAGAACCATTAGAGGGCTGGCCATAAAATAGGGAGGAAGAATTTCAAAAGCCAGAATGCCATTATGGGAAAGTTAGTGTGTAACATGTTAAATTATTCCCCAAAGTGGTAGAAAAGAGGGGGGAAGATAAGAGGCAAGGAGGAACAGTTGAATTCAGGAATGTCTGTGTGTGTGTGTGTGTGCGAGAGAGAGAGAGAGAGAGAGAGAGAGAGAGAGACTGAGAGAGAACACCTTTGCATTTGTGAGCATGTGTATGTCACAGACAGAAACAGGACTAATTTCAGAATAATGTTTGTATTAAAGGGATAGTATTTGGGGGGGGGGGGAATGGATTTTTCTTATGTTACGGCATGCCTTTTTTCAGGGGCAGTGATGCCATGGAGAAAATTGCCTTATCTGTGTGATGAGAGCAGCTGCATATGAACAGCTTGCTCGGTGCAGGCAGACACCATGGGGAGCAATTTCAAGGGGTCTCCATACAATATCTGTACACTGTGGATAGGGGTGGCCTTAACTGGAGGCAAAGTGAGGCTGGCACTGCAGGCAGCAGTAACAGTACACCGGGTTTGATAGGTTCACACTGAGGCCATGTAGTACATCAGAGCAAAGTGATGATTTTATCAGTCTCTATTCACATGCTAGGGTTGGTCCCACACACCAACACTGCCCTCTCCTCTCCTTCATGTGTTGTGGTAGCAGTGGCAGCAATGGCACGTTGCACCTCACTAGGCTGGAACATTGTCACTGATCGATTTGGGGATGCTATGCTTTAGTCTGACAGGGGGAGCCATTTCCATTTCCAAAATCTCCTAAACCCTCCCTAGAGAATTAGCTCCCCGCCCCTGCAATCTATGGACTGAACATTTCACCATTAGAATTCTTTCCCTTCCTCTTGATTCCATAGGCCAGCTATTGCATTCCATTATAGCTGCAACACAGGTCAAACTGGCCCACGACACAAAGGGTAGTGCCAGGGAAACATAGATACTGAGCTTTTCCAGACAGCTCCCTCCATTTGTTTCTCTAACCAGACTAAGGGTTGCCAGCACCTGCAATTGCTCATTTGCATATATTAATTCATTACTGTATTCTATGGAAATGGAAATGATGTCATCAACTTGTAATATTATGTTTTAGGCAGAGGGTAGGTGGAAACAAACAAACCAGTCAGTTGTGTTTTCTGTTTTTATTTTTTGCTATTATGCTGTAGAACAGCATTATGCCCTGCCTATTCCATGTACTCAGCTCTACAATGGAGTAAACACAACATTTAGACAGCTCCTTATATGTCATTCACATTTTCCCAATGCCTCACAGTTCCAGATTAATCACTATGCTCATCAAGCTATACCGAAAGTCCCCCAACTGGCTTCTTTTAGAATTTACTATCCGTCTTCCTTTCTCATATGAGAAGGACAAATAATTGTCATGTATTAGCCATGTCTGGTAGAACTAGGAATGTATAGTATTTGAATTCCTCTGTGCTGTAGCCTAGCAAGTATGATGTTCTCTTGCCAACATGCAACAGATCTCCCCCTCCTTCTTACATTCATAAAAATTGCAGGTGGCCATGTTGTTCATTAGAAAAGAACTTAAAAAGTAATAGTAGAATAATACCTTTATTAGGACCAACTAAAGTGTAACAATGAACAAGCTTTTGAATTCCTCAGAATTCTTCTTCAGTCTTAAAACTGACTGCAGGAGATGTTATGAAGAGTTAACAAAACAAAGTTCATGTTGTACCAAAGGCAAAGTACTGCTATTTTTTTCTATTTCCTTATTTTAAGGTATCACCCCACAGTTACTTTTGAATGTATAGACTCATATTCTCTTCTGTCTTCTCCAGCTCTCTATTCAACTCCTTCTCCTTTTTATGCTTCGCCCAACTTTTACTACTTTGAATGGCTGCTGTGTGTGTCTGTTTCTAGCCTCCTCCTCTTATTGTAATTTATTCATATCATACAAAACAATTAAGCAGCCGAAGTCTTATATATTCTAGAGTTCTACTTTTATTTTTACAAGCATCACTCTTCATTTGCTTCCAACACTGCTTCATTTGTCCCCAATCCCTTTTCTGATGCAAGAACAATTGTAGACTGAGCAGGATTAGTTTTTATTTCCAGCTTTGAAGACCCAAGAAGTCTCTTTGCTCCAGCCTCCAGGATGTCCTACTGTGAAGTATTCTGTACAGAAGCCCAACAACAAATAGTGGGAGAAAGATGATGATGATGATGATGATGAAGAATCACAAAGACGTCTGGGTAGATAAATCATTGCTTGTTCTCAACCTCCTCAATATTTCTTTGCTAATAGACTTCAGATTTAATTGAAGGATCTTCTCTGGACTCTGTCTGCCATACCATTCTCTTTAACCCCACCACTCAGAGCTTCACAAAAGCCAATCCATTAAGGGTCTTCATTAGTTTGAGCACCAGCCAACCAACCAACCGTCAAAGGTCAAACACAGTCACCTGTCACAACATGGCAGTAAAACTCCTAATTGTATGGGAACAAATGAGATAAAGAGATGGTACTATTATCCTATCTGATTTATTTTGTTTCCAAAGAGTAATTTAAGTCTAATTTATTTCAGAAGCTAAATACGGTGTATGTGTCTAAGGTATCTGGGAAAAATGCCTATAAACACAGACACACACCTGACAGTGAGATGGGTAACTTATAAACTAGATAGACAGCACTAGTAATTTTTGTGATTCTTGTTGCCTATACAAGAATAAACCTTAGAATACCCTGACAAGATTCATTTGTTTCTATTCTACATTTTTTAATGTGCCAGGATTTTCTAGAGCACATGAAGAAGAAAATGGGCATGTATTTATACTGCATAGGCAAAATTCTGCCTTTCCATCCAAAACCTGAAGGCCACCTTTCCTCTGATCACCAGTCTCTGTTGCAAAGGGCAGATGAGTCAATCTGGTGCATGAGCTGTTACACCTGTCAAAGCAATTCTATAAGAGTGATCATATATGTTAATGTATCTGTTTCATAGATTTTTGTATGCACTATGAAAAATGGCCCCTGTGCCCTCTAGTGGTCAAAAAGAAAATATTTACAGCTTTAGAAACACATCTCAATATGGAAGTGGTTTTGGAGGCCAAAGGGAAGAAAACAGAAAAATAAAATCTACAGACAATAGCAGTTAATAAAAACAAAAACATTACTAATGATTATCTAAGCAATCATGGGCTGTTTGAGCATAAATATTGTTCTAGATCTATCTATCTATCCATCCATCCATCCATGAAAATATTCAGGCCTTAAAGTTAGTTAGTTCATTGGTCTTCAGTCCCATAGACCAACCTTCCCCAAAGTGGTGTCCTCCAGATGTTTTGGACTACAACTCCCATCACCACTGACAAATGGTCATGCTGGTTGGGGCTAATGGGAGATGTAGGCCAAAGAATCTTGGGACCACCATGTTGGGTTAGGCTGCCATAGACCAATGTGGCTATTGGGGGTGTTAAAGCACTAGATCAAGGAAACTGCCTTGATCTCCCTGTGGGATGACATTTGCCAGAAAAGGGACAGGGGGAGTGCGACCCTGTTGATTCTCCTGGACCTCTCAGTGGCTTTCAATACCATTGACCATGGTATCCTTCTGGATAGGTTGCCTGGGTTGGGAGTTGGAGGCACTGCTCTGCAGTGGTTCCGCTCCTGCTCGGATGACTGATTCCAGAAGGTGGTGCTGGGGGATTATTGCTCTGTGCCATGGCAATTGTGCCATGGGGCTCCACAGGGCTCTATTTTATCCCCCATGCTGTTTAACATCTACATGAACCGCTGGGGGAGGTTATTCGGACATGTATGCTGAGGTGCCATCAATTGTGGATGACACCCAGCTCTACCTCTCCTTTTCATCAAACCCAGGTGAGGCAGTGGCTGCTCTGAATCAGTGCCTGGGCATGGTAATTGGCTGGATGAGGTCCAATAAACTGAAACTCAATCCAGACAAGACGGAGGTATTGTTAGTAGATGATTCATCAGCCTGGCTAGGTGATGTTCAACCTGTTCTGGAGGGGGTTGCACTCCCCCTACAAGATCAGGTTTGTAGTTTGGGGGTGCTCTTGGACCCAGAATTGTCACTTGAGGCACAGGTGAACTCAGTGGCACAGAGCACTTTTTATCAGCTTAGGCTGATATACCAACTACACCCTTATCTGGACAGAGATAGCCTAGCTACAGTTATTCATGCTCTGATAACGTCTCATCTGGATTACTGCAATGCGTTATATGTGGGGCTGCCTTTGTAAACAGTCCAGAAACTTCAGCTAGTCCAAAATAGGGCACCAAGATTGTTAACAGGGACTGGCCAATGAGATCACATTATGCCAGTACTTTTCCAGCTACACTGGCTGCTGGTCCATTTCTGGGTCTGATTCAAAGTGCTGGTATTAACATTCAGAGCCCTGAAAGGCTTGGGGCCAGGTTATCTGAAGGACCGCCTCCTCCCATGTGTGCCTGCCTGGACCCTAAGATCATCCTCAGGGGTCCTTCTCCAGGAGCCTCTGCCAAAGGAAGTGAGGCAGTTGGCTACCAGGAAGAGGGCCTTTTCTGCTATGGCCCCCTGGCTGTGGAATGAGTAGGGATGTCAGAGAATTTCGCCATGAATCTCGGGGAGTCCGAATGCCAGCGCATTTGGCCCCCCGAAATTGGTGGCGAAACAGTCTGCCCCCCCCCCGCCTCCCCGGGACGGGACTTACCTTGTGTGAATGTCCCTGGCGGCAGCGGCTCCGGCGGCGGTTCAGCGGCGGCGGCCGGTCTTCCGACCGGCTGCCGCTGCCGCCATTTCCAAGTTAAAAAAAAAAACACGTGATAGGCTACGTAAAGATTTACGTAGCCTATCACGGCTAGATTTTTAAAAAACACCGTGATAGGCTACGTAAACATTTACGTAGCCTATCACGGCTGACTGCAGGGACACAAACGGCGGCAGCTACGGCCACCGCCTTTTGCATCCCGGCCGGCCAGGATTCGCGGCGGGAGGGACGGGGCGCCTCCCCCACAGCCAGAATTCTGGGTGGGAGGGACGGGGCGCCTTCCCCCCGGCCAGAATTTCGGGGGGAAGGGACGGAGCGTCTCCCCCCCACCGCAAATCAAGTTTCGGTTCAGGTAAGGGACTTTCGTACATCTCTAGGAATGAGCTTCGTAGAGAGGTTCACCTGGCTCCTACATTGTTCTCCTTCTGGCGCCAGGTGAAGACCTTTTTATTATCCCTGTATTTTAGCTTTTTAGCTTCCTAATCTTTTAGCTCTGGTGTTTTAAATCTGTATCTTAAATCCCTGCATTGCTGCTAGGTTTTGTTCTGGTTGTAGTGTTATATTGTGGTTTTAAGCTTTCATATTTTATATTGTTTTATGCTGCACTCTGTGGTTTTAATTGTTGTGAACCTCCCAGAGAGCTTTGGCTATTGGGCGGTATAGATATGAAATACATACATACATACATACATACAGGAAATAGATATTCCACTTTCACTAGGAAAGGAATACCCAAATGAAAGTATTGGATACATGTATATCTACACAAATTTCCTTTCCAGTTCCTTTTAGTTACTGTCTATGCTAATTCCAGCAATAAACAGCTTGCTTTGTTAGACCACACATAAAGTAAGTAGGAATAGATTAGGGATGCACGAAAGTCACTTACCTGGTCTCGCAGCTTGCTTGGCGGTGGGGGGGAGGCGCTTCGCTGCTCCCCCCGAAGTTCAGGCCAGGGGGGGAGGCTTCCCTCCCCCCCCCGCCGAAAGTCAGGCCGGGGAGAAGCGCCCCGTCTCCCCGGCCGCGAACTTCAAAAGAAAAAAAAAACGCCCCTGTGATAGGCTACGTAACGATTAACGTAGCCTATCACGGCTAGATCTCCAAAGTCAGCCATGATAGGCTACATTAATCGTCACGTAGCCTATCACGGGTGACTTTGAAAAAAAAAAAGTGCGTACGCAAATGGCGGCCCCCATAGGGAGCCGCCATTCGCGTTCCTTATTTGGTCCCTGTAGTCTACGTAAATCTTTACGTAGACTAGATGTGCCAAAATAAGGAACGTAAATGGCGGCGCCCATGGGCCGCCACCATTTGCGTACGCGCTTTTTTTTTCCCAAAGTCACCCGTGATAGGCTACGTGACGATTTACGTAGCCTATCACGGCTGACTTTGGAAATCTAGCCGTGATAGGCTACGTTAATCGTTACGTAGCCTATCAAGGGTTTTTTTTTTTCACTTTTTCTTTCGCGGCCGGGGAGACGGGGCGCTTCTCCCCGGCCTGAATTTCGGCCGGGCAAGGCGGGGCGCCTCCCCCCCCAGCCTGAATTTTGGCCGGGTGAGGCGGGGAGCCTCCCCCGCCTCACCTGAACTTCGGGGGGAGAAGCGAAGCGCCTCCCCCCCACCACGAAGCAAGCTGAGGGACAAGGTAAGTCCCTTTCGTCCATCCCTATAGATAGCCAGATATAGTCCTGGGCTGAAAATATCTTCCACTGTATTTTTTTGACCATTCTCATTCAATTTGATAGAAAAGTAATTGCTTTCAAAATAAGGTTCAATCAGAAGAAGGATTTGGAGGCTGGGGTTTGGGGTTCTTGTACTTACCTTACTTATGAGGTGGCCAAGGAATGTGGCCAAAAGTACTATCGAAAGACATTTAAAATAAATTCTAACTACCCTGAGAACGAGGCAGAAAAAATGGAAGCCTCTTTCATGAGGGAACAAAAAGTTCAGAAAACTGGACAGATTTGAGCACACAGTACTAGTGCCACCTCTTTCCTGGAGCTGGACCCACTACAGGGCTTCCAGGGAAAGAATAATAACCAGTATTATAACCACCTGCATTAGAGACAATGACGTGTCCACAATCACCCCTCCGAAATTTAATGTCTGGAAGACCCCAAGCAAGGTGCTGAACCCTGAAGAATGAGAGGTAGAGATAAGACCCCCACCCCCACCCCAAAATTCAGAAGACATTTTTCAGATAAAAAGTCTGAGATTTTTATTTTTGTGGTGATCACCTTCCCGCCCCCGCCCCCTCCCCCATGCTGGACTCAGGCCATCAAGGGGAACTTCTGCACTCAAGGCATTTCTGGAAGCTGTGTAGGATCCTGCTCATTAGCTTGTTCATGCAGTCCTGAAAATCTCTCAAAAGTTCTTGCATTCCTTGAAGTCAGAAGAACCAATTGATGTCAGAAGAACATACAGTCAGAAGAAACATAGTTCAAGGACATTTTTAGGTAGAACAGAAAGCTGATCTTTGGAAGTTCACCAACTGCTGAGACTCTGGTGATACCTTCATGAAAGCACATTGGGTAAAGCAGAAACTAGAGATGTTATGAGCCCTGAACTAGGGGGTGCCTGCACGGGATTGACCTGAGCAGGACCCTTCTTGCCTCGGTCCTGTGAGATGGTGCTGCCACCTTCCCCTGTCTCAGCTTGCCTTGCAGGTACTCCCCCCATTCTAGCAGAGCTTTTCTTGCTGAGAACGCAGTTTCCCAGTCCCAGAATCCCTAATTGGAAGCTGACACTACACCTATAATTTACAAGGACCTCAGAAAGCCCTTTCCCCAGGGTAAATTATGTGTGCAGTGTCAGTTTCCTGCCATGGCTAGTCCTAGTACGTGGCAAGAAAGGGTGTTCTGCCAAGGCCTGGGAAGCAGCTGCCACCACTTTCCTGTACCCTGCACCGTTCCTGGCATTTCGGGCAGGGGGAGGCAGTGGGCACTTTGTGAGCTCTTGCATTGAACATTTGTAAAGCCTTTGCAAGCATTCGCCTGGAATGTTTGCGAAATCTCAACGCCTTTTGAGGCAAGACTTGGGATGGCCATGCATCTCAAGTGGAAAGAGAAAGTATAGATTTATAAAATACAGAGAACTCTGGGTGACTGAATACTAATGAGATGTAATCCACAATGGCAGATTTGTTGTCTCATTAGTATTTTTATCCCACCTTTCTTCGAAAGCACTCTGTATTGTTCCCCCCCCCTTCATTTTATCCACACAACAATCCTGTGAGAGAGGTTAGGCTGAGAGATCATGACTAGTTCAAGATCAACCAGTGAATTAGAGAAGTAAATTGTGACTTATTCAGAATGTCCCTTACATGCTGGAAAAGGAGCCCAGCAAGAAAGGGCCTCAATAAGAAACATTGAACCACCTTATGCTTGACACTGAGCAAACCAATTGGTCCCTCCTGCCATATATTTTTTTTAATATAAAATTAGCTGGTTACCCGCGAACACAATTCACAGAGAAAAATCAGATCTAATGAAAGGTTTAACTTA
The DNA here is from genome assembly GCF_057233095.1 of Heloderma suspectum. Taxonomy (NCBI): domain Eukaryota; kingdom Metazoa; phylum Chordata; class Lepidosauria; order Squamata; family Helodermatidae; genus Heloderma; species Heloderma suspectum. Next base: position 183,681,302 of record NC_139460.1, read on the forward strand.
ACTAACTACATTTATTGAAACATTCAAAGTGCTATCTTTGAAAACATTCAAAGTTTTATCTTTACAAAACTTCCTTAAATACGGTGTTCTTGGAGTAAACTCCAGGGTGACCACTGTAACGTCCTAGTTCTGGTCCATCAACAACTTGAATCTTGAGGTTTGCCAATGAGCGCACGTGACTCATAGCAATGTAGAGTTGTCCATGGCAGAAGACAGGTGCAGGCAGATAGATGCCAACTTGGTCCACAGTCTGTCCCTGGCTCTTGCTGAAGCTAATGGCAAAAGCCAAATGAATGGGGAACTGACTTGAAAAGCATTGACATGGTTGCCGATATCAAACCTGTCAATATTGGTTGAAGGATGCATGCTGACAGGCACAGTCTGCCTCCTACACCTGGGCTGGTTTGAGATACTGACAAATGCAAGGAAGGCCACAGCTTTGCTGTCATCAAAAGGCTGACGGGTCATCGGCATATGCAGACTTGCCGAGGCGGGCATGACAGCATCCAGGCAGGGGTGCAAAGTTTCTTCTCTATGGGCTGGAGGGGTAGGGATGTTAAAGAATTCCGCCACGGATCGCAGGGGGGCTGAATTTTAGTGAATTCAGCCCCCCGTAATCCGTGGCGGAACGGAGCCCCCCGCCCCTCCACCCCGCGAAAGCCCCACGAAACGAAGCCTGCCTGGCTGCAGCTTCAGCTCCGGTGGTGGCGGCGGCAGAGGCTGCTGCCGGGCTGGTGTGGACGCAAATGGTGCCCTGAGTAGGGAACGCCATTTACATCCCTATGGTAGCCCGTGATAGGCTACGTAAATATTTACGTAGCCTATCACGGGCTACCAGGATGACATTTGCGTCCGCACCAGCCTGGCAGCAGCTGGAGGCCCCGCTGCAGGTTGGCCCGGCCAGCGGCTCCATGGCCTGGCCACAGAGTGGAGCCGGCCAGGCAGGATTCCTGGGGGGAGGAACAGATCACCTCCCCCCCCATCGAGGATTCCGGGGGGAGGAACGGATCACCTCCCCCCATCTGCGGAACCCGGCGGAGCCAGGTAAGCGGGGTTTCATACACCCCTATGAGGGGTAAAATTGGCGCTTAACGTGAGGCGTGCTTAGACTTGTGGGTCACCTGCCAGTTACTGTTACCAGTAAGTGTTTGACATCTAGGCAAGTTAGTAATACATGGAATATAGAGATGTTATTTTGTTAAATTTAACAGCTAGAGACTTCCTTTCTGAGCTATAGCTAAACTTTGACTGGGTTACTTTTAACTGTAGATGTCTCTTAATCCTTACATGATTTGTTTACAGGCTGTATGTTACTGGTATATAATTGTACTTTGGCCTGCAGCTGTGTTTATAAAGGTGTACAGAGACTTTTAAATGTTATTTTGTTAAATTTAACAGCTAGAGACTAGGGCTGTGCAGGTACCCCCCAATCTGACTCGGAAGCCGCTTCATGGCTTCGGGGGCAGGCCCGATTCAGTTTGGGCAGATTCGGGAGGCCCCCGACCCATCTCAGCCCTGAACCTGAAGCGGATTTCGGATGTCGAACCCTACTTCGGGTCTCCCCCGATGCCCCCACACAAACCCCCTTAACTTGCCGCCACCACCGCCCTCGCCGCCACCTCTGCTGCCGCTTCCATTGCTCCTGCCGCCACTGCCATCACCGTCCTCACCACCACCAGTGCCATCCTCGCTGCTGCCATCCTTGCTGCTGCCGCCCTCGCTGCCACTACCACCCTAGCCGCCGCCACCATCTCCGCCGCCGCTGCCACCCTCGCTGCTGTCCTCGCCAACTTCTCTGCTGCCATCCTCACCGCCACCAACTCCTGAGGCCTGGATGCATGTGCCAACTCTTACTGCAAGGAGACATCATTTTTAAAAGCGGTGCACAGCCCTACTAGAGACTTCCTTTCTGAGCAATACCTAAACTTTGACTGGGTTACTTTTAGCTATAGGTGTCTCTTACTCATTCCACGATTTGTTTGCAGGCTGTATGTTACTGGCACATCTTTGTACTTTGGCCTGCACCCGTGTTTATAAAGGTGTACAGAGTCTTCTTTGTGTTCGTATTTCATTTTGCTTCAATTTGCAGTTAATTATGTTTGTTTAATTATACTTGATATTTTTATATTAAAAACAAAACTTTATAGTACATTGTTATAGAAGATAGCCTAATTCTAAAAAAAAAAAAAAGCTTTATGGTCATAAATAAACTCCGTCCCGACTTTGAATTATAGTGAAAGCTGTTGTTACTCATGGAATCGTCATGTCAAGAGCTTTTCAATTAAATGTGTTTCATGAGAATTGGTCAATGGGAAGGCAGTCAGAAAAGGATGACTAACTAACTTCTGACTTTGAATTATATATATCAGATGATAAGCTACGACTTCATCCCCAAAAGGATGTCAGGGCAGTGTAAATAGAACAACCTAAAAAACAATACAGTACAGTAAAAACATCCTAAAACCTAAAATCTAAACATCAAAAAGTAAGATGGAGAAGCAAAAAGCTATTTAAAAACCCACTAAAAAGATACAAACTTGACTCTAAAAATGTAAGAATTTTGAAAGAGTTTTTTTCAAATGCCTATACAAATGAAAAAAGTTTCACCTGGTACTGAAAAGAGTACAATGTTGGTGCCAGGCATATCTCCCTTGGGAGGGTATTCCAGAGTTGAGGCGCCACCACATACAAGGCCCTTTCTTTTGTGAATTTAATCCTACAGAAGGAATACAGAGAAGGCTCTCCCCTGATTATCTTAACACACAGGCAAGTTGATATGGGAGGAGGCACACCTTCAGATATTTTGACCCCAAGTCATTTATTTATTTAAAATGCTATTTAGGCCATCTTTAAGGGTAGAACCTTTTAGAACTTTAAAGCAGGCATTGGCGTCTTCTGGAGATCAGGTAGCCACATTGCCCCCTGTTCCCCCCAGAGGCCGCCCTCTGTCACTGCTAGGGAGGGATGGGCACCTGCCATCCAGGTTCTCCAGGTGCCCACCCAGCCTCTACCCCCACTTGCATGCCCCTGGACCTTCTCACGCCACCTCCTCCATGCTCGCCGAGCCACTGGCACCTACCTGGAGCCGTTCCCAAGTGCCCGCCATTCCCATGGTCACCATTTTTTTTTTTGCAAAATGGTGACCACAGGAATGATTGGTGCTCGGGAATAGCTCCAGGGAGGTGCCGGCAACTCAGTGAGCCCTGGGCGGGGGGTGCAAATGGGGGCAGCAGTTCAGCAGGTGCAGCCCGGAGACATGAGGGGGGCGGAGTCTGTCAGACTCCCGGGCTCAGCCGAGCACCCGTGCCATCCCTAGCCACTGCCACCACAGAAATTCTGTGGTGCACTGGGGGCAAAATGCAGCAATTTTATTTGAAAACAAGGAGCATGGGAAGCGCAGTTCTGGTTCCAAATAAGGCACATACTACATACTCCCTGTGCACCTTGCCTTCAAGCAAAATCATTTTTTTCCTGCTGCCGCAGCAAATATAATAACGGCATAAAAAGTCCACAGGACACTTGTTGCTCACCCCTGCTTTAAAGTTAAGCCCCAGCACCTCAAATTAAGCACAGTAACAAGTAGGCAGCCAATGTTGCTCCTTCAGAACTGATGGAATATGGCTTCACCTAGGCAATCCAGCTGGAAATCCAGGAGCTGAATTCTGTACTAACTGAAGCTTCTGGACCATTTTTAAGGGCATCCCCACCTATAACACGTTATAGTAATCCAACTCAGAGGTTACTAGCGTATGGATCACTGTAGCCAGACTATCCCTTCCCTATCCAGGAAAGGCCTCAACCAATGAACCTGAAGCTGGTGGAAGGTACTCTGAGCCTCAAGAGACAATGTTGGATCCAACAACATCCCCAACCTGAGAGTGCAACCCCAGCCAGAACAGGTTGTATACCATACCCAGGAACCCACCACCACCACTCACAGTGCCTCAGTCTTGTCAGGATTCAGCTTCAATTTATTGGCCTTCATACAGCCCATTACTGCATCCAGAGCCTCACCTGAATCTGATAACAAAGAGAAATACAGTTGGTTGTCATCAGCATATTGATGACACTTCATTCCAGATCCCCAGATGATCTCACTTAATAGCTTCATGTTGATGCTATACAGCATGGAGTCATGGCGGGGGGTGGGTGGGGAGACAAAATGGAAACTTGCAAGATTCCACAGCTCAAATGCCATGGACTCAAGCAACAACCCTCCATAGAACCTTTTGGAACTGACCTTGCAGTTCAGAGTGGAACCACTGTAACACTGTGACCCCCAACCCACAGAGTTGGTCTAACAAGATTCTATGATTGAGAGTGCCAAAACTCACTGAGGGATCATAGAATCATAGAATCATAGAATCATAGAATCATAGAATAGTAGGGTTGGAAGGGGCCTACAAGGCCATCGAGTCCAACCCCCTGCTCAATGCAGGAATCCAAGTCAGAGCATCCCTGACAGATGGCTGTCCAACCTCGCCTTGAAGGCCTCCAGTGTGGAGGAGCCCACCACCTCCCCAGGTAATTGGTTCCATTGTTGTATTGCTCTGACACTCAGGAAGTTTTTCCTGATGTTCAGCCGGAATCTGGCTTCCTGTAACTTGAGCCCATTATTCTGTGTCCTGCACTCTGGGATGATCAAGAAGAGATCCTGGCCTTCTTCTCTGTGACAACCTTTCAAGTACTTGAAGAGTGCTATCATATCTCCCCTCAGTCTTCTCTTCTCAAGGCTAAACATGCCCAGTTCTTTCAGTCTCTCTTCATAGGGCTTTGTTTCCAGTCCCCTGATCATCTTTGTTGCCCTCCTCTGAACCCTCTCCAGTTTGTCTGCAGCCTTCTTAAAGTGTGGTGCCGAGAACTGGACACAGAACTCTAGATGAGGCCTAACCAGTGCTGAGTGGAGAGGAACTAGTACTTCCCGGGATTTGGAAGCTATGCTTCTATGAATGCAGCCCAAAAGAGCATTTGCCTTTTTTGCAGCCACATCACATTGTTGGCTCATATTCAGCTTGTGATCGACAACAATTCCAAGATCCTTCTTGCTCGTAGTGTGGTTGAGCCACGTATCCCCCATCTTGTAACTGTGCATTTGGTTTCTTTTTCCTAGGTGCAGAACTTGGCATTTGTCCCTATTAAATGCCATTCTGTTGTTTTCTGCCCAGCACTCCAGTCTATCCAGATCACTTTGAATTTTGTTTCTGTCTCGCAAAGTATTAGCTATCCCTCCCAATTTTGTGTCATCTGCAAATTTGATCAGCATTCCCTGCACCTCCTCCTCCAAGTCATTAATAAAAATGTTGAAGAGCATTGGGCCCAGGACTGAGCCCTGCGGTACCCCACTCGTTACCTCTCCCCAGCTTGAGAAGGTCCCATTGATAAGCACTCATTGAGTCCGATTCTGTAGCCAACTGTGGATCCACCGGATCGTTGTTTCATCTAGCCCACTTCGAGCTAGTTTGCTCATCAGGATATCATGGGGCACTTTGTCGAAAGCTTTGCTGAAGTCGAGGTATATGATGTCTACAGCATTCCCACGGTCTACAAGGGAGGTGACTTGATGAAAAAATGAGATCAGATTTGTCTGGCAGGACTTGTTTTTGACAAATCTATGTTGGCTTCGAGTAATCACGGCATTGTTGTCAAGGTGCTTCCAGATGGATTGCTTTATGATCTGCTCCAGAATTTTCCCAGGGATTGATGTCAGACTGACTGGTCTGTAGTTCCCAGGTTCCTCCTTTTTACTCTTTTTGAAGATAGGGACAACGTTAGCCCTCCTCCAGTCATCTGGCACTTCCCCCGTCCTCCATGATTTCTCAAAGAGAATAGACAGCGGTTCTGAGAGTTCTTCTGCCAGTTCCTTTATGACTCTAGGATGCAGTTCATCTGGCCCTGGAGATTTGAACTCATTCAAAGTAATGAGGTGTTCCTTGACCATATGCCTGTCGATCTCAAGCTGCAATCCTGCCCCTTCAGCCTGTAGTTCGCCTTTGCCAGGGGGGTCATAGACCCTCTTTTGGGAGAAGACTGAGCCAAAGTAGGAATTGAACACCTCTGCCTTTTCTTTGTCATCTGTTATCGTTTTGCCATCCTTATTTAATAGCTGAACAACCATTTCTTTCCTCTGCCTTTTACTATGCACGTAGCTGAAGAAAGCCTTTTTGTTGTTTTTAGCATCCCTCGCTAACCTCAGCTCGTTCTCTGCTTTAGCCTTCCTGACGCCATCCCTGCCGTTCTGTGCTACCTGCCTGTACTCTTCCTTTGTTACTTGGCCTTCTTTCCACTTCCTATATGTGTCCTTTTTTGTTTGCAGGTCATCCCTAAGCTTTTTGTGAAGCCACATTGGCTTCTTCTGTTGTCTTCCACCTTTTCTTCTTGTTGGAATTGTTTGTGATTGTGCTTTGAGAATTTCCTTTTTTAAAAGTTCCCACCCATCTTGGACTCCTTTTCTCGTTAGCGTCGCTTGCCATGGGACCTTACTGATCATTGTTCTGAGTTTATTAAAATCAGCTTTCCTAAAATCCAGGGTACGCGTTTGACTACACTCGGCTTTTGCTTCCCTTAGAACCAAGAACTCAAGTACAACATGGTCGCTTTCCCCCAGAGGTCCTGTAACTGCTACTTTATCCACTAAGTCATCTCTGTTGGTTAGGATCAAGTCAAGGATAGCTGATCCTCTAGTTCCTTCCTCTACTTTCTGTAGGAGGAAGTTATCCGCCACACAAGTCAGGAATTTCCTGGAGGGGCCATGTTTTGCAGAATTTGTCTCCCAACAAATATTGGGGAAATTGAAGTCCCCCATTACTACTACATCAAGCTTCCTTAAAACATTGGCTATTTGCTTTTCAAAAGTTTCATCCTTGTCTTCTCCTTGATTGGGTGGCCGGTAGTAGACTCCGACCACCAGGTTCCTTTTATTCTTTGCTCCATTTATTTGGATGCAGATGCTCTCGATGGGGCTACCAAGCTCATCCTCCTGTATTTCTGTGCAGAGATATGTATTTTTCACATACAGTGCAACCCCACCTCCCTTTCTGTTCCTCCTGTTCTTTTTGAACAAGTTATATCCTTCAACTGCGGTATTCCAGTCATGAGAGTCATCCCACCAAGTCTCAGTTATACCTATCAAGTCATAATTTCCCTCCTGTATTAAGAGTTCAAGTTCGTTCTGTTTGTTTCCCATACTCTGGGCATTAGTATATAGACATCGAAGACCATGTGCTTCATAGTCTGGCTTTCTTCCTACATATGTCTGAAGACTATTATTGGGCGCTATCAGAGCTGTTCTCTCCATTGCAGTGCATGCGCCTATGTCCATCGTTACCCCCAACATTACATCTCCCTTCCCCGTAGGATTCAGTTTAAAGCCCTCCTGATGAAGTTCTTCATGCTGTGGCCAAACACATTCTTCCCAGCCTTTGTGAGGTGCAACCCATCCCTAGCCAACAGCCCATCTTCCAGGAAGTATAGGCCGTGGTCCCAGAATCCAAATCTCTCTCGTCGGCACCACCTTCGTAGCCAGTCATTCACCCGGAGTATTTTTCGTTCCCTTTCTATCCCTCTTCTAACTACTGGAAGGATGGATGAGAAAACTATCTGGGCCCCAAAGTTCTTGAGTTTCCTTCCCAAAGCTTCAAAGTCTGACGTGATCTCTTTGTAGCTCCGCTTGGCGGTATCATTTGTTCCCACATGGATGAGAAGAAAGGGATACCTGTCAGTGGGCTTTATGAGTGCAGGCAACCTTTCAGTCACGTCTCTAATCTGTACTCCCGGGAGACAACATACCTGGCGAGTCCATGGGTCTTCGCGACATACTTGGGTCTCGATCCCACGCAGCAAGGAGTCTCCCACTACTACCACTCTTCTCTTCTTCTTGTAGGCCTGGGTTTCATCGCCTCTGTTTGACTGACCTTTAGCCTCTTGCTCACTCTCATGCAGGTTCCCCTGTGATTCTTCCTCTGCAGGCTGTCCTCCAGTCTCATCCGCAAGTACCTGGAATCGGTTCCACAGCTCCACTGCTTCCACTGGTGCAGAGTGGCGTCTAGTTCTTCTTCTCCTAACTGTCACCCTTTTCCAAGGAGTATCCTCTATTCCATTTTTCTTCACCTCAGCATTTCCCACTGCCTCATCTTGCTGTTGCTCTTCAAGCTTCTGGTCTGCCCTTTGCTGCTGTAGTTCCCCCATTCTGTCCAAGAACTCTTCGTGTTCTCTTATTCCCCAGAGGGTCGACAGTCGCCGCTCCAGTCCACTTACTTTTTCCTCCAGCAGCGTGATCAACTTGCACTTGTTGCAGGTGTAGGCCATGTTGTTCTCAGGCAAGAAAACAAACATTGCACACACCTTGCAGGTCACCACCACTGGAGAGTCTTGTCCTTCCATAGCCTCTTTTCCCTTTTTGTGTCTAGCTTTGTGATTATTCTAGACTAGCTTGTGCCTGCTCCTCTACTCAGTAGAGGTTAAAAGCAGAGTCCCATTGGTGTGGAAGTGTGTGTTACAAGACAAATAAATGAAAAAAAGTTAGTAAAAAAAATAAAAATAAATGTTAGGGGCCTCCCCCTTGACCTCCCCTGCCGAACTCCCCTGGCCAACTCCTGTTTGCTCCCCCCGTTCGCTCGCTCTGTTCGCTCGCTCTCTGGGAGCTTGCCTGCTTCTGTAGTCCCTGGACCAGCTGGAGCAGCTTGCTCTGCTCTGCTCTGCTCAGCTGGGAGGCGGGAAACAAGGGGTATCAATAGGATTGTATTCCCCCTGTATCTCTCCCAATAGTGGTCATCCATCAGGATGGCCAAAATTGTCTCTGTGCCAAATGCTGGCCTAAATCCAGACTGTTTCATGACTGTTTCATGTTCTAGATAATCCGTTTCATCCAACAGTGCTCTTTGTCCCATTGAGTGCTAAACAATGTGTGTTAATCTAGTACTTGGCATCAGAAATGCTATTGAGCCATTTTCCCTCCTGTTTTGTTTCTTTCAGCTGCCTCTTAAATGAAGGCAGAGAATGCCTTGGAGCTACTGGGTTGGTGGTTCTGATAGGCCCGCTATTTTACAAGTCCATAAGATGACTGGGGACAACACTTGAGGCCAACCTCACTGCTCCAATACCCTAACGGGGACATTGGAAGATGAGGATCTGTGCAGGTAATGATCTGATAATAACAGCAGCATTATTTCAAAGTTCCTAATACTTGGACCACTTGTTTCCAGCAGGTCAGTATAAATCCCAAGGGTGACTTACAAAAAGTTTTGGGCCTGTTATATTTTAGATAGATCCATAATTGAGCCAAACATGAAACTTCATATTGAAACTCCATGGCACAATAAGTAAGTCTCAGTAATCTCTGCACTACCTCAAAGACTTAATCAGGAAAGACAAAAAGAGCCAAGGGAAGGGTCATTACCGCCATGGAATGTTTAACTTTAATTCCATTAAAATTGAATGTTTTAACACACATGCACATCTGACAAATGGCAATACTCCCATTCCATTTGGCACAACACAGGGAGCCAATGCGGGTTACCAAGGTATCCTGACCCTTGGGTAGCTTGGTCATCTGTAACATCCTATGAAGTAGAAGGGAAAATTTTATCGCACATCAGCTGCCAATATATGATAATATATGTTGTAGAATCATCCCCTGTATGGGCACAGGGAGCTCATACTGATGAACAACCCACTCAGAGCTCAGCTCTTTCACCCAAGAGTAGCTTTTTCATTGCTGTATAATCCTTCCAAGTGGTGACAGGGTCACCACTCATGGCCTAGTCTGCAGTAGAATAGTCCTCACAAGTCATGGACAAAATTAGCCCAAGGCACTCCAGCTGGTGCAGCACTGTCCAAAGTGCTCCAGAGCACCATGCCCAAAGCACTGTGGTATCTTACTTTTCAAAGGAATAAAACATGAAACTGCAATATCATAATACCGTTATACAAAGCTATGTGTGTGATCACACTTGGAAAACTGTACAGTTCTGTGCCCCACACCTAAAAAGGGCATTGTAGAGCTGGACAAGGTGAAGAAAAGGGCAACCAAAATTATTAAGGGGCTAGAGGAACTCCCTGATCCATGAAGGAACCCCTTCATGGATCACTGCCTTGTTGTGGTGAAGGGGCTTGCATAACTCAGTGAAGCCATAAGCTATGCCGTGCAGGGCCACCCAAGATGGACAGGTCATGGCAGAGAGTTCTGACAAAATGTGGTCCACTGGAGAAGGAAATGGCAACCCACTCCAGTATTCTTGCCGAGAAAACCCCATGGAACGTATCACAAGGCTAAAAGAGATGACGCCGGAAGATGAGCCCCTCAGGTCAGAAGGTGTCCAATATACTACTGGGGAAGAGCAGAGGGTATTTCCAGGTAGCGCCAGAAAGAGCGAAGCGGCTGGGCCAAAGCCGAAAGGACACTCAGCTGCGGATGTGTCTGGTGGTGAAAAGAAAATGCGATGCTGTAAAGAACAATATTGTTTAGGAACCTGGAATGTCAGATCAATGAATCAAGGTAAGCTGGAGGTGGTCAAACATGAGATGGCAAGATTGAACATCGACATCTTGGGAATCAGCAAACTAAAATGGACAGGCATGGGCGAATTTAATTCAGGTGACCATCATATCTACTATTGTGGGCAAGAATCCCTTAGAAGAAATGGAGTAGCACTCATAGTCAACAAAAGGGTGGGAAAAGCAGTACTGCGGTACAATCTCAAAAATGATAGAATGATCTCAGTACGAATCCAAGGCAAACCATTCAACATCACAGTAATTCAAGTCTATGCCCCAACCACTGATGCCGAAGAAGCTGAGGTTGATCGGTTCTATGAGCAACACCTTATAGAACTAACACCAAAAAAAGATGTCCTCTTCATCATAGGGGATTGGAATGCTAACGTAGGAAGTCAAGAAATCACCAGGATAACAGGCAGGCATGGCCTTGGTGTACAAAATGAAGCAGGACAAAGGCTAATAGAGTTTTGCCAAGAGAACATGCTGATCATAGCAAACACTCTTTTCCAACAGCACAAGAGACGACTCTACACATGGACATCACCAGATGGTCAATATCGAAATCAGATTGATTATGTCCTTTGCAGCCAAAGATGGAGAAGCTCCATACAGTCAGTAAAAACAAGACCTGGAGCTGACTGTGGCTCAGATCATGAGCTGCTTCTTGCAAAATTTCGGCTTAAATTGAAGAACGTAAGGAAAACCACTAAACCATTCAGGTATGACCTAAATCATATCCCTTATGAATATACAGTGGAGGTTAGGAATAGATTTCAGGGATTAGACCTGATAGACAGGGTGCCTGAGGAACTATGGACAGAGGTCCGTAACATTGTTCAGGAGGCAGCAACAAAATCCATCCCAAAGAAAAAGAAATGCAAGAAAGCAAAGTGGCTGTCTGATGAGGCTTTACAAGTAGCTGAGGAAAGAAGGGAAGCGAAAAGCAAGGGAGAAAGGGGAAGATCTATCCAACTGAATGCAGAGTTCCAGAGAATAGCAAGGAGAGACAAGAAGGCCTTCTTAAATGAACAATGCAAAGAAATCGAGGAAAACAACAGAATGGGAAAGACTAGAGATCTCTTCAAGAAAATTGGAGATCTCAAGGGAATGTTTTGTGCAAAGATGGGCATGATAAAGGACAAAGAAGGCAGGGACCTAACAGAAGCAGATGAGATTAAGAAGAGGTGGAAAGAATACGCAGAAGAACTATACAGGAAAGATCTTAATGTCCCTGATAGCCATGATAGTGCAGTCACTGAACTTGAGCCGGACATCCTAGAGAGTGAAGTCAAGTGGGCCTTAGGAAGCATTAGTAACAACAAAGCTAGCGGAGATGACAGTATTCCAGCTGAGCTATTTAAAATCCTAAAAGATGATGCTGTTAAAGTGCTGCATTCAATATGCCAACAAATTTGGAACACTCAACAATGGCCGCAAGACTGGAAAAGGTCAGTTTACATTCCAATTCCAAAGAAGGGCAACGCCAAAGAGTGTTCAAATTACTGCACAATTGCACTCATTTCACATGCCAGCAAGGTGATGCTCAAAATCCTACAAGCTAGGCTTCAGCAGTATGCGAACCGAGAACTACCGGAAGTACCAGCGGGGTTTCGAAGAGGCAGAGGAACTAGAGATCAAATCGCCAACATTCGCTGCATCATGGAGAAAGCAAGAGAATTCCAGAAAAACGTCTATTTCTGCTTCATTGACTACGCTAAAGCCTTTGATTGTGTGGATCACAACAAACTGTGGCAAATTCTTAAAGTGATGGGAGTACCAGACCACCTTACCTGTCTCCTGAGAAACCTGTACGAGGGTCAAGAAGCAAGAGGAAGAACCAGACATGGAACAACCGAGTGGTTCAAAATTGGGAAAAGAGTACGACAAGGCTGCATATTGTCACCCTGCTTATTTAACTTATATGCAGAGTACATCATGAGGAACGCCGGGTTGGATGAATCACAGGTCGGAATTAAGATTGCCGGGAGAATTATCAACAACCTCCAATATGAAGACGATACCACCCTAATGGCAGAAAGCGAAGAGGATCTAAAGAGCCTCTTGTTGAGGGTGAAAGAGTAGAGTGCAAAAGCTGGTTTGAAACTCAACATTAAAAATACTAAGATCATGGCATCTGGCCCCATCACTTCCTGGCATATAGAAGGGGAAGAAATGGAAGCAGTGACAGATTTTACTTTCTTGGGCTCCAAGATCACCACAGACGGTGACTGTAGCCATGAAATTAAAAGATGCTTGCTCCTTGGGAGGAAAGCTATGGCAAACCTAGACAGCATAGTAAGAAGCAGAGACATCACCTTACCGACAAAGGTCCGTCTAATCAAAGCTATGGTTTTCCCAGTAGTAACGTATGGCTGTGAGAGCTGGACTATAAGGAAGGCTGAGCGCAGAAGAATTGATGCTTTCGAACTGTGGTGCTGGAGAAGACTCTTACGAGTCCCCTGGACTGCAAGGAGGTCAAATCAGTCCATACTAAAGGAAATCAACCCTGAGTGCTCATTGGAAGGACAGATCCTGAAGCTGAAGCTCCAGTATTTTGGCCACCTAATGCGAAGAGAAAATTCTCTGGAAAAGACCCTGATGCTGGGAAAGACTGAAGGCAAAAGGAGAAGAGGACGGCAGAGGATGAGATGGCTAGATAGCATCACCGATGCAATGAATATGAACTTGAGCACGCTCCGGGAGAGAGCGCAGGACAGGAAGGCCTGGCGTGCTATGGTCCATGGGGTCATGAAGAGTCAGACACGACTGAACGACTGAACAACAACAGAGGAACACCCCTATGAGGAAAAGTGACAGCACCTGTGGCTGTTTAGCTTAGGGGAAATAGTGAGTGAAGGGGGACATGACAGGGGTGTAAAAAATTGTGCATGGTGCGGAGAACATGGATAGGGAGACATTTTTCTCCCTCTCTCAAAATACTAGAACCCGGGGTCTTCCCATGAAGCTGATTGGTGGGAGTTTCAGGACAGGTAAACGGAAGGGCTTCTTCACACAGCACATAGTTAAACTATGGGATTCGCCACCACAGGAAGTAAGGATGGAGGACTCCAACATTGCTTTTTTTCAGCGTCTGCTAAATAAATGTTTATATAAATAACCTTTTCCTGAACAGCCAGCCACAGTTTTATGTGTATAACTTGATTTTAAATCTGTTTATTCTTTTGTATTTTTATCCTTTTTTCTTTACTGTTCAGCTCTTGGGAATCTTTTTTAGATATAGAGCAGTTTATACATTTTGTAAATAATAAATAAATAAATAAATAAATAAATAACAACATGAGCTGGAAGGTTCTATTGAGCTCATGTCTTGCTTCTGGGCTTCCCATGGGGACCTGGTTTTATTTATTTTATTTATTTATTAGATTTATTAGCCGCCCACCTGGCTGGCTACCCGGCCACTCTAGGAGGCATACAATACAAATAACAACACAAAATACAACAAATTTACATAATCAACTGAACAAAACAACATTGCTCTAAACACACACACACACACACACACACACATACCCTAACCCACCCCAAATGCCCTCCTGAACAGCCAGGTTTCTAAAGCCCGCTGGAAGCTCATCAAAGAGGGGGCATGGTAAAGGTCACTAGGGAGGGAATTCCACAGAGTGGGGGCCACCAAAGAAAAGGCCCTCTCCCTAGTCCTCACCCGCCTAGCTGTCCTGGCTGATGGGACAGACAGAAGGCCCTCCAAGGCCGATCTTGTTGAGTGGCATCCTTGCTGTTGTTGGAGGTGCTCCTTGAGATAGACTGGGCCAGAACCATATATGGTTTTAAAGGTCAATGCCAACACCTTGAATTGGGCCCGGAAAACAACTGGTAACCGGTGCAACTCCTTCAGCACTGGAGTGATGTGGTTTCGCTGATGGCTGCCTTTAATCAACTGGGTCACCACGTTCTGCACTAGCTGCCAATTCTGAACCGTCTTCAAGGGCAACCCCACATAGATCGCATTACAGTAGTCTAGGTGAAGGGAAACTCGCCCAGCAGGGCTCTTCTTACATTCATGCATATGACCCTACGAAGTGGTAAGAATACTTTCCTACATATCATTTGAGTGGTACACAAATGTGTGTAAATTTGTGTAAAATATGTGATAAAATATATGGTAAAATGATCACCTGTATCCCTCAGGCAATCATTTTCCCATCTGGTTACATGTACACCATAGTAAGTTATCCCTTTGTAAATGGTCATCTATTCCCCAAAGAGAGTTCATTTTGTAATAAAATGTTGGATTCTCTTGAAATCTAACAGATTTTTGTTTAAATCACAGCTTTGCTTATTGACATGCTATTTAAATCATGATTGAGACAGATGATTTTCAACCCAGCAATCATGCAGAGATAGTTCATATTTGAGTCCTATCATTCTTGCATTTCATGCTGCTTCTGTTTTTCATAATTTGTTCGTTCTGGATAAATGCAGGTTGAAATGCATAGCAAAGGTTAAAACTGCCAGGGCTGCCGCAGGCTCTAGGTGGGTGGAGTACAAATCATATATCAGTATGATCACAAACAAAAGTTCTTTTTCTATAGCTAGTGATACACTGGAAAATAAAAAAAAAATCCCTTTCCTCCTCTTGTATAGAATTTCAACTCTTGGTTTTGGTGACTGAAATGATATATTTTATTGGATTGAAGTAGGAGATTCTTGGATCAGATTATGCTGTGTACTTGCTAATGCAAAAATGCCTCACAGTTAGAGAGAGACTGTACTGTAAGAGAGAACCCCTACCCATCCCACCTAGCCCAACCCCTCATGGAACCATTCACCCACTGGCACTCCTCATTACTTGTGCTGTCCAAAGCACAAGCAGAGAAAATAGAAGACTGTAGAGCAAGTGTTCCAGATGACTCGAGCATGGAAACCAAGGGAAAGACAACACTCAGACACACACCCATGGATCATTAGCCAGTCAGACCTAGGGGAAATTCCTTTTGACACCAAAATAGCAATCAGTCAGACCCTGAGTGTGAGCAAATTCATTGCCAGGGAATGTTTATTTTAGCTATTCCA
Source organism: Heloderma suspectum (assembly GCF_057233095.1). Taxonomy (NCBI): domain Eukaryota; kingdom Metazoa; phylum Chordata; class Lepidosauria; order Squamata; family Helodermatidae; genus Heloderma; species Heloderma suspectum. The sequence goes on from NC_139460.1 coordinate 183,696,845, forward strand.
TCTACCATCCTCTTGCCCTTAGGTCTGGCAGTCTCTGTTGGGCCAAAGTATTTCCTAAATCTCGTCTTGTCTTCACACAACTTTCAAATGCAGCATGCAAACATGCTTCATAGACTTGGCTATACCAGTTCATAGTAGATGTGTACCACAGTGGATGTGCACCAAGAGCAAAGAATTAATGATCCATGGCATACATGTTACATAGATTTGCATAGTTGTAAATGAACAGAACATGTTACATAGTTGATGATATCAGATCATCACTATTCTTCTGTGCGCCCTATAATAGTTCTTTAAAAGACATTTTAAAAATAGCCATTGCACCATCTTTAAGATAAATATTTGGGAGAAGTAATTCATAATTTTGTTGAATACAAAGGCGATATGCTGAGTGAAGACAGATATGCTAGCCTGGGACTGTTGTTACAGGAACAAGGCCACCATTTGCTCATGGACATAATCTCCTGGTCCCAAAAACCCGAGGGCTACAGGTGTGGGTGCTGCCCCAATCCTAAAGGAATGTCTTTGAAAGGCTGAAGTGGACAACCCTAATGCAGGCAAATCTTTCTGGATGATTGTACAAAATAGATGTTTTGTCAGCAGAGCTCAACAGAGGCCCAACAGAGTCAATGTTCAGGGTGAACCAAATCTGAGGCTGGAAAAGTTCTCAAAGATCAGGATAAAAAAAACTTAAGATTGGAAAATTAGAAACTGAGAGAAACTAAAATTGACAGATTCACCCATCCCTACTCCTTTGCCTCCCAAATTTTCTTTTTCGTGGTTGGGAGAACGAGTTCATCTAGGGGTCACTTTGCTATATGGCAGAATGTTGAATTTAAATTGCTTGTCTAAATTAGACTGCTTATTTGGTCTTCTGTATAGCATCCAAGAGTGTCAGTATAATAGTTACTGTGGGTCCCTTGTCTTCTTCTGAAGAGAAAGACAGCAGAAGACAGCACTGGGGACTTGTGCTTGGCAATGGGTCTTTTGGCCTTCCCTTGGATCACTAGGCTTTTGACTCAAGGAATGGTCCTAGTCACGTTTCTGCTGATTTCTTCAGTTTCCCCACCATTTTTTCCTCCTTAAGGAACCCAAGGCGGCATACATAGTCCTCCTCCTCCATTTTATTCTCACAACAACAACCCAGTGAGGTGGGTTGGGCTGAGAGTCTGTGACAGGCCCAAAGCCACCCAGTGAGCTTCCATGGCTGAGTGGGGACTAGAACCCAGATCTCCCGACTCCCAGTCCAACACGGTAGCCACTAGACCACACTGGCTGTTTTAGAATAGAATAAGGAATTTTCCAACATTCATAAACATGTAAGGATACTGCTGGGTCCAGATAGATGTGGTGTGTGCCATGAAATTTACCCAGGCCTTCAAAAATATCAGAATAGTGCTTAAGAATGTTGTCCTTCATGGCAGATATTGGCTGGAACTCTTCATGGATCTACTGGAATAGGTCCAAAGTGACATATGTATTCTCCCAAACAATGGTGGATCATTGTTATCTGTCACATAAAAAGTCAATTCAACTGCAATATGAGCAGTTTTGCATTGCATAATAATTGCATCCTTTGGTGTTATGTATGCACTTCCAAATTGGATAACATTGGATAACAATGGCTCTCAAAGTGATCCATTTAAAGTGGGATCAGGCGTTAAACAGGGATGCGTTATTGCTCCAACTTTATTTGCTATCTTCATCGCTCTGATTCTACACCTTGTTGAACGGAAACTTCCCACTGGTGTAGAAACCATAAATCGAACAGATGGAAAACTTTTTAATCTCAGTAGGCTGAAAGCAAAAAGTAAAGTAATTACAACCTCTGTCATAGAACTTCAATATGCTGATGATAACGTAATTTGCGCACATTCAGAGGAAGATCTCCAAACTATCCTAGACATCTTCGCAGAAGCATATGAAAAGCTCGGCCTCTCCCGTAACATCAAAAAAACCCAAAGTGCTTTACCAGCAAGCACAAACCAACCCCACTGTAGCACCATCAATCCAGCTTAATGGTGTGATGCTGGAAAATGTCAATCACTTTTCTTATCTTAGCAGCCATCTCTCCACAAAAGCCGACATAGACACTGAAATTCAACACCGCCTGAGCTCTGCAAGTGTAGCATTCTCCCAAATGAAGTGTAGAGTGTTTGAGGATCGGGACATTCGCAGGGAGACCAAAATGCTTGTTTTCAAAGCCATGTACTAGTACTGACCTTACTGTATGCCTGTGAAACATGGACCACTTATAAACGCCACCTCCAACTTCTCAAAAGATTTCATCAACACTGCCTCCGAAAAATTCTGCAAATTACTTGGGAAGACAGACGGACTAACGTCAGAGTATTGGAAGAAGCAAAGACCACCAGCATTGAAACAATGATTCTTCAACATCAACTTCTCTGGACTGGCCATGTTGTTCGAATGCCTGATCATTGTCTTCCAAAGCAGCTACTTTATTCATAGAACCATAGAATAGTAGGGTTGGAAGGGGCCTACAAGGCCATCGAGTCCAACCCCCTGCTCAATGCAGGAATCCAAGTCAGAGCATCCCTGACAGACGGTTGTCCAGCCTCGTCTTGAACGCCTCCAGTGTGGGAGAGCCCACCGCCTCCCTAGGTAATTGGTTCCATTGTCGTATTGCTCTAATAGTCAGGAAGTGTTTCCTGATGTTCAGCCGGAATCTGGCTTCCTGTCACTTGAGCCCATGATTCCGTGTCCTGCACTCTGGGATGATCGAGAAGAGATCCTGGCCTTCTTCTCTGTGACAGCCTTTCAAGTACTTGAAGAGCGCTATCATATCTCCCCTCAGTCTTCTCTTCTCAAGGCTAAATGTGCCCTGTTCTTTCAGTCTCTCCACATAGGGCTTTGTTTCCAGTCCCCTGATCATCTTTGTTGCCCTTCTCTGAACCCTCTCCAGTTTGTCTGCTTCCTTCTTAAAGTGTGGTGCCCAGAACTGGACACAGTACACCAGATGAGGCCTAACCAGTGCTGAGTAGAGGGGAACTAGTACTTCCCGGGATTTGGAAGCTATGCTTCTATGAATGCAGCCCCAAATGCAGCTTTTTTGCAGCCACATCACATTGTTGGCTCACATTCAGCTTGTGATCAACAACAATTCCAAGATCTTTCTCGCTTGTAGTGTTGTTGAGCCTCGCTTGTAGTGTCGGCTCAACAACACTACAAGCGAGGCTCAACAACACTACAAGTGAGAAGGTTCCCAACTTATTAATGGAAAACGGAATATTGGTGGACAGCAAAAGAGATTTAAAGATGTTCTCAAAGCTAATCTAAACAAATGTAACGTAAGCACTGAGAACTGGGAAGCTCTCACCCATGCGCGTTCCAACTGGAGGTCAGCTGATATTAAAGGCGCTATGGACTTTGAAGAAGCACGAGTACACGGCGAAAGGGAGAAACGAGCTCAGCGGAAGGCACATCAAGCAAACCCTCGCCGTGACCGCCTTCCCCCTGCAAACCGATGTCCTCGCTGTGGGAGGCTGTGTGGATCCCGAATTGGCCTTCACAGCCACCTGCAGACCCACTGCTAAGACTCCAGCCCTGGAAGACAATCTTACTCGGTCACGAGTGATTGCCATGATGATGATGATGCACTTCCAAAAGCAGCCAGTGTCACCTGAATCTCAATGCTGCACACTTTTCCTGTCAGGTTTTTGGCTACATCTGCTGGAAGGGTGTTAATGTCTGCTGCACAGTCCAGTTTAAAAAGAGGTTGGTGAGCTAGCCACTGTAATTGTGCTATACCATGCATTAGTATGGCCCCTTTCTGAAAGCGCATAACTAATGTGTTAATACGCTTTTCTAGCTCTGTATTGCACAAAATTGCTAGCTCTGTATTATCTGGTAGACCTGCCAGGTAAGTGTGTATAGGATTGCAGGCTCAGTAGTAATTGTACTCCAGAGACACAGAAGAAGCAGACTCAGTTATTACAAAAACAACTTGTGAATAATTACCGAAGAACTGAATGGTGAACAGACATTGCTGTATTACATGCTGAGAACAACTTTGGGCAGGATAGCTAATACCCTGGAAGAGAGAAACAAAATTCAAAGTGATCTTGATAGGCTGGAGCGCTGGGCAGAAAACAACAGAATGAAATTTAATAGGGATAAATGCCAAGTTCTGCACCTAGGAAAAAGAAACCAAATGCACAGTTACAAGATGGGGGATACTTGGCTCAACAATACTACAAGCGAGAAGGATCTTGGAATTGTTGTAGATTACAAGCTGAATAGGAGCCAACAATGAGATGTGGCTGCAAAAAAGGCAGATGCTCTTTTGGGCTGTATTAATGGAAGTATAGCTTCCAAATCACGTGAAGTACTAGTTCCCCTCTAGTCAACACTGGCTAGGCCTGATCTTAAGTACTGTGTCCAGTTCTGGGCTCCACATTTTAAGAAGGAAGCAGACAAACTGGAGAGGGTTCAGAGGAGGGCAACGAAGATGATCAGGGGACTGGAAACAAAGCCCTATGAGGAGAGACTGAAGGAACTGGGCATGTTTGGCCCTGAAAAGAGAAGACTGAAGGGAGATAGGATAGCACTCTTCAAGTACTTGAAGGTTGTCACAGAGAGGAAGGCCAGGATCTCTTCTCAATCATCCCAGAGTGCAGGACACGGAATAATGGGCTCAAGTTGCAGGAAGCCAGATTCCGGCTGAACAACAGGATAAAACGTCCTGACTGTTAGAGCAATACAACAATGGAACCAATTACCTGGGGAGGTGGTGGGTTCTCCCACACTGGAGGCGTTCAAGACGAGGCTGGACAGCCATCTCTCAGGGATGCTCTGACTTGGATTCCTGCATTGAGCAGGGGGTTGGACTCAATGGTCTTATAGGCCCATTCCAACCCTACTGTTCTATGATTCTATGAACTCACAGTCAATTATTAAGACTATTAAAATCAACAGTCTCACTTTTTCCCATTCATCTTCTCAATTCCCTTGAAGAATTGATCTTCTCATTCCCACTTCCAACTGCCTCAGAATTTTCAGCTCCTCCTTTGGAAAGTGGGTTCTTTTAAAATCTCAGTCCAAATTTCAGCTCCCTCATTAATTTACAGGGATGCCAGCTACTTAAATGAGTTACACATATTTCCATATCAACACTGCATCTCACAGGTGGGACCTGCAACAAAACGTTGCAGTCTGGTTTCCTCCTGTTCACTGTTCCAGTCAGTCAACGTACTCTCCTTGATGATACTGCATTTTATTTTCCCTCCTATTTTCCCCACAACAGTCAGTCACCTATCAGTATTCCATTGCCCTTGATTATGGTCAGTCCTTATGGGGTTGTTGTTGGGTTTGGGTGGTGGCAGCAACGGAGGCGGGGGTATTACCCTTCTTCTGATTTTTTTCTAAAGATTTTTTTGTAGTTCTGCATACCTTGGGGTTCCCACAAGTGTGCTAATGCCTCCCTCCTATGTGTGGCTGCTGCTGCTGCTTTGTCTACATAAGCAAAGGCACTAAGAAAATTGATTAGAATATATAAGTAGAACCTGCACAGACAAAAAAGTTGCAGTGTATCCCTGGTGTGTGTGTGTGTGTGTGTGTGTTACCTGAGCCTGTGGCTGACAGGGTTGAAAAAGCAAATGTTTGCATCAAATACAGGAGTCTCTGCTTTAACTAGGGTGGTCAAACATCAATTTTCCTTTCTTCCACATTCATTTTTTAATATCTCAGGTTCTTTCTATCCCATTTATGAAGAAATATGCAGATCTGGTAAGTTGTTATGAAAAAAATGAAATTCTCACCCATCTCTAGTTATAACTGGGTCTTAATTCATGTGCAAAATTTATTTATTTATTAGTTATTGAACATTGAAAGTGCACTACGTCTGCGTGTAAGTCACTGGAGCATGAGGGTCCTGCATGGACGTGAGTGCTTGATTTGGCTTGGAAGGGGGACGTAAAGGGCAATTTAAATAGCAGTTTAAGAAGCCTTCAGTAGTTGTCCAGCCTGCTTCATTTTTTTAATTCATTTTTTATTTAAAATTATTTTTAGGCTGCTTTCAAGGATAACATTCTTTCATTGCCTGCAACTCTGCAGAGTACCACAGAATAGAACAGGTTCTGCAGTGCTGGAGACGACTCTCAGAGGTGATCTTATTGATGGCCCTTTGCATTTCACCATTCCACAGAGAAACAAGGGCTTTGACAGGTTCACCAGCTCTACCGCTGGAAAATCCCCCCGAGCATTCAGTAACATCAGGTTCCATAAGTCACCCACACCTGCAGGGTGAGCCCAAATTGTGAGTCCAAATTTCACCAAGAAGTGGTCTGACCATGAGTATGGAGTCACTTGTACCCACCCCCTCTACCATACCACCAATCATATCATTTCTGAAGAACTCCTATTTTAAAGATAATAGCAATATGTTCAGTGCATGAACAATGGCACCAAAAATGGCAACAATAATAAAGGCAAACTGCAAACTAGGGTTGAGTATGCAACTAAGTTGACCCACATCCAGTTCAGACATAACAAATTAACACCATGTTATTTGTTTGTTTGTTACATGAATGAACTGACAAAAGCCTCAGGCTTACATGGTCCCCCGGCCCATGGCTTGTTTCTACATTCAAACTCAGCAAATTGTGCTTTGTTCAAATACAGTTTGCTAACAAGCCAAATGGTTTGATAACCTGGATTGTTGACTAACTGTGGTTTGAAAATTGCTAATCAGGAACTGAAGCTTTAAATCTCCTATCTTCAAATGCAAAGGGGAGGGAGGCTTGTGTTGTGACATGTGAGTCAGCTCAAAGTATCTGAAAAACATTTTGTGGGAAATAGAACTCAAGGGAATTACCTTTTTGAAAGAGGAGAACTCAGATGTATTTCCCTTAAGGAAGACAATTCTGTCAAAATATATCAGGCAGTGGACATTTTGTAATAAATTCTCCACTCAGCACCAGTTTGAGAACTTAACGTTTTTTAAAAAGTGAAAAGAAATATACAAAATAATTAAGATATATACAAAAGTAAATAATAATTTATCCTACAAATACATAAATTACAATACATACATTCAGATTAATGAAACTAATGAATATGGATGAATGTTATCCTGGAATTCGTCATTCCAAAACATAATAAATACACTCCATTTTTCAATAAATCTATTCTCAAACATTTGATTCTCTCTTAGTCTTATATAAAGTAAGTCATTTTCATCATAATAGTAATGTCCCATATCGGGGGGGGGGGGAGACAATGGAGGGGCAATACTCTTTTTCCAATATGACACAATATAAATTTTAACAGCAGTCAGCAAATTATCAGCCATCTTTACATCAGAGATACCTACACACCCTTTCACATAACTCAGAAGCACCCTTAATGGATCCACAGGTATTTTATAATCTGTTATAAGCTCAGTATGATGCAGAATCAAAGTCCAGTATGCCTTTCTTTTATCACAGTACCCCCCCCATAAATTACTTGTAGTCTGCACCTTGCTCACCAAACCTCCAACATTTATCATGAGTCAAATTATATATCCTCTTGATCTTATATGGTATAAGATACCATTGATGCAAATGTTTAAAAAAGTTCTCTTTTAGATACATCACTACCAAATACATCTGAAAACCCTCCCTTGTGTAGTTCAGGACAGGAGGCAGAAAACGTGACATCCTAGATTCATCACTGTTGCTGGAGGCCCAAGTGGCTGCAGTGGCTCCGAGTGCCTTTTACCAGCTTTAGCTGGTTCACCAGCTACAGCCTGTCCTGGACAGGGATAGCTTGGCCACGGTGGTACAGGCATTACAACCCCAAGACTGGATTGCTGCAGTGCGCTCCATGTGGGACTGCCCTTAAGGCTGGTCAAGAAGCTGGAGCTAGTGCAGAAAGCAGCAGCTCAGAGGTTGTCGGGAGCTGCCCCTTTTCAGCATGTAACTCCTTTGCTGAGGGAACGGCACTGGCTGCCTATTCGCTACTGGGCCAGGTTTAAGGTATTAGTACTAGTGTACAAAGCCCTACACAACTTGGGACCAAGCTACCCGAGAGAGCGCCTTCTCCCTTTCCAACCTGCCTGGTCACTGAGGTCATCAGTGGGCATGGTCCTGGTGGTTCCATATGGACCCATGGCCCAACTGGAGTCCACGAGGAAAAAAGTCTTCAGTGTGGAGGCACCCTTCCTATGGAATTCCCTGCCTTTGGCAGGTGCTAACATTGTGTTGTATCTGGGGCCTCCTGAAGACATTGTTATTTTGGGAGGCCTTCGTTGAGTGACCAGCCTCAGTTTATCAAAACTTGGTTTCTTAAAACTTTGTTTCTTTTATAAAATATTAATTATTTTAACATGGTATTCTTATTCTTTTACCCTGTTTTCTATTCACCACTCCGAGATCTTTGGATGTGGAGTGGTATACAAATATCATAGATAAATAAATAAATACATCTTCTAAACACCTCCGGAAAACACACTTGTTCACCCAGGCTTTCCCTGGGCTGTAAATTAATTATGCCACTCCATTGTACTGCTCCCTGATTTTTTAATGTAGTTGGTAGTGTTTAATAGGGCTGTTTGTGTGCACAGACCCCCCGCTCCGCTTTGGATGCCACTTCAGATCTTCTGAAGTGGCCCTGCTCTACTTCAGACCAATTCAGACTCCCTCCACTTTGAGTAAACTTGGATCCGAATCCGAAGCGATGTTCAGATATCCGGATCTCTCATTTGTAACCATTTTCCCATTTGACTTGCATGGGAAAACACAAAAGACCATAACATTTTTGCTTTTTATGATACATACATGAAATTTGGAAAACTTTCGGCCCTCTTGGAGGGGACTCCACCTGCCAAATTTCAGACAGTTTGGCCCAGTGGTTTTTGTGCTAGGTAGAGTTAAGATTTGATTTTTTCCACAAAACCTCTCAAAGCAAAGAGCTATAACTTTTCACTGTTTCCACAGAAGTACTTGGAATCTGGGCCCCTCTTAGCCCCCCTGGAGGGTGTCCTACCTGCCAAAGTTCAGGCAGTTTGGCCCACTAGGTTTTGTGCTAGGTGCAGGTAAAATAAATTTTTTTCGCCACCAAAATTCTCAAAGCAAAGAGCTATAACTTTTCACTGCTTCCACAGAAGTGCTTGAAATCTGGGCCACTCTCAGCCCCCTTGAAGGGCATCCCACCTGTCAAATCTCAGACACTTTGGCCCACTAGTTTTTGTGCAAGGCATAGGTAAAATGTGCTGTTCTCAGAAACTCAAAACCAAAGTTCATGAAGGGATAATCAAGTTAGGTGTTGAAGCGGTGAGGAGGTCACTATCCCTAAACTCTGCTGTAGGTTTCTTTGAAGTGCAAATAACCCGTTTCCTCTAGTCCTGTTCACAGTCAATAACCTCAGGGTCTCTTTGGCTGAATTGCTTGGGAAAACACTGGGTGGTAGGCAGGAAGCAAACAAAGACAGCAACCCTGCCAGGTGGGCACACTGACTTGAACGAAGAGCAACGACAGTTCTGTGCTGGACGGACAGAGGCAGGAAGCAACACAGCAACCCTGCCAGGAGGGCACAGCAGCACCTCGCCCCCCTCTGCCCCTGCAAGACCCCGAAGATGCCCCATATTGGGCTGGCTTGCTTTGCAACACACAGTGTCGTATTATATGATTTAAATAATAGCCTGTAGTAGTCCTTTGCCCTCTGTTTTTGGAAATGCGGACTGTGTGTATCCTATGACACACACTGTTTGCTTGTCTGCACAGCACAAGAATGTGCACACACGCACGCACATGCACACACACATGAGCAAAAGAAAAGCAAACACTAAACTACAAGCAAAAGGGTGGGGTTTGTTTGTTTTTAGGGGAAAGAGATAAAAAATGGGAAGGAAAGGAATACAGGAATTGAGAAGGGGAGGTGGAGGGGAGCCAAGAACAAGGAAAGGAAAGTACTGTATTTATATCCACATCTACATCTACATCTACATCTACATCTGCATCTATCTATCTATCTATCTATCTATCTATCTATCTATCTCTTATCATCTATCGAAATCTCGACAGAATCAAAGTAAGGGCAAACTAATGGTTGAAAGCCCCTTCATGGATCACTGCCTTGTTGTGGCGAAGGGGCTTGCGTAACTCAGTGAAGCCATAAGCTATGCCGTGCAGGGCCACCCAAGACGGACAGGTCATGGCAGAGAGTTCTGACAAAATGTGGTCCACTGGAGAAGGAAATGGCAACCCACTCCAGTATTCTTGCCAAGAAAACCCCATGGAACGTATCACAAGGCTAAAAGAGATGACGCCGGAAGATGAGCCCCTCAGGTCGGAAGGTGTCCAATATGCTACTGGGGAAGAGCAGAGGGTATTTCCAAGTAGCGCCAGAAAGAGTGAAGCGGCTGGGCCAAACCCGAAAGGACACTCAGCTGTGGATGTGTCTGGTGGTGAAAAGAAAATCCGATGCTGTAAAGAACAATATTGTTTAGGAACCTGGAATGTCAGATCAATGAATCAAGGTAAGCTGGAGGTGGTCAAACATGAGATGGCAAGATTGAACATCGACATCTTGGGAATCAGCGAACTAAAATGGACAGGCATGGGCGAATTTAATTCAGGTGACCATCATATCTACTATTGTGGGCAAGAATCCCTTAGAAGAAATGGAGTAGCACTCATAGTCAACAAAAGGGTGGGAAAAGCAGTACTGGGGTACAATCTTAAAAATGATAGAATGATCTCAGTACGAATCCAAGGCAAACCATTCAACATCACAGTAATTCAAGTCTATGCCCCAACCACTGAGGCCGAAGAAGCTGAGGTTGATCGGTTCTATGAAGACCTACAACACCTTCTAGAACTAACACCAAAAAAAGATGTCCTCTTCATCATAGGGGATTGGAATGCTAAAGTAGGAAGTCAAGAAATCACCGGGATAACAGGCAGGCATGGCCTTGGTGTACAAAATGAAGCAGGACAAAAGCTAATAGAGTTTTGCCAAGAGAACATGCTGATCATAGCAAACACTCTTTTCCAACAGCACAAGAGGCGACTCTACACATGGACGTCACCAGATGGTCAATATCGAAATCAGATTGATTATGTCCTTTGCAGCCAAAGATGGAGAAGCTCCATACAGTCAGTAAAAACAAGACCTGGAGCTGACTGTGGCTCAGATCATGAGCTGCTTCTTGCAAAATTTCGGCTTAAATTGAAGAACGTCGGGAAAACCACTAAACCGTTCAGGTATGACCTAAATCATATCCCTGATGAATATACAGTGGAGGTGAGGAATAGATTTCAGGGATTAGACCTGATAGACAGAGTGCCTGAGGAACTATGGACGGAGGTCCGTAACATTGTTCAGGAGGCAGCAACGAAATCCATCCCAAAGAAAAAGAAATGCAAGAAAGCAAAGTGGCTGTCTGATGAGGCTTTACAAGTAGCTCACGAAAGAAGGGAAGCGAAAAGCAAGGGAGAAAGGGGAAGATATACCCAACTGAATGCAGAGTTCCAGAGAATAGCAAGGAGAGACAAGAAGGCCTTCTTAAATGAACAATGCAAAGAAATCGAGGAAAACAACAGAATGGGAAAGACTAGAGATCTCTTCAAGAAAATTGGAGATCTCAAGGGAACGTTTTGTGCAAAGACGGGCATGATCAAGGACAAAGAAGGCAGGGACCTAACAGAAGCCGATGAGATTAAGAAGAGGTGGCAAGAATACACAGAAGAACTATACAGGAAAGATCTGAATGTCCCTGATAGCCATGATAGTGCGGTCACTGAACTTGAGCCGGACATCCTGGAGAGTGAAGTCAAGTGGGCCTTAGGAAGCATTAGTAACAACAAAGCTAGTGGAGATGACAGTATTCCAGCTGAGCTATTTAAAATCCTAAAAGATGATGCTGTTAAAGTGCTGCATTCAATATGCCAACAAATCTGGAACACTCAACAGTGGCCGCAAGACTGGAAAAGGTCAGTTTATATTCCAATTCCAAAGAAGGGCAACGCCAAAGAGTGTTCAAACTACCGCACAATTGCGCTCATTTCACATGCCAGCAAGGTGATGCTCAAAATCCTACAAGCTAGGCTTCAGCAGTATGCGAACCGAGAACTACCGGAAGTACAAGCTGGGTTTAGAAGAGGCAGAGGAACTAGAGATCAAATCGCCAACATTCGCTGCATCATGGAGAAAGCAAGAGAATTCCAGAAAAACTCTATTTCTGCTTCATTGACTACACTAAAGCCTTTGATTGTGTGGATCACAACAAACTCTGGCAAATTCTTAAAGTGATGGGAGTACCAGACCACCTTACCTGTCTCCTGAGAAACCTGTACGAGGGTCAAGAAGCAACAGTAAGAACCAGACATGGAACAACCGATTGGTTCAAAATTGGGAAAGGAGTACGACAAGGCTGCATATTGTCACCCTGCTTATTTAACTTATATGCAGAGTACATCATGAGAAATGCCGGGTTGGATGAATCAGAGGTCGGAATTAAGATTGCTGGGAGAATTATCAACAACCTCCGATATGCAGACGATACCACCCTAATGGCAGAAAGCGAAGAGGATCTCAAGAGCCTCTTGTTGAGGGTGAAAGAGGAGAGTGCAAAAGCTGGTTTGAAACTCAACATTAAAAAAACGAAGATCATGGCATCTGGCCCCATCACTTCCTGGCATATAGAAGGGGAAGAAATGGAAGCAGTGACAGATTTTACTTTCTTGGGCTCCAAGATCACCGCAGACGGTGACTGTAGCCATGAAATTAAAAGACGCTTGCTCCTTGGGAGGAAAGCTATGGCCAACCTAGACAGCATAGTAAGAAGCAGAGACATCACCTTACCGACAAAGGTCCGTCTAATCAAAGCTATGGTTTTCCCAGTAGTAATGTATGGCTGTGAGAGCTGGACTATAAGGAAGGCTGAGCGCCGAAGAATTGATGCTTTCGAACTGTGGTGCTGGAGAAGACTCTTACGAGTGCCCTGGACTGCAAGGAGGTCAAATCAGTCCATCCTAAAGGAAATCAACCCTGAGTGCTCATTGGAAGGACAGATAATGAAGCTGAAGCTCCAATATTTTGGCCACCTAATGCGAAGAGAAAACTCCCTGGAAAAGACCCTGATGCTGGGAAAGACTGAAGGCAAAAGGAGAAGGGGACGACAGAGGATGAGATGGCTAGATAGCATCACGGATGCAATGAATATGAACTTGAGCATGCTCCGGGAGAGAGCGCAGGACAGGAAGGCCTGGCGTGCTATGGTCCATGGGGTCACGAAGAGTTGGACAAGACTGAACGACTGAACAACAACAACAACAATGGTTGAAAGAGAATTGAAAGGCGTGCGTGCGGAAGATAAGCAACTACAGTGAAATTTTCTGCATTTTTAAATGAACAAACAACAAGAATGATCAGTAAACCTATTACAGAAGGGTGGGATGGAGAGACACTAGGGATGGACGAAAGTCCCTTACCTGGTCCCGCAGCTTGCTTTGCGGTGGGGGGGAGGCGCTCCGTTTCTCCCCCCAAAATTCTTGGCGGGTGGGGAGGCGTCCCGTCTCTCCCCGCCGAAATTCTGGCCGGGGGAGAGGCGCCCCATCCCTCCCCGCCGAAATTCTGGCCGGGGGGGAGCGCCCCGCCTCTCCGGCCGTGAAAGTTCTTCTGCAGGGAAGAAGTAAAAAAAACAAACAAACAACGTGATAGGCTACGTAAAGATTTACGTAGCCTATCACGGCTGACTTTGAAAAAAAAAAAAAGCGCATACAGAAATGGCGGCGCCCATGGGCGCCACCATTTGCATACGCACTTTTTCCCCCCCCCAAAGTCAGCTGTGATAGGCTACGTAAAGATTTACGTAGCCTATCATGGTGTTTTTTTAAAATCTAGCCGTGATAGCCTATGTAAATCTTTACGTAGCCTATCACATTTTTGTTTTTGTTTTTACTTGGAAATGGCGGCGGCGGCAGCCATTTAAAAGAAATTTAAAAGAAATGGCGGCAGCCATTTAAAAGAAAAACAACTACATGCGTACGCAAATGGCGGCGCCCATGGGCGCCGCCGTTTCCGTACGCGCGTTGTTGTTTTTCTTTTAAATCAGCCATAATAGGCTACGTAAACATTTACGTAGCCTATCACGGCTGACTGCAGTGACGCAAACGGCGGCTGTGGCCGCCGCCATTTGCGGAGCCGGCCAGCCAGGTTTTGGGGGGAGAGGGATGGAGCGCCTCCCCCCTGCCAGAATTTTTGGGGGGAGGGACAGAGCGCCTCCCCCCCAGCCAGAATTTCGGGTGGGAGGAACGGAGTGCCTCCCCCCCTCCAGAGTTTCCGGGGGAGGGACAGAGCGCCTCCCCCCCACCTCGAATCAATTTTGCTAAAAGGTAAGTGACTTTCGTACATCCCTACTTAGGGATGTCAGAGAATTCTGCATGAATTTTAAATGGGATCGAATTCTGACAAATCCGGTCCACGGAATCCTCCTCGTAACGGAGCGGCCCAGTTGACCCGGCCCGGAGCTCACGCGGACCCCTTTTTTTTTGGTCCACCAAATGGCGGATTTTATGAAAATAATTACGAAAAGAAATCCGTAAATTGGAAATGGAGGAAGAACGCGAATGGCTGTACCCTTTTTACAAAGCATTTTCCTTGTGACATGAGGCTTTCTTTCGCTGGGGCTGAGTCTTGAACTCCACGGAAATCCTCCATCTTTTCTGTTTATTGTCTGTGGGGGTGAGGTGTGGTGAGGTCAGGTCAGGTCCGATGAGGTCAGGTCAGGTCAGATCCAGTGAGGTCAGGAAAGGTGAGGTCAGGACAGGTCTGGTGAGGTCAGGACAGGTCAGGTGAGGTCAGGTGACCAGAAGGTACGTGGGGAATCCCCGCGAAGGGCTTTACCCTTTTATGAAAATAAATATGCATTTTCCCAATGACCCGAGGCTTATGGAGACCGATGGTGGGTGCGTGGAAAGGATTTTTTGGTGGTACTTAGAGAATTATTTACGTAAGTTCAGGGAGACAAAAAAAAAAGGGGGAATCCATGGCATACGGACGGTGGAACAGGGCGGCCCTCAGCTCTGTGGAATCCTCACGGAGTGGAATCATTCTGCGCGGATTCCGGGGGGGGGGGAGGAACGGATCACCTGCCCCCCCACGGATTTCCCACCGGAACGGATGGTGGGGAATCTGTACATCCCTAGTTTTAATGCTGTGTTTTAATGCTGTGTTTTAAAGCTGTGTTTTTAATATTGCATTTTAATATTGTGAACTGCTGAGAGATTTTATTATATTCAGTGGTATTTACATACCACAAATACATAAATAAATACATAAATAAATAAGTTCTTCCCTATATTTAATTAACTTAAAATAAACTCTTTGAACTGTTCAGTTCAGCAATAGATCAGGAAATATTTTTTTGGTTCTAATGGGTGTACGTTGACCAATATGGTTCTGTCCCCTCTCCCTCACCCTTTCTTCCTTGCTTGCCATGATACTTTTAGAGCGCACCAGGGTTTTGAGTTATATAACAGAGGCAGTACAGAAAGAGAATGCATCCTCAGCTATATAGAGTGAGCATGATTTCTTTTTAAAGAACTCCATGGGTTCCCATTATGAATTTGTCATTTCATTACATGGTGAACATTAACTACAGAGAAGCTTCACATGTGTTGGCTCTTTCAATGCATGTACTATGTACTATGTGTTTAATTCGCATTACCCAATGCCAATTAATGCCAACATGGATTTGTCAAGAACAACTTCTGTCAGACTGATATTATGTCATTTTTTGATCAGATAACTTCCTTAGTAGATTGCGGAAATCCTGTGGACATAATATATCTTGACTTCAGCAAGGCATTTGACGAAGTGCCCCATGTTATCCTGATTAGCAAGCTAGTTAAGTGTGTGCTGGATGGGTGACATTACTACTAGGTGAATCCACAGCTGGCTGGGGAACTGCACTCAAAGAGTGCTATCAATTAGAATTCCGCCATGGATCTCGGTGAGGCCAAATGCCAGTTTATTCGGCCCCCTAAAATCTGTGGCAGAATGAAGCCCCCCCCCCCCCATGAAATGCACGCAAAACGGGACACCTACCTGCTGCCATTCACGCTGCTTTGCGACTGGAGGCTGCGGCCGCCATTCACTTCTTCACTATAGCCGTGATAAGCTACATAAATACTTACATAGCCTATCATGGCTAATGCAGGGATGCCATTTGCGTCCCTGCAGAAGCCATGATAGGCTGCGTAAGTATTTACGTAGCCTATCACGGCAAAAAAAAGGGAATGCAAATGGCAGCGGCTACTGCGGCCGCCATTTGCATTCCCTTTTTTTTTTGGCCATGATAGCCTACATAAATATTTACGTAGGCTATTATGGCAAAAGAGAGGGGCACAAATGGTGTAGTGGCCACCATTTGCGCCCATCTCTTTTGCTGTAATAGGCTATGTAAATATTTACGTAGCCTATCACAGCCAAAAAAAAAAGGGAACGCAAATGGCGGCCGCTGTAGTCGCCACCATTTGCGTTGGCTGTTTTTTTTTTTGCCGTGATAGGCTACATAAATATTTACATAGCCTATCATGGCGAAATACAGGGATGCAAATGGCGGCAGCTATGGCCGCGGCCATTTGCATCCCTTGAGACTGCCCAGTGGCCGGATGTCCGGCTGCGGGCGGCCCCGGCCGGTGGCTCCGTGGAATCACCGCCGAGTGGAGCCGGCCAGAGAGAATTTCGGGGGGAAGGACGGAGAGCCTCCCCCCCACCACGAATGTCGCCCTTCGAAAAGGTAAGTGACTTTCGTACATCCCTACCGTCAATGGTTCCTCATCAAACAGGAGGGAGGTATCGAGTGGGGATCCTAGGGGTGTACGGATTCCACACCGTCTGTTCAGGTGGGGAATCCGTGGGGGGGGGGAGGTGATCTGTTCCTCCCCTCCCGGAATCCTCTGGAGTGGCTCCACTCCGTGAGGATTCTGGGGGGGGGAACCAGCTTGGGGGCTGCTTACCTTCCCTCCTGCCAGCCAGATCTGTTTGCCTCCTCCCTGCCAATCACCATGTCTTTAAAAAAAAAAAAAAAAAGGTGATCGGCAGGATGTGCCCATAGACTTAGATGCAAAATAGAGCAGTGAATCTTGCGTATAAGCCTATGGACACATAGACTTAGATGTAAGATTCATGGCTCTATTTGTGTCTAAGTCTATGGGCACATCCTGCTGATCGCCTTAAAAAAATAAAAAAGACATGGCGATCGGCAGGGAGGAGGCGAACGTACCTGGCTAGCAAGAAGTAGCCTAGTGCCGTTCCACCTCCAGTCCTCCTGGAGGGGAGGTAAGTGGTCCCAATCTGTTGCAGGTTCCTGAGGCTGGATTCCAAAGAATCTGGCCTCATTTGAATCTGCAGCAGATTTCTCTGACATCCCTAGGGGATCCACAGGGCTCGGTCCTGGGCCCTGTACTCTTCAACATGTTTATTAATGACTTGGAGGAAGGGGGGGGGGATGCTGATCAAATCTGAAGATGACACAAAATTGGGTGAGATAGTCAATATAAGACAGAAACAACATTAAAAATGATCTACAGTACCTGGAAATCTAGGCAGAAAATAACAGAATGGAATTCAACAGAGACAAGTACAAAATTCATCATTTAGGGAAAAGTAGGGATGTATGAAAGTGACTTACCTTTCACAGATTATGTTGATGGGGGGGAGGCGTTCCGTCCCTCCCCCCGGAGTCCTGGACGGGGGGGAGGCGATCCATTCCTCCCCCCTGGAATCCTCGATGGCCGGCTGTGCTCCGCAGCAGCTCCGCGGAGCAGCCGGCCAGGCCCAGCTCAGCCTAGAGGAATCCGCAGCTGGATTTCCAGCCACGGAGGGCTCTGGGAAAAAACCAAAAACCACTGATTCAGTGGTTTGGAAACCATCTCACTTCTACTCAGGCCAATTTGGAGTCAGTCCACTCAGTACCAAACCTGAGTCAAGGTTGAAAACCAGTCTTTATGCTTCCTGTTGACTATCATGGGAATTTTTAAAAATAAAATGTAAACTTTTTTCTGTTGGTCAGAACTGGATGGTAGCTGTAGGCATAGTTGCCCCTTAAGTAGGGATGGACGAGCTCACCTACGCCCAGCTTCCCTGAGGGCTCACTGAGCGGCTGCCCCAGCTTGTGCTCCCCCAGACACACTCGATGAGCCTCTGCGCTCACCAGGACCCACCCTCTGAGCAGCCCTGCACCCTGCAAGCGGTCCCATGCTGCTCTTGAGAGCTGTCAAAAAACTGACAGTTCTCAAAAGCAAGGGAGAGGAGGGATCCCTACAGGGAGCTGGGAAAGCGCCCCATTTCCTCTGAGGAAGCAAAGGTGCCATGCACGGGGAGAGGTGGGAGGGGGCAACCGCTCCCACCTCCCAATACCTGGCACTTTCGCTTCCTCAGAAGAAACAAGGTGCAGCATTTTTTTAATGTCTTCCTTCCATTCTTGTGCAAGAATGGAATAAAGACATTAAAAAATCCTTGGTGGGGTGTAGATTCCCACCCACCCAATTTTCCCAAGAAGCACCTTGAAAATCTAATATAAGTGAATTGCTCCATATACTTACATTAGATTTTCAAAGTGCTCCTTGTGAAAATGGGGGGGGGGAAATCCCACCCATCCACTGTGGGTCTTGTTGCCCCAAGAACTCATGGCAGAGGGGGAATCCCCCCCCCTCGGTTTTGCAAAGAACACTTTAATGTAAGTAAATGGAACCCCTCCACTGCCTGCAATTTTGCACAGATCATCAGGGCTTTTACTGCCCTATGTGTGCAAAATTACATTTACAGAATTTCCTGAGGCACCATGTTTTCCACAAAATGGTGACCATGGGAATGTCAGGAGCTCGGCGAAGGATCATAGGGATGACTCAGCAAGCATGGGGGTGCGCAAGTGGGGGCAGTGGCTCAGCAGGCACAGCCCGGAGATGCAAGCAGGCGGGAGTCCATCGGACTCTCAGACTGAGCTAAGTGCCCATGCCATCCCTACCCTTAGGAGGGGATTACACCTGCCCGATGTCAGAAAAATAGGTGCAGCGTTTTTTGTTCTATGTGCCTTTATATTTTGATTTTCTTTTAAACTTCTTTATTCCTGGAAGAATGGATGAAAATTTCAGGATTTGTTGCCCCATCAGAGGAGAACATATCTGCCAGATTGCAGAATGATAGCCACAGGGGGGTTTGTGCAAGAGTAACCTTGACATTGTGAGGGTCTCCAAAAGAGGAGATATTTATCTTGCTATGTTTCTCGTGGACCATTGTTCTGAAAATTACAGACAGCCTAGAGGTGTCCCTAAGTAAGAAACCAGGAATCCTTCAGAAGAATAGGTGCAGCAGTTCATACCGAAGGGGAGTTTTTCCAGTTTGGGGGAGGGAGTGATTTAGTTTCCCTTCCCTTCACCCTCTATAGTTTTTTGGTAAATTTGTATGAAAATGCACAGGTCATTAGAAGTGTCCCCCAGACAAGAAACCTGCAAAGTTTCAGAAGGATATGATCAGGGGCTTGAATTATGATGCTTGAAATCCAGTTTAAGGCTATTTCATAGTCAAGTGTGCTAGAATCTCATGGTCCCATCCTTGCTCTCCCAAAAAGCAGTGATGGGAGACCATGGAAAAATGTGTCCTAGATTAGAAGATGGAACCACACTCCCTCCAACCTCCTGTAACTCTTAGTGAAACTAAAGCAAAATATGTTATTTTGAGACAAAAAAAATCCAATTCTGATAGATAGATGATAGATAGATAGATAGATAGATAGATAGATAGACAGACAGACAGATAGATAGATAGATAGATGTGTATTGGGAGGGGGGAGAGAGAGAGAGAGAGAGAGAGTTGTTGTTGTTGTTCAGTCGTTCAGTCGTGTCCGACTTTTCGTGACCCCATGGACCATAGCACGCCAGGCCTTCCTGTCCTGCGCTCTCTCCCGGAGCGTGCTCAAGTTCATATTCATTGCATCCGTGATGCTATCTAGCCATCTCATCCTCTGCCGTCCCCTGAGAGAGAGAGAGAATGTATATAATATATATAATTATTATATGTGTATGTGTGTTTGTGTGTGTGCATAAAAATTATTGCATGCATATATATATATATATATATATATATATATATGCATGAAAATCTGTAGCAATGTTCACCATGTACTGAAATGACAAATTCGTAATGTGAAGCCATAGAGCTCTTTAAAAAGAAATCATTGCACCAATGCTAGCAGCAGGGCAAGGGTGCTTTTGCACTCATGTCATGTCCTGCTTGTGGATTTCCCATGGGCAGCTGGTTGGCCACTGTGTCTACAGAATGCTGGACTAAATGGACCTTGGTCTGATGCAGCACGGCTCTCCTTATGTTCTTAAATATAGAGTGTCTCTGAGTATATGCAGAATGCTTTTCTTTCACCACTAAGCGCTTACATTCTCCCCCTGGCAGTTCCGTTCCCCTCCATACAACCCTAACCCTTCTCATTCTACCATCCATCCTCCAGCAACTCTTTATAAAAACCAATGTGTACATAAAAATAGATGTCTCCTCTACCTCCTCCTTGCTATGCTCTCATTGTATCTTCCTCCCCACAACTTCATTTGTGCCAAGACTTCACCAGGATTCAGCCAAGAAGTCTCTTTTCAAAACTAGGGCTAAGTTATGGAGAAACTTTGAGCATGTAGTGCCTTTCCCTCACCACTGAAGCTAGAGTTCATGCAAAAATTTTTAAAAACACAAATAATTGTTGCAGAAATGGTCCTTTATGGCCACTGTGGTGCACAACAATAGACTTATGAAAAACAAGAGCCCCCATCTTGCATTAAAATGGTGGCCACAAAGGAGGATGGGCAGAGGAAGAATGTGCATGAGCCAGGTCCAGATGTGAGTGGAACGGTCACCGAGCTCACCAGGGGCTTGCATGGCCCAGCTGAGCGAGTGGCAGCAAAGGCTGCTGGAGAGCCTGCCAAGTGTGGACACAGTGGCATCCATCCATCCCTATCTCCCCTCGACTTCCAAAAAATAACCAAAAAAATCCTTCCTATTTTTATTAAAGTTTTCTGTTCACAGGGACACAGAAAACTGCCTTATACAGAATATTGGTTCAACTAGCCCAGTATTGTCAACACTGACTGGCAGCATCCCTCCTGGGTTTCAGGCAGGATTCTTTCCTAGTCCTACCCGGAGACGCTGGGGACTGAACCTGGGACCTTCTGCATGCCAAGCAGGGGCTCCGCCACTGAGCTACGGCCCTTCCTATTGCTGGATAATGGCAACTGACAAACAAAGCAGCAGCAATTAATTCCTCAGCAACTATGTGAATCCACTTTTCTCAAAGACTTGGATGAGGAGCAGAAGGAAGAAAACCAACCCTCTTGACTGTTTGTATAAAATGAAATATAGTTCAGAACTTTACCTATCACGGCAAAAAAAAGGGATGCAAATGGTGGCGGCTACAATGGCCGCCATTTGTGTCCCTGCGCAGCCCAGCAGCAGCCGGATGTCACTGTGGGCTGCCCCGGCCAGTGGTTCCGCGGAGTCGCCATGGAGCGGAGCTGGCTGTCGAGGATTTTGGGGGGAGGAATGGAGCACGCCCGCCCCACTGTGGATGTACAAAATGAAACAGGTAAGTCGTTTCATACATCCCTACTTCTTTCAGAGAGGTAGCACTTTGGGAAAATTTAGGAGGCTGTGGAGGGTTAGTAAGGACTGCACAAATTACCTATATGAGGCGAGCTGGCTGAGGGCTTTTTCTTGCTTTTTTAAAACTGTAAAACTTATTTAAAAGCCCCAGCATTTCCTCGATCATGATGTCACATAACCCTAACCCTCCCTTTGGAATAATCTTGAGGCCTGCAGCTATTTAGAAGATTAAAATGAAGTGGGAGAAAGCTGTTCATGGGGGCTGATTGAATCTTTTGCTGTGCTGAAGCTAATAAATTCCTGCAGAAGCCAAAGGTTCCAGTTTGGGGCAGTAAACTCAGGTGCTGTGTGAAATACCAGCATTGATTTCACATGGAGCTCTTCCTGCTGTTCCCTCTACCTCTTCAAAAAGTCATTGCAAGCAAGCTCCCAGCAGCGGGCATGTAAAACAGAACACTAGGGGGAGAGAGAAAAAAACAGTGAGTGGAAGCTGGTGGCAGTCTCCCCTCCAGTTTAAAAGGCTGGTGCATTCAGACTACACTCTCTGTTGGTCTGCTAAAGGAGTGAGTCCTAAGGCCTCCTTAGTAACTACAAGGGCTCAGAGGGAAGAAGCAGACTTGTATTAAGGCAGATGATGGCAATTGGGGCTGCTCAAAAGATCCAGGGCATACCTCATTAGATCAGGGCCCAGGTGAGCCTTTCTTAACAATGCCCATGTTTACCACCCTGGCAAAGTGTTCATGGCGTCTCAAAGCCAGGTTCTATACATGCCAGGCCATGCAAGCAGCGTGCTTGCAACCTCTGTGTGAGTTGCTGTCTTGAGTCCAAGTGAGGTGGTCAAGTAGTGGCTGCCAAGTCTCAAGGTGAATGCACAACTTCTGGATCTTATTGAGAACTCTAAGGAGAATCCCAATGGGCAAAGCTCTCTATCTAAATCTGTTTTTTAAACCAAATTGTGATGGCTCTGATATCGCTAATAATGCCTCTGCCGCCGTTTAGTCTCCCCATCATTGCCCATCCAGAAACCTTTCTTTTGGAAATGTGTGGGCAATGTGGTACATCCCATTGTCAATGAGGCTTTTGAGGCTTTCAGCCCATTTTTAAAATTTGTAACCAGAGCTTGGAAACAGCATTCTTCTAACTTTCTGCAACCAACCAAGAAGTGAAATCCTTTGGGTTCCCCTTCCTCTGAAGTCAGCTAATCCTTTCCTTATCTCCTAAATCTATCAATTTCCACCTCTGCAGCCCACCACTATCACCAGCACCTGAGCTCCCTTGGTCACATAGTCTCCCAGTCTCCTGTCTTGTCATTTCCATTGTGCCACCTTCCCTACTTATTTGGCAAAATGCTACTTTCCCTGTTCTTTATCTTTCTCTATCTTTATTAGAGCTACTATACCCGTCCCCATGTACTGGGGGTGGGTATACTAACCAAGCCATTTTTCTCTTCTGTAATGAATGTACACGTGTGTTTTCAGAACAAAAGTCCATAAACATAAAGTCTATGCTTTGGGAGATTAATGAATGTTTGAGCTAATTTCCCCAATTTAGAAATAGCTATTCCTCATGTCTGCACTATTCCGCATAGCGCATACATCCACTGTGTCTGCACCGCACATGTGGTTAACAGCCCCCTTAGACCCGCTTTTGTTATTACACATCATGTAATGTGTGTCTGTGTGAACATCTCACACAGATGTGCAGCAGAACATCTACATCTCTCCTCTCCCAAAGGCTTACCACATGTGTCAATTTAGTCATTTGTGTGATATTCCAGACCCTGTAAAGCTACATGGTTGGAGGAGATGGAAGATGTTTGCTTTTCCAAGACCATTATGGCAACTGGTAAATTAAACATCTAACTCATGATCTCCCTTGTCTACACAATAGTTTAATTGCCCAAATAAAATACATTTAATTTGCAATCATATACTCCTTGTCTAGGAGTAAGCCCCCATTGAATTCAGTGGTATAAGATCACACTGCTAGAGTCCTCGTGAATTTTAAAACTAGTTATTTTCTAACTAAGATGCAAAATACGCTTCTAGAATTTTATTCATGAACAGAAGTTACAGCTCTTGCACTGAGCTTCTCTCCCTCTGCCCTTGGACAATCAAAAGACTTGCAGTCCGGAGGGTGGGGGGTGGGATAAGCAGCACACAGCAAGCAGCAAAAAGCTTATTCCACAGCTCCACTGCATAGCTGCCCAGGAGAGCTCCTTAGAGCGGCTCAGAGGTCGCTGACCCCAGAGGCAACCCCTTTAGAGCCCACTTAGGCCTGCTGTGGCAGTTTTTCATCACACTGAGGATAATGTCATCTGGCTCCAAAGCAGCCTAGATGCCACTGTTATGGAAGATTCAAGAGAGGCATCCAATGCCCCATCTAGCCATGTTTTGTGGGAACAGTTTCAGTGAATGCAGCCTGACGACATGGGCAGAGTACTTGCAGTCATGTGGCCAACCCCATCCTGATCCCTGTTCCTCACGGCTAAGTAAGGCTAAACAGCACGGCATGGCTGGGCGGGTCCAGGGTGTGGTTAATGCCTCTCTCAGTAAAGGGCACCTTTAATGCCTCATTGTGTGAAGGCGTGATGCCTGATGCTTTGAAGGAGGTGGCAGTGTGACCATCCCTGAAGAGACCCACTCTGGATCCAAGGATTTGTGACAACCAAGCAATTGGGAGCAATCTGGAGATTTGGAATGAAGTGTCATCAGCATGCAGATGAGGCCCAGCTTTAGTTCTTTATAACATCTGAATCAGGGGTGGCCATGCAGACTCTTGAATGCAGAGGTGGGCTGGATGAGGGCCAACAAACTGAGTTCCAATCTTGGCAAGATGCAAGCACTGTGGGTAGGTGGATCACAGGTCCAGGAAATAGGTCAGTTGCCCACTGGATGGGGTTACACTCCTCCTGAAGGAACAGACGTGTAGTTTCAGTGTCCATCTTTGTCACTAGATCCATCTTCGTCACTGGAGACTGAAGTGGCCTCAGTGGCTAGGAGTGCCTTCTACCAGTTTTGGCTGGTTTACCAGCTACAGCCATTCTTGGATTGGGGTAGCTTAGCCACAGTGGTTCAGGCACTGGTAACCTCAAGAGTGGATTATTGTAATGAGCTTTATGTGAGGCTTCCCTTGAGCTTGGTCCAGAAGCTGTGGCTGGTGCAGAATGCAGCAGCAAGGCTGCTAACTGGGGCGTCTTTCCAACCACAAGTTACACCTCTGCTAAAATTGGCTTATTGGCTGCCAATAAGCTACCAGGCCACATTTAAGGTGTTGCTGTTAACAAAGAAAGCCCTTTAACTGTGGGACCAGGTTATCTTAGGGATTACCTCACCATTTTATGTCCCTGCCCAACCTTTGTGATCACAGAGGAAGCACTCCTGAGGGTGCCTCATGCTCCTGAGGTTTGCCTCAGAAGCACTTACAGTAGAGCACTGAGTGTTGTAGCACCCACCCCCTGGAACACTTTAGCAACTGTCATTAAACAAGCTCCCACAGGTCTGATGCTTAGACATCTCCTCAAGACCCATCTCCTCTCACAAACCTTCCCTGAAGGTCTGTAGCACACAGCAGACTGTGCAGTTTTATCACTGATTAGTATTTTTATTACTGTGTAGTTTTATTGTTATATTTCATTGTTGTTTTGATGGTGTGATCCTGTATGTTCACTGCTTTGAAACTTAGTGGAAAGCAATATATAAATCTGATGATGATGGTGATGATAAATTTTTGTTCTGGAGGAAAGGCATGGGGAATGGTTCACAAAACTGTCATCGCAAAATATTTGGATCCACATACTGGCCTCTTCTTATATATCATCTTACAATGACAGAAATGTGACCACTGAGTATCAAGAAAAAGATTATTCTATAGTAGAACTTCTTTTATATCCTTGGTGCTACTAATGAAAATGTACTTTCAAAGCTTCCACCAACACTGCAGTTGGCATAATTTAAAAGGCTGAAATAAAAATATGCTATTGTACTGAGTTATGAAGAGGTAATATAAATAGATCAGCTCTTAGCACCATGGGCAGAAAATATGCAGTCTGCTCCTGACATTTTACCAACAGTGTTTCCACACTAGGTGTTTATTCTGGAATAGCCACACTGCATCCATTCACTTCTCATGTAGCATCTACATGACACTGTCATCAAAGCATTGATCCCTTGTGTTTCCCCCCCATGGGTTTGGGGTGGTGGTTGTCTCATTTCAGACTGCAGAAAATCTGACTTTTGGGGAAAGAGTAGAATACGAGCGTAATCTTCACAGGAGTAGCATGCATTTGGGAAGGAAACTCAAGAACTTTGGGGCCCAGATAGTTTTCTCATCCATCCTTCCAGTAGTTAGAAGAGGGATAGAAAGGGAACGAAAAATACTCCAGGTGATTGACTGGCTACGAAGGTGGTGCCGACGAGAGAGATTTGGATTCTGGGACCACGGGCTATACTTCCTGGAAGATGGGCTGTTGGCAAGGGACGGGTTGCACCTCACAAAGGCTAGGAAGAATGTGTTTGGCCACAGCATGAAGAACTTCATCAGGAGGGCTTTAAACTGAATCCTACAGGGAAGGGAGATATAATGTTGGGGGTAACAATGGACGTAGGCACATGCACTGCAACGGAGAGAACAGCTCTGATAGCGCCCAATAATAGTCTTCAGACACATGTAGGAAGAAAGCCAGACTATGAAGAACATAATCTTCGATGTCTATATACTAATGCCCAGAGTATGGGAAACAAGCAGAATGAACTTGAACTCTTAATACAGGAGGGAAATTATGACTTGGTAGGTATAACTGCCCCTTCATGGATCACTGCCTTGTTGTGGCGAAGGGGCTTGCGTAACTCAGTGAAGCCATAAGCTATGCCGTGCAGGGCCACCCAAGACGGACAGGTCATGGCGGAGAGTTCTGACAAAATGTGGTCCACTGGAGAAGGAAATGGCAACCCACTCCAGTATTCTTGCCAAGAAAACCCCATGGAACGTATCACAAGGCTAAAAGAGATGACGCCGGAAGATGAGCCCCTCAGGTAGGAAGGTGTCCAAGGTAAGAATCAAGGTAAGCTGGAGGTGGTCAAACATGAGATGGCAAGATTGAACATCGACATCTTGGGAATCAGTGAACTAAAATGGACAGGCATGGGCGAATTTAATTCAGGTGACCATCATATCTACTATTGTGGGCAAGAATCCCTTAGAAGAAATGGAGTAGCACTCATAGTCAACAAAAGGGTGGGAAAAGCAGTACTGGGGTACAATCTTAAAAATGATAGAATGATCTCAGTACGAATCCAAGCCAAACCATTCAACATCACAGTAATTCAAGTCTATGCCCCAACCACTGATGCCGAAGAAGCTGTGGTTGATCGGTTCTATGAAGACCTACAACAGGAAGGCCTGGCGTGCTATGGTCCATGGGGTCACGAAGAGTCAGACACGACTGAACGACTGAACAACAACAACAACAAAGGTATAACTGAAACTTGGTGGGATGACTCTCATGACTGGAATACAGCAAATGAAGGATATAACTAGGGGTGCACGAAAGTCACTTACCTGGTCTCGCAGCTTGCTTCGCGGTGGGGGGGAGGCGCTTCGCTGCTCCCCCCGAAGTTCAGGCCGGGGAGGGAGGCTTCCCTCCTCGCCCGGCCGAAATTCAGGCCGGGGGGGAGGCTTCCCGCCTCGCCCGGCCGAAATTGAGGCCGGGGAGGAGGCGCCTCGCCTCGCCCGGCTGCGAAATAAAAAGTAAAAAAAAAAAAACACCCCCGTGATAGGCTACGTGACGATTTACGTAGCCTATCACGGCTAGATCTACAAAGTCAGCCGTGATAGGCTACGTTACGTTAGGCTACGGGAGACTTAAAAAAAAAAAAAAGCGCGTACGCAAATGGCAGCGCCCATAGGGAGCCGCCATTTGCGTTCCTTATTTGGTCCCTGTAGTCTACGTAAAGATTTACGTAGACTACGGCGAAAATAAGGGCAACGCTATTTGCATTCGCCCCTGACGAAGACCTGCCGAACGCCGCTGGGACCCGCCGCCGGGGGGGACATTCGTGAAAGGTAAGTCCCATCCCGGGGGGGGGGGCGGAGAAGTTCTCCCCGAACAACCTTCGGAGGACCGAATGCGTTGGCACTCGGCCCCCCGAAGTTTCGGGGAGAAATTCTTCCCCATCCCTAGATATAACTTGTTCAAAAAGAAGAGGAGGAACAGAAAGGGAGGTGGGGTTGCACTGTATGTGAAAAATACATATCTCTGCACAGAAATACAGGAGGATGAGCTTGGTAGCCCCATCGAGAGCATCTGGATCAAAATACATGGAGGAAAGAATAAAAGGAACCTGGTGGTCGGAGTCTACTACCGGCCACCCAATCAAGAGAAGATGAGGATGAAACTTCTGAAAAGCAAATAGCCAATGTTTCAAGGAAGCATGATGTATTAGTAATGGGGGACTTCAATTTCCCTGATATTTGTTGGGAGACAAATTCTGAAAAACATAGCCTCTCCAGGAAATTCCTGACTTGTGTGGTGGATAACGTCCTCCTACAGAAAGTAGAGGAAGGAACTAGAGGATTGGCTATCCTTGACTTGATCCTAACCAACAGAGATGACTTAGTGGATAAAGTAGCAGTTACAAGAACTCTGAGGGAAAGCGACCAACAATGATCAGTAAGGTCCCATGGCAAGCGATGCTAAGGAGAAAAGGAATCCAGGATCGGTGGGAGCTTTTAAAAAAGGAAATTCTCAAGGCAAAATTACAAACAATTCCAACAAGAAGAAAAGGTGGAAGACAATAGAAGAAGCCAATGTGGCTTCAGAAAAAGCTTAGGGATTACCTGAAAACAAAAAAGGACACATATAGGAAGTGGAAAGAAGGCCAAGTAACAAAGGAAGAGTACAGGCAGGTAGCACAGGATTGCAGGGATGGCATCAGCCAGGCTAAAGCTGAGAACGAGCTGAGGTTAGTGGGGGATGCTAAAAGTAGGGATGGCGGAGAATTTCTCCACGAATCTCCGGGAGGCTGAATGCCAACGCATTCGGCCCCCCGAAATTGGTGGGGAAATTCTCCGCCACCCCCCCGCCACCCCCCCCCCCAGGATGAGACTTACCTCTGTCGAATGTCCCTCTCGGCGGCGGGTCCCGGCGGCACTTGGGCGGCGTTTGGGCGGCGGTGGCGGCGGCCGGTCTTCCAACCGGCTACCGCCGCCGCCATTTCCCCATAAAGTGAAAAAAAAAAATGTGATAGGCTACGTAACGATTTACATAGCCTATCACGGCTAGATTTTCAAAGTCAGCCGTGATAGGCTACGTAAATCTTTACATAGCCTATCACGGCCTACTTTGGGGGGGGGGGAAGCGTACACAAATGGCGGCGCCCATGGGCGCTGCCATTTGCGTTCATTATTTGGGCACGGGTAGTCTACGTAAAGATTTACGTAGACTACGGTGAAAATAAGGGCAACTCAAATAGTTAAGCATTGCCCTTATTTTTGCCGTAGTCTACGTAAATCTTTACGTAGACTACCCGTGCCCAAATAAGGAACGCAAATGGCAGCGCCCATGGGCGCCGCCATTTGCGTACGCGCTTTTTTTTTTTTTTTCCAAAAGTCAGCTGTGATAGGCTACGTAAAGATTTACGTAGCCTATGACGGCTGACTTTGAAAATCTAGCTGTGATAGGCTACGTAAATCATTACATAGCCTATCACTTTTTTTTTTCAATTTACTTTTTTATTTTGCGGTCAGGGAGACGGGGCACTCCCCCCCCCCGCCTGAATTTCGGCGGTGAGGGATGGGGTGCCCCCCCCGGCCTGAATTTTGGCCGGGAGGGGCGGGGCGCCTCCCCCCGCCAAGAATTTCGGGGGGAGAAACAGAGCGCCTCCCCCCCACCGCGAAGCAAGCTGTGGGACCAGGTAAGGGACTTTCATTCATCCTTAGCTAAAAGCAACAAAAAGGCTTTCTTCAGCTACGTGCATAGTAAAAGGCAGAGGAAAGAAATGGTTGTTCAGCTATTAAATAAAGATGGCAAAACGATAACAGATGACAAAGAAAAGGCAGAGGTGCTCAATTCCTACTTTGGCTCAGTCTTCTCCCAAAAGAGGGTCTATGACCCCCCTGGCAAAGGTGAAGTACAGGCTGAAGGGGCAGGATTGCAGCTTGAGATTGATAGGCATATGGTCAAGGAACACCCAATTACTTTGAATGAGTTCAAATCCCCAGGGCCAGATGAACTGCATCCTACAGTAATAAAGGAACTGGCAGAAGAACTCTCAGAACCGCTGTCTATTCTCTTTGAGAAATCATGGAGGACAGGGGAAGTGCCAGATGACTGGAGGAGGGCTAATGTTGTCCCTATCTTCAAAAAGGGTAAAAAGGAGGAACCTGGGAACTACAGACCAGTCAGTCTGACATCAATCCCTGGGAAAATTCTGGAGCAGATGATAAAGGAATCCATCTGGAAGCACCTTGACAACAATGCCGTGATTACTCGAAGCCAACATGGATTTGTCAAAAGCAAGTCCTGCCACACAAATCTAATCTCATTCTTTGATCAAGTAACCTCCCTTGTAGACTGTGGGAATGCTGTAGACATCATATACCTTGACTTCAGCAAAGCTTTCGACGAAGTGCCCCATGATATCCTGATGAGCAAACTAGCTCAAAGTGGGCTAGATGAAACAACGATCCGGTGGATCCACAGTTGGCTACAGAATCGGACTCCAAGAGTGCTTATCAATGGGACCTTCTCAAACTGCGGAGAGGTAATGAGCGGGGTACCGCAGGGCTCAGTCCTGGGCCCAGTGCTCTTCAACATTTTTATTAATGACTTGGAGGAGGAGGTGCAGGGAATGCTGATCCAATTTGCAGATGACACAAAATTGGGTGGGATAGCTAATACCCTGGGAGACAGGCACAAAATTCAAAGTGATCTTGATAGACTGGAGCGCTGGGCACAAACAACAGAATGACATTTAATAGGGATAAAATGCCAAGTTCTGCACCTCGGAAAAAGAAACCAAATGCACAGTTATAAGATGGGGGATACGTTGCTCACCAACACTACAAGCGAGAAGGAATTTGGTACTGTTGTTGAT
Organism: Heloderma suspectum; assembly: GCF_057233095.1. Lineage (NCBI taxonomy): Eukaryota > Metazoa > Chordata > Lepidosauria > Squamata > Helodermatidae > Heloderma > Heloderma suspectum. The sequence goes on from NC_139460.1 coordinate 183,727,549, forward strand.
TACAAGCTCAATAGGAGCCAACAATGAGATGTGGAAGCAAGAAAGGCAAATGCTATTTTGGGCTGCATTCATAGAAGCATAGCTTCCAAATCCCGGGAAGTACTAGTTCCTCTCCACTCAGCACTGGTTAGGCCTCATCTAGAGTTCTGTGTCCAGTTCTCGGCACCACACTTTAAGAAGGCTGCAGACAAACTGGAGAGGGTTCAGAGGAGGGCAACAAAGATGATCAGGGGACTGGAAACAAAGCCCTATGAAGAGAGACTGAAAGAACTGGGCATGTTTGGCCTTGAGAAGAGAAGACTGAGGGGAGATATGATAGCGCTCTTCAAGTACTTGAAAGGTTGTCACAGAGAGGAAGGCCAGGATCTCTTCTTGGTCATCCCAGACTGCAGGACACAGAATAATGGGCTCAAGTTACAGGAAGCCAGATTCCGGCTGAACATCAGGAAAAACTTCCTGACTGTTAGAGCAATACGACAATGGAACCAATTACCTGGGGAGGTGGTGGGCTCTCCCACACTGGAGGCGTTCAAGACGAGGCTGGACAGCCATCTGTCGGGGATGCTCTGACTTGGATTCCTGCATTGAGCAGGGGGTTGGACTCGATGGCCTTGTAGGCCACTTCCAACCCTACTATTCTATGATTCTTCCATCTTTTTAAAGAGGCATGGCTTGGGGCAGGTGAGCCTGTCACCCTATATCTATGTTAGCGTACCTTCTTGTTGACAGCATATACTATATTGAAATATGTGCACCACAGCACTCAAGTGAAAAAGTGTTTTAGCACAAATAAAAAAATGATTAAAAAATACATGCTGCCTTCCCAATCAGCATCATTTTAGCACAGCGTTATTTTTTTATGATCTACTGTTGTTTGTTTGTTTGTTTGTTTGCTAGCCTACTTAAAAAAAAAAACTATAATGCAATATTGTCTAAATAAAATTGGTTAGATCCAGAATCTGCCTTCTATTGACAGAAGGGCTCCGCGCACAGAAGATCTGCCTGATTTTCAGCAATTTCCTCCTTCCCCCCACATTACAGCTCATCTAATTCAGCAGGGCCCCTGACCCTCCCATATCAGTTGCAGAGGACTGGAGGGGCTGCTGTGTAGAGGAGGGGTGGCATGCCTGCTTCCACTAGACCAGTTGCATGTGCCTAAATCCAGCCCAAGGTGCTTTAGCACAAATTAAAGACTGGTTTGAAATTATTTTTTATAATGATGATGTGGTCAGAATTGTCTTTTCCCTGCCTACATAACTATGTCATGCTCACTAGTGTGGATGGAACACAGCAAGATATGCACACACACGCACAGTGCTAGACTCCTTGAACTGTGGAAAGTCAAGACCTAGCACTAACCAACTGAAGAAAATGCTACAATATACACTGCGGATGTGCATTTGGGGATGTTTTTTTAAGAGCAACTGAGTTATTAAATAAATCTGGTGTCCTGGGAGGATATAAAATATATCAGACAAAATCTGAAATTCTTGGCTTAACTGTATCATCCAGGGATCCCCAACACAGCGCCAGCGGGCGCCATGTTGCCTGCATGGACCTCCAACAGTGCCCATGAAGCTCTCCACTACCTGCTCAATTCAAATATTTATTTTTAATTTTTAAAAAACTTGAAAAATGTTAGGGCACCAGGTTTTCCTGAACCCGCCGCTGATCAGCTGTTCAGCAAGCAGGAAGAGAAGGAAATAGTTGCTTCCTAGTCCCACCCAATCTTCTTCCATCCACACAGACCTTTCCCCTTTGCTCCCTCTGTCTCTCCATCCCCAGCCTCTAGCCTTGCTATTTCTTTCTATCCAACCACTTTCCTCACAATTTCTCTCCCTTCCCTGTCCTTATCCTTCTCCCTTCTCTCCCTCCCTGGCCCCAATCCTTGCTCTTTGTCTCCCACTCACCCCTTTATCTTGCTGTTTCTTTCTACTCCTTGCCTCTAGCCTTGCTATTTCTCTCCTTCACTTCTTTTGAATAGTGATGCCCTGACAACAGCCATTATGTGATTAGCCACATCCTCCAAGGGAACCATTTTGTGGTGGTGCCCACAGCAGTTTCTCAAATTCCCAAATGTGCCCACAGGACCAAAAAGGTTGGGGACCCCTGCCCTAAGGACAATATGCAAATAGTGGTGGGCCAAAATCCCCCTGCAAAACAGGGGGTGGGGGTCCAATGGCTTTCAGAGAGAAAGGAGAAAATTCAAATAAATTTTCATGGGACCCTGTGCTCATTTTATTTTATAGGATAAAAACACTGTAAAAACTGTTTAAACCTACCTGGCTGCTTATTGTGGCCAGAGTCTCTTCACAGCAGATCTGACACTGGAACAGGAATGTGCCACATTAAATGTGCGGGTGCAGTGGCATCTGTGGATTTTTAGTATTTTATGCTAAGCTGGTGTAACCTCCCCTCCTCCAGGATGTGGTCCCAATACCCCCCCCCCCGCTTAGTATTAAATTAAAATAACCACAGATCATGATGCATACTATGCATTGAATGTACCAAATTCCTTTTCCTGTCCCAGATCTGGTACAGAAAGAAGAATTCAGGAGGTTGCAAGTCTTGTCAGGTGGATGGAGTGACCAGCAAGATAGAGTTTTTTGAAGTGTAAAAAAATATATCAACAGAAAAGCCTCAGTGAGCTCATCCTATATAGCACGGGTGTCAAACTTTGTTTTGGGGGGAGTTTGAGACCCGCCCAACACCTCCACAGGCTGGATGACATTAGGGATGGGGTCACTCCCCCTGACCTCATTGGTCCCTGGCTCCACTGTGCACAGGCCTTTCCCAGCAGAGGAGGCTTTGCCTTCCTTGTGCCTTTTTCATTGGGGAGGAGGAGGCAGAGCAGTCAAAGCACTTAGTGCTCCACTTGTCCTCCCAACTGGTGCTAAGGGAAATCCCCACTAAGATCTCCCAGTTGGGAATAGGGATGGATGGAACACTTACCTTCCGTTCCATTCTGTTTCCGCTGGGGGGGAGGCGCTCCTTCATCCGGCCGCTGGGCAGCAGGGACGCAAATGGTGGCTGTCGTAGCTGCTGCCATTTGCGTCCCTGTATTTAGCCGTGATAGGCTACGAAAATATTTACGTAGCCTATCACGGCAGGGGGGAAAAAACCCAGCATACGCAAATGGCGGTAGCCGCCGCCATTTGTGTACGCTGGGGTTTTCCCCCCTGCTGTGATAGGCTACGTAAATACTTACGTAGCCTATCACGGCCTCCGCAGGGACACAAATGGCGTCCCTGCGTTAGCTGTGATAGGCTAAGTATTTATGTAGCCTATCACGGCTATGAAGAGGAAGCGAATGGCGGCCGCAGGACGGCCGCCATTCGCAAAGCAGCGCGGACGGGAGCAGGTAAGTGCTCTGTTTCGCGTGCCTTTTGTGGGTTGGGGGCAGCAGGGACTTCGTCCCATGTGCCTTTCGTGGGTTCGGGGGGCGGGGGCTTCATTCCACAATGGATTTCGGGGGGCCGAATGCACTGGCTGCACAGTTGCTCTGTGCGGGCAACTATAGTAGATTGGCCTTTGCTGTCATTTAAGAGGCATAGGGGATTTTCGATTGGGAATCCAAACCAGCCTTGGCCACATCTCTGACCTGCAGTATTAATAATTAACAAAGGGTTGCTGTGGGTTAAAGCTGTGAATGGGGTTTAACAGTGAACAGTTCAGGGTTGTTGTATACTATGCTCTCAGCTCAAAATGCAATGTGAGGATAAATGCAGTGTATAACATTGCAGGGTTGCTGTACTGTCTCAGCTTCAGACCAACCCCCAACCTGCAGTAAAAGTTTAATACTGCTAGGCAATCACGCAAGGGGGTTGTAAACCACTCAGACCCTAACCTGCCATATTCAGGGTGAACTACATTGCAGAGCTGTTATAAGCCACTCTCTCCTAGCCACAGGCCCTTTCAACCTGCAATATGGAAAAAAGAACTGCATTTGTTTTGGAATTTGCATTAGCAGGGTGTTTAGAAAAATGTTTCACACTAAACAAAACTGAGTTGGAAAGAGCAGCAACTCATATCTTTGCTGCTACCTTTTGGGGCTTGAGGGAGGCTATGGGGGTATGATGGACAAAACTGGTGCCCAATCCCAGCTACATAAAAATATTGTATTTCTCCATTAATTTATGTGGGTAGCTCTCACTTCAGTCTCTACCGACATTTTGAAATAGCTGCATAGTATAAACCAGGATATGACATATCCAGACAATGAGATGGCTCTCTCTGTAACCTTTTTATCTCTGTGTGTATTTTCCTCCCTTTCCAACCAATTGGTTTTCAGTATTTTCCCCTATTAGTCACTCAGCATTCCATGAACTGCTGGGGCTGTTTGATGCTGGTGGGCATGTGTCCCCTCTGAGGTCCCCCCTTTTGTGGGGTAGTTCTGGACACCTCAAAATTCCTCCAGATTTGCTGATACCTCCTTCTTCTGCATGAGTGCTGCTGTTTTACCTACATAATGGTGGGCACTTTCCCATGATGTTCAAAAATGGAATAAATGATTTACTAAAATATCCCCCATCTCCCCTATCTTCTTCTCCAATGTAATCCACAATGAATTTGTTCTTTGGCAACACGAGGAACTCCATCTGAAGAGATGACTGCTCTTGGCAGTAATGGTGGGAGGGGCTGGATTTACTGTTATGCTAAAACAACAGTAACAACAGCAGCAGCAGCAGCAGCAACCAGACCTAACATCTACCACATATTGGGTTAGATCCATATTTAGGTGTGTGCAACTGGCCTGGCTGAAGCAGATGTCCCCACCCCTTTCTCCCCACGTCAGCCTATCTATCCCACCTCAAAAAAGCTTCACAGAGGGTCAGGGGACCTTGTTGAATGGGGTGGGCTGTGGTATGGGGCAAAAGGGCACCCCCAAAACCAGGTGGAGGCACCTTCTGTGAATACAGTTCCATTCACAGAAGGTGCCTCTGCTTGGTTTCTGGAGGTCTCTCCTTGCCCCTGCACCACAGCTCACCCCATTCAGCATTCTGCCCAGCCCCCTGTGTAGCATTTTTGGGTTGGGGTTGGAGGGGCTGCTGTGGGGAGGATAGGGCAGGGAAATCTGTTTCACCCAGCCCACTTACACGTGCCTAAATCTGGATCCTACCCATTATTCCTCAGTTTCCCAATGTGGAGAATGTCTTTATATGAGATATAATGAGAAGCCTCTCACTGAAAGCCCTGGATCCTCTCATTCATACTTCAGGTGACACGGGGCTGGAATAAAGGCTTCTGATTCTCTCACACATTCTCTCATGACTTTAGTGCATTAAAAAAAACCCTGAATATGGAAGAGTGGGCTGTGCTCATATCATTTTCTTCAACATATGAAATTGTCTCCACATGTCCAAAGTGTTCACAAGCAGGAAAAGATCTCTGTATCACCTAAGGCACTCTTAGCTGCTATGTTGAAATTGCCATGTCCCCCACTGTCCTCCACCATTATATCCAGAATCAACTCTGATCCCATCAACACAAATCAAAAAGCTCTTGTATATAAAGTATACACAGAACAGAAATAGCCCCTTCTATCCTAAGGATTACACCATTTAAAAACAAACAAAAACAGTAAATTGTCTTTTCAACAAAGCTGTAAGTTTTCCTGCCCACACATGTCTATGCTATTGTTCTGCAATATTATAAATATATTAATTTCCACACCTCCTCTTTAGAGTTGCTTAGGTTCCCAGCACTACCACAAATGTCTGTTCACAATTACTCTTTCAAGTTTTGACCCATTTTGCTTGTTCCTGTTTGTTGGTAGTGACAGTTCCATGGCTGGGGATCAGAATGCAGAGTGTGCTTTCCTGTGGTAGAACCAACATGTGAAATTTAAAATATAACCTCTAGTCACTAATCCTAGCTGTGAGCAAACAATTAGCAGGAAACAAGGGCAAACAGGACCGCTGATTTAATTATGTGACAATGATACAGCCGGCAGGGAGGGAGGCAGGGAGGGAGGGTGTACATGTAGAGGAAGAGAAGCAGGGAATGATGGGGTCAAAACAGTTTGTAAAAGTCTGCTTCACAAAAGCTGTTGTCCCCCTTGGGGCAGAATGAGATTATTATGGCTCAGTGTCTCTCAAACAAAAGGAGAGAAAGAGGCCCGTGGCAATAAGAGGGCTTGCAGTAGGAAGTCCCCTTCTCCTTCGCCCCAGCAACCAGGAGCCTGCCAAAGAATTCCTGGAAGGCTTTGGCAGCTTTGTGGGTCTGCCGTGGTTGTGGGGTGCACTGCAGCAGCCCCAAGCATTGTTGGTGAGGTTCAAAGAGAGCCAGGAAAAAAATTATCTGAAGGGGTGGATGAGGGACTTCAGAGGGCTTGTTTGTGGGACACTGAAGTTATTGTGCAGACCCACTGCTGAACCATTTCTGATTTCCTGACTTGCACAGGGAGAATGATGGGATTCCCTGGTTATCTCAGATGTCCTTTCCAAGTGCTGCTTGCAGTGCACATCAAACCCATCTTCACATGTCCCAATAAACTTACATGGAGGAAAGAAGTCTAAATTCATATGCATTCAGGCAGGCATAAATACATTCACGCAAATACATACACATGCAAATTCTTCCAGATAATCATGAATTAGACATGGGCAAAAAAGCCCCACACGTCCTGCAGACACACAATTACAAACACACATTAGTAAAGCTAAAATTAATTTTGGTTGAAATCCACCTTAAAAGACATCAAATTTTAATTTCACATATAGTTATCTGAATATTACCTTTCAAATACTGCCATCCAAAAATATATTTTACATTTTGAAATATCGCTGTTAAGGACAATATACATTGTTAGGCCTTGAGCTAGCTTTCAGCTTAGTGTGGGTCTTGGAAAAGGTCAAAGACCTGTCTTGGAAAAGGTCAGATTTTGTTGTGCTGAGACATTTTACAAAACTGTTTTCTAAACTCAAAACACCAACATTTGACTATTTGAAATGTACAACTACTAATTTCACTCAGATTTCAGTTTTGAACTCATTATTTCCACATTCTCGGCTGCTTTTCAGTGAGCTCTCCACTATGGCCTTAACATCTTTTTTTGAATAGTTGCAGCCAGTTCAAAATCTCACAATGTTCATGCTTAGTTATTAAGACAGAATTATTAGTCCTTATAGGCTAAAACTTTGTATATATTAACACGAAATCATTCTACTTTTGTGTTGCCCAGACACTATGGGCTGGATCTTCCTTGGATGAAAAGGCCTCTGCTTACAAAAGGTGCCTCCACCCAATTTTTAGAGATTTCACAGCTCTGGGGTGAGCTGTGTCCCCAGCCCTCTGTGTAGCATTTTCAGGGGGATTGGGAGGTGGCCACAGGGAGGAGGAGGTGGCCACCTCTCCATACTTCTGCCAGCCCAGTTGCACACTTTTAAGTGTAGATCCAACCCCATGTCTGGAGAAATATTTTCAGGAACTCCTAATAAACTGTTACTGGGTTTTATAGCCTTGAATATTTGGGTATTCCTATCGTGTTATATTTAGGCGTAGCATTAGAGCCATAGCCGTGTGTGTATGTGTGTGTGTGTGTGTGTGTGTGTGAGAGAGAGAGAGAGAGAGAGAGAGAATTTTCACCATGCAGATACGGTACCTATGTGTTTCCCCCACACACAGGGAAATAGGTTTGAGGACAATTTTCATGGTGAAAACAGTGGGGAGGAGGAAGGGTTAAGTACTCCCCTCCCCCAGTACAATGATCCCAACCTGATTTTGGAGTGGAAGGGGGAACTCCAGTAGCTATTACCTTTGGGGGGAAAGGATTGAAGATCAACTCTCTCCAGAGAAGTGGGGAGAGGCACCAAGAGGCCAAGCAGGCACAAGGCAGCATGATAATAACCAAAAGCCCTAACTTTCTGACCCTTTTTCCCCCAGGACAGGACACCTAACTTTCTGACATCTTCCCCATGAAGTTTTTTGCATTTCACCATACAAAACCCTTTGTTTAAAAATAATAATACTTGCCAACTTCTTATTCTACTCCTTTGGTCCACACTGTCTCCAAACTATAGCTAATTATTTCTGTCCAATGATACAGAAGCAACTTGTAACATGGAACGCACATAACCCTCCCAACATACACCCAACTTGATTTCAGTTTGGAGGGGTGGCAGGGCAGGGGAGTTCTCTTTCAGATCCGGTGCTGGACCTGTGTGGAAAATGTTAGATTCCATGCTAAACTGTGGTAAAAGTTTTTAATTAAAATCTAGTCATCATTAGATGTGAAAGGAAGACTCAAGGGCCACACCAGTGACCCTCATTGCCCTTAAATTTCTGCAACTGTAGGAAGAGCAGCTAAAGCCATAATAAAGCACCTTGCTTTCACAAAATATGCATGTTATGGAACTCTAAGGGCATCTCTACACCAGCCTAAAATCTTGCATTTAAAATGGGGCTTTCTGCTTTTAAATGCAGGATCACGACTCCCCTTTTCACATGCTTCCTTTCCCTGCTCCCCTTTCCCCTTCCTTCTCCCTGTATGTGAGTCTTCCATATCTTTCATTGATCTTGCTCCTCTTCTAGCCGCTTTTCCTCTTTTCACGTGACGGAGGAAGCTCAAGCAGAACACAATAGGGTAATATGATAGCTCATTCTCTGCGATCTATTTAAAAATGGAACAAAGGGCATTTAGTGAAGGGGTTGCCTTGGAGGTTCACGGCATCATGTAAAGAGCCCGCAAACTTCTGAGAGAGAGCTATCTCAATCATAGGATAAAAGCTCCATGTGAAGAAGCCCTAACAGCCCATCCACATAGCCTTGGATATATAACATGAGTAGCCAACCTGCTGCACAAGCACCCCAAGCAGCATTCCTTGCAGCATTCCTTGTTGACCTGTTTGGGCCTAGTCAGGCCTGCTTCTACAGTGCTGTGCTGCCACTCTTCAGCTCAGCAGACTACCCCAGAGCAGGGGGGCCTGGTCTGGCAAGCTTGATGGCAGTACGTCATACTTTGTGGCCAAAACCTCCAACCACCACTGTTTTAAGCCTGCAAGTATGATCCATTGAATACAGTGTGTGTTAGTCTCCAAATCTGGGTTTAGATTCCACTCCAGTTCCGAGTTAACAGGGGGTTCCTTCACAAGTTATTAAGGTGAATACACATATATTTCTCCTTCCTCCCCATAATGGGCGGGGCAACTACAAGCCTTTTTTTAGGACATGTCCACTGCAGAAAACAGTGTTCCAGTTGGCCACAGCTCCCCCAAACTGTGTTTCTGTAGCATGTATGTGGAAAAAGACATGCAACTGCTTGATGTGTGTTAAATAACAAAGCTGCATACTAAACTTTTAAGTGTTCTCACTTCAACTGTAAGCTGCAAAGCAGCTTGATGTGGTCTAGGGATGATTACTTAACTTGCAAAGTTTCTCTAAGGGGGAGCCTTGGGCATTAGTACTGGCTATATAAACAAACAAACAAACAAACAAACAATAAACTTTCTTTTCTGGATTTCTTGCTGTGGGAATTAGGGTGAGCCTGATTCATACATGAGTCCAATTGGGAAATACGGGTGTGCAGTTCTCACCACCCTTCTCTAGCTATTTCACAAAACTTCTGAGCTTCCTGACTCAAGACCCCCTAGAGGCAATCTAAGACACGACACAGTATGGAGAACTGGGGCTGTAGAGCTAAAGTTACCCCAAGAGGGAAGGAGGTTTTTTAAAACAAACAAACAAACAAACAAACAAACAACCCCGCAAAAACAAAACAGTGGTGAGAAATACTGGGAGCTGGGAAGCAAGGCAGTGAGGGCTTCTCATTGTAAGGGAAATTTTATTTTTAACAGATGCTAAGGCAGATGGCACAGAATTACCAGAAAATGGGAGAGAAAAAAGTGGAGGAACATTACTGGCTCCAGAGAGAGTGGACATTAAAAAAATAAAGAATAAGGGAATGAAAACAAGTTTAAGTACTCTCTCCAGAGAAGGGGGGGGGGGCACTGAGAGGCCAAGCAGGGACGAAGCAGTGTGATAATAACCAAAGGCGTGAAATTGCAAAAGTAAAATTTGTGGGACTCGGGAGGAGCCATGAAGGCCCCAGCTTCATTGCAAAACTCACTCAGAAATTACTGATGTGATGTTTTAGCTTTTATCATTAATAATAATCAAGATGAGAAAAGGGGGAGAGGAGGGGAAGGGGGCTGTATTTGAGGCCTTGGCTGAGATAGAAAAGAAAGAAAGGGGGAAAGAAGGGCAGGTTACAGTGGAAAGAGGAAAAATCAACATAAGGAAAGGGGAAAGGAAGTGCAAAAGGGAAAATGAAATAATACAGCAAGAACAAAAAAGTGTGCTGACCATGAGAGCAGGAGAGAGATAAAGGAAATTGTTACAGTCAGGAGATGAAAACACACACACAATGGAAAGACATGGTGCATAAATGAGAAACCGGAAAGAAAACCAAGGGAGAATAGAAAAATGGGAAGAAAATGCCAAACAGGGAAATGAATGGTGTTGCAGTCGATGAAATAGATGTCAGGGAGAGGCTGGGAGACAAAGAGAGATGGCAGTCTCCTCCCAAATTAATTGAGGATACATCAGCCCAAGCTACTAAAACAGAGCTATTATGGATGGGTTAGTCACAGGTGGAGTTAAAGGCCTACAGAGGGATATTAGCCAAAATTGAGTGGCTTTTAATTTCTTTCTAATGAGAGACTGTGGCTGGGGAGTCAGACGATTCTCCAGCTCAGCTAGGCCTGAAGACGGCTTGAAAGCAGGAGCCAGCATCTTTCCACAGGCATATAAAATTACATGTGAGCTGACCTGTACATGTAGCCAGGTTGAAAAGTCATCTGCTAGAAGACCTCTCCAGGCCACATCCGGTGTGCCCAGATTCACAGACCTGTGAAAGAACTGGGGAACACCTATTGGGGCATGACTGTTACAGTGCAAGGACATCTACCCCACTCATTTATACACTGGCATCATTCTTGAGCCAGGTTTGCCATTTGGCAGTGAACCTACATTTGGATGGGACCTCCATCCTCCATATTGCCTCTCCTTCACCCTCTGCCATTTCTTACAACTCCTCTCAGCTGCAAAAGCCAAAGGGAGGAAAGCAGCCAATAACATTCTATGCTCTGCATATATATGCTTTCTTTTCTGTGCATGCAGGAGTGCACAGCAGAATCCCCCCTCCACCTTGGAAGACACAAAGCAAAAAGAGCAGCAGGAACATCTACTCCTGAGGGGAGGCACCACCATCTAACCTTCTCCAGTGTTCCAATCTATGCCAGCTAACCATAACCTGGAATGTGGTTTTAGTGGGCCTAAAATGTGTTTACCAGTACAGGAAGCTGGGGCCACTATAGGTGAAGTGCTGGACAGAGGGTATTATGGTGGTAGGAGGTGACGACATTGGGAGAGGGGAAGGCGATTGAGACGCCTATGTAGAATCATAGAATAGTAGGGTTGGAAGGGGCCTACAAGGCCATTGAGTCCAAGCCCCTGCTCAATGCAGGAATCCAAGTCAGAGCATCCCTGACAGATGGCTGTCCAGCCTCGTCTTGAATGCCTCCAGTGTGGGAGAGCCCACCGCCTCCCTAGGTAATTGCTTCCAATGTCGTATTGCTCTAACAGTCAGGAAGTTTTTCCTGATGTTCAGCCGGAATCTGGCTTCCTACAACTTGAGCCCATTATTCCGTGTCCTGCACTCTGGGATGATCGAGGAGAGATCCTGGCCTTCCTCTCTGTGACAACCTTTCAAGCACTTGAAGAGCGCTATCATATCAGTTTTCTCTTCTCAAGGCTAACATGCCCAGTTCCTTCAGTCTCTCCACATAGGGCTATCTTTCCAGTCCCCTGATCATCTTTGTTGCCCTCCTCAGAACCCTCTCCAGCTTGTCTGCATCCTTCTTAAAGTGTGGTGCCCAGAACTGGACACAGTACTCCAGATGAGGCCTAACCAGTGCTGAGTGGAGGGGAACTAGTACTTCCCAGGATTTGAAAGCTATGCTTCTATGAATGCAGCCCAAAATAGCATTTGCCTTTTTCGCAGCCACATCACATTGTTGGCTCATATTCAGCTTGTGATCGACAACAATTCCAAGATCCTTCTCGCTTGTAGTATTGTTGAGCCAACTATCGCCATCTTGTAACTGTGCATTTGGTTTCTTTTTCCTAGGTGCAGAACTTGGCATTTATCCCTATTAAATGTCATTCTGTTGTTTTCTGCCCAGTGCTCCAGTCTATCCAGATCACTTAGAATTTTGTTTCTGGCTTCCAAAGTATTAGCTATCCTGCCCAATTTTGTGTCATCTGCAAATCTGATCAGCATTCCCTGCACCTCCTCCTCCAAGTCATTAATAAAAATGTTGAAGAGCACTGGGCCCAGGACTGAGCCCTGCGGTACCCCGCTCATTACCTCTCCGCAGTTTGAGAAGGTCCCATCGATAAGCACTCTTGGAGTCCGATTCTGTAGCCAACTGTGGATCCACTGGATCGTTGTTTCATCTAGCCCACTTTGAGCTAGTTTGCTCATGTGCTCTGTCCCCTTCCAGTCTGCCTTACAACCTCAGTGATTTTGGTGGCTTGCCTGCAGTCCCCTCTAGCCTAAAGGTGCTGCTGAGCTGATGAATGCCTGGTCAGCTTCTCAAAAATGTAATATCATTTCTTAGCTTATAGCTGAAGAACATGCTGACCTGGCTTGTGTTACTGGAACCTGGTTTGATGAACAGGGAGGAATCAGTCTCTCCCAGAGAGACTGTCTGTCAGGATTTCTTGTGCAGCACCAAGCTTGACTAGAGGGGCGGGGCGGGGGATAGCCTTGGTCTATAGGGATTCTATCCCCCTGGTCAGATTCCCTATCCAACGGTCAGCCAGTTTTGAGTGTCTGTACCTGGTGTTGGGCACCCAAGACTATGGGTGTACGGATTCCCCACCATCCATTCCGGTGGGGAATCCATGGGCGGGGGAGGTGATCCATTCTCCCCCCTCCCGGAATCCTCCAGAGTGGCTCCACTCCGCAAGGATTCTGGGGGGGGGGACCGGCTTGGGGGCCCCATACCTTCCCTCCTGCCATCCAGATCCGTTCGCCTCCTCCCTGCCGATTGCCATGTCTATATTTTTTTTTTAAATGGCGATCGGCAGGATGTGCCCACAGACCTAGACACAAATAGAGCCATGAATCTTGTGTCTAAGTCTATGAGTCCTTAGGCTTATACACAAGATTCACGGCTCTATTTTGCATCTAAGTCTATGGGCACATCCTGCCGATCGCTTTTTTTTTTTTTTTTTTTTAAGACATGGCACCTTTTTTAAAGGCCTAGGAAAACAAGGACTCAAACCCTCAAAGGCCCACTGTGAACAATTTGCCAGACACTTTGCAGATAAAATCGCTCGTATTCATGCTGACTTGGATGCCATTGTTTTGACAGTGTCTGATATGGATGGGGGTTGGTGCACTATCTAGTCATGTTATGGATACCGGATGGAACTTACCTTTGTCAAATGTCCCTGGCGGTGGCGGCTCCCGGCGGTGGTGCAGCAGCGGTGCGGCGGCGGTGCAGCAGCGGCAGCCGGTCTTCCGACTGGCTGCCGCAGCCGCCATTTCCAAGAAAACAACAACAACAACAACAACAAACGTGATAGGCTACGTAAAGATTTACGTAGCCTATCATGGCTAGATTTTCAAAAAACATCGTGATAGGCTATGTAAATGTTTACGTAGCCTATCACGGCTGACTTTGGGGGGGGGAAGCACGTACGCAAATGGCGGTGCCCATGGGCACCACCATTTGCGTACGCGCTTTCCCCCCCCCGAAGTCAGCCATGTAGCGGCTGTAGCCGCCGCCGTTTGTGTCCCTGCAGTCAGCCGTGATAGGCTACGTAAATGTTTACGTAGCCTATCACGGCTGACTGCAGGGACGCAAACGGCGGCGGCCACAGCCGCCGCCATTTGTGTCCCGGCAGGAGACGAGATTTGCGGCTGGAGGGACGGGGCGCCTCCCCCCCCGGCCAGAATTTCGGTGGGGAGGGATGGGGCGCCTCCCACCCCGCCCAGAATTTCGGGGGGAGGGATGGAGCACCTCCCCCCCACTGTGAAGCAAGCTGCGGGACCAGGTAAGAGACTTTCGCCCATCCCTACATTTGGATGCAAGAGCCACATTAGATTCAGGAACTCCCTCAGGTGGCCATGTGTCGTCTTTTACAAAAGACAGTCCTCTGTTTGAAACGGTTGTCAGAGGAATGCCCTCTATTTTGAAGGCATTTTTTATTTGAAGGGCTGTCTAGTCCAAGTCCAGTTTAAGGATAAAGAACCATCAGAAGGAAGTGCTGGTTCTTGACGCTGCCCATCAAGAGCACCTGGACAGCAGACTTAGCAAGACACACAGGTCACTTCATCACAGTCTTCCACACTATGGTGAGAAGGACTGTATTTCTATTTCAATTATAATGATTACTTGTTAATTTGCATTGGTACCTGTATATTAGCATATGCACATTTATGCAAATCAGTTCCCTCTTTTGTCTTCTTTGATGAAGCATTTCCTCTTTGTTCACAATTCATAAGTGACCACCCTAGAACTGCCTGCCATCATTTATCCCACCCATGCGGTTCCTCCATCCATGCACTATGAAAACGGCAGTTGTAGTGGTGACTATACTGCTCAGATCTGACCCTCTAGTTGAATATCTATGCGGACTTGTGATATAAGTGCTAGTTACAATGTAGAAGCCCATTACAAGCATTTGCTAATACCCTGCCTAACTCTGCTTGGTGCAGTTTGAACTTGCTGCTGCTGGTTCCCTCAAAGGCTCCAATGCACTGGCATTCTACCATAGGGATGTCGCGAGCATCTGGTTGAAGCCCGGTGAGATGTTGCCGGTTCGGCCCCCCTGGACATCAGCTCGCAGACCTGAGCTCTTGCTTGACTTGTGGTGTGCCGAGTCGGGCATGAGCTCGGTGCCCACTCCCTCAGCAAGGAGAGGGGAAGAAGGCAGCGCCTCTCCTCCTTCCCCCATCCTTGCTACAGTGGCAGTGGCACGGAAAAGGCTGGTCGTTTTCCGTAAGTTTTTCCGGCCTTATGGAAAACGACCAGCTTGTCCCTTGCTGCTGCCACTGTAGCAGGTGGGGGGGGGGGAGAAGGAGGCACCTATCCTCTTCTCCCCCCTCCAACCTGCTAGAGGCCAGAGTGAGAGGCTGGGGGCTGGCTGCACCAACGCCCCTCTTCCCCATGCTGGCCTTTGACAGCCGGCGTGTCAGGGGTGCCTCTGAGCATAGGCAGTGGCAGAGTAGCTCAGATTCCAAACAGGAACTGCAAAACGTGGGGGAGGAACTTTCCCAGACTCTTCCAGACAGGGAGAGATAAACTCCTCAAGTTTCAGTAGTCCAGCTGGACGGAGAGAGCCTCTCTTCACACACCCCCGTGAGAGACAGTGAACAGGGAGATGTGGGGCTTGGACAGCCTGAATTCTTAGATGCCAGGCGCAGACATGGGGCCAAGAGAGAGATGGCAGGGGCGGAGCTTAGGTGATCTGCCCGATTGGCCTGATGGGAACAGCTATGCGTAGATACCTCACGAAACAGAGGGAGCTCCCCACCCCACCCCTTAAGTTAGGAAAGCGTGCCCACCTTTTTCTCAAACGGTAGGCAACTTTCAACCTTCCTGGTTTCCCTTTGAACTCCCTGAAGGCTTTTCCTTTGTAGACTGTGAGTTACTGAAAATTAGCATCTGTATGACCCATTGAAGTAGTGGAGTAAAAGCCGAGAATTGAAGCCTCTTGTCTGTGTTTTGATTTGGCTATTGAAGTTCAGCAGAGACAAAAGGGATACCTGACAAGGTGCGAGGAAGAGGGGCGGCTGACATAGCTTGTGGGCAGGCAGGGTGAGCAAGGAAGCTCGCCGAGCAGGCCCAGGGTGCGCGAGCTACAGGGGGCATCTCGTCGAGCTCCCCTGCCCTGGACAGAGATGGGCTCATTCATCCCTATTCTCCCATTCCTTTATGACAGTATTTTAGACATTTGAAAATCACTGTCACACACCCCTTCCAATTTTATCTCCTTTAAGTTAAATATATTCAGCCTTTGCTGAACAGATAGAAAGAAGATTATGCCTGGTTTGTTTGTTTGTTTGTTTGTTCGTTCATTCATTCATTCATAGAATCATAGAATAGTAGGGTTGGAAGGGGCCTACAAGGCCATCGAGTCCAACCCCCTGCTCAATGCAGGAATCCAAGTCAGAGCATCCCTGACAAATGGCTGTCCAGCCTCGTCTTGAAGGCCTCCAATGTAGGAGGCCTTCATTCATTTTTAACTGCCCAATAAGCCAAGTTCTCTGTTTTATGTGTTGTTAAATGAGTTAGGTATTCCCCCCCACACACACTTTTTTTTAAAGCAAAATATCAACAGAAAATTTAGATTATGTTTTGGATTGTGTGCATATTTGCATCTACAGGTAAAGAATTGTGAGAAATGTAGCTTTCTCACATTATGTTGTTTCCACATATGCAGTGCATTTGAAATGAATGGATTCCTTTTTGGCAGAAAAAAATGCCATCAATATGGGACAGAGTTCTGTTGCTCTTTTTCTTTTTCTGACACCACCTATTCTGTCTCTTAAATGGCCTTCAGCTCTCCCTCCGTTCATGTTCATCCTTATCCCCTAATTTGTTCCCTGAGACATTTTCTCCTCCTTCTGTTCCCCTGGATCCTTTTAGCACATGTGATCTTCTCTGATGGAAGAAGTCAGTATTAGGGAAAATGTTCGTTCAGGGGTTAAGCCAGGACAGTGCGTCCAGCTTGCTTTCCCCAGGGGAAAAGGGGCATTTATTTCCTTTTAATGGTCCGTCCTCATTTGCCTCCCCTAAGCAAAGAACAGTTATAATTCTCCATGGTAATGAAGTATGATTTCAATAGGACCACATTCCCCTGAGTTGCCAGCTGAGGCTGTTCCCTAAAGAGCTACGCCCCTCTCAGAGTCCATTCATGATCAATTATAAAGGGTTGATTGGCCTTGTTGTCTGGTGAGGGAACCCATTCCAACCCCCTCCCTCATGGGCTCAGGGCTGATTTAGCAGGGCCTAAGCTGCTCACATTAATAAGAATCAAATTAAGTACAAGGAGTTATGGCAGAGAAGAGGAGGCTACAGAACTAGGACACTCAGGCGTAGGCTTTGGGAGCTCCCAGAGCTTTGAACAATGGGTGCAGAACTCAGACTGTTGATGGCAATGAAGATCATTGAGTGGCCTTATAAGGGAGGACTGCTTTGTTGAAAATGGAGGCCGTCTGGCCCTTGTCTCTGTGATTGCTTTCCTGCCTCAGCTTGTCACCCCAAAGCTATTTATTCCCAGTTCAACCAAACATGTTTGTGGCTACATACACTTTCTTCTCCCAGGTCAGCACAACTGGAGGACTGCAGAGGTGAACAAGAAAGATAGTCACATATGTAGGCCTGCAAGGCAGGTACTCAGGCTGGTCCTGCATCATGGCTCTGTTAACTATGAGCCCCCCAAACTAAGATCTCCTCCAAACCTGTGCCAAAGTTTTGTGCCAGTTTTGTGCTGTTTTGTGCCACAAGTCCCAAGTTTTGTGCCTCCACCCACAACTGTGTATATCCCCATACATATATCCCCATACATATATGGGGATGTATGAGAATTTCATTTTTGCTTGCAAAACATGCAACCATGCCCCCTTAAAATCTCTGGATGTGAGCACAAGCGTGAGCATATGTCTGCTGAAAATATTCGCAAATTGTCAAACACATGGTCGCATTCACTTTGTTCCCAATTTGACTTGCACAAATTTCCTAATTTGAGCACATTTCCTAAACTGAATCAGCCCTGCTTTTGTCTATGGGGTGAATTTGCACAAATTAGGAAATCTGCACAAAATTGGGGAAATTTGCATAAATTTGGGGAGATTTACACAAATCTCCTGTTCAATCACTGCTCAATTTGTGCAAATTTCAGGCAATCGCAAACAAGAATGGGAATCTGGCACAAGACAAGCGGCAAGACGATGTTCAGAGAATCCTGGCAATCTAAAATGTTGCTCCTCTACCTCTCCCTACTGATGCATCAAATGTGGGAGTTAACACAACAAAAAAACTAGGGCTGTGCCATAGTTCAGAGCCAAATCTGAATCCTGAAGTGAATCAGGGAGCTGGGGGGGGGGCCTTAATTGAGCTCCAAAGCGGGTCAGAATAGCCTCAAGGTGGTCCAAAGTGAAGCAGGTTGCCCCTGAAGCACCTCAGTGTGCCTCGGAGATTTGGAGCTATTCTGAAGCCCAGACAGCCTATCTATAAAATGTATCAACTTGTGAAAGACCAGGGAAGGGGAGAGGAGGAGGAGGGAGGGGAGAAATGATGAGCCTTGGTGATGGGCAACTCTGATTGCCCGATTAGGGCTGAACGTAACCCAGCAGTCTCCAATCAGTGACAGTGGTGGAGGAGGCAGGGGGAATGCTGTATATAACAGGAGATCTGTCTGAGTTTGTTTCACTGTGAGAGAGAGTCAGCTGCTGCTGGCTAGGAGGAGAGAGATCTCTGTGTTGTGTGTGTGTTCTACTGCAGTTTCACTTGCCATTCTGCTTCCTTCCCACCCAGCCCTTCTCAAATCAACTATTCCTATTAGTTTTCCCTTTTTTTCTTTTCTAGATTCTTTATAACGCCCCCCGCCCCAATAAAAGTTCTTTCCTTGCCTTGTTCTTTGGCTCCCCTCGCTGCACTTCTCAGTTCCTGTGTTCCTTCCCTTCCCATTTCAACTCTTTCTAAAAAAAAATACAACTCCCCCAACCCACCTTTTCTCTTCTGTTAGGCTGCATAGTGTACCCTGCCCCCAACTTGTAGGCAGTTTTTCTTTCTGTATCTCCTTTTCTTTTGTTCCGGGGGGGGGGCGGGGGGGCTGTGTGTGTGTACTTGTGGCCATATACTGTGGGGCAAAGCACTAAACACAAGTCTATACAATATATAGTGGGCAAAGCACTATACATTTGTTTCTATACCGTGGGGCAATATGAGGCATCTGACGGGTCTTGGCAGGGGCGGAGGGAGGCAGGATGCTGGTGGGACCAGCAGCACCAGTAGCCAGGCTGGCTCGCCCCCAGTCCAGATAGTACATCCTGGCCTACAGCAGCAGAGTGTGGAGGGCAGATGCAGTGCCCAGAGGTCACTGTTTGGGGAGGCAGGCAGGCAGCAGCAGCAGCAGTCTGGCAAAAGGAGCAGCATCGCCTTTTTATGTGGTGGGAGAGGGGAGCCTGCTGATGGACGTCATGTCAGAGGTGTCAGAGGTCCTCAGTGTCCTGGAGGACCAAGAGGAGGAGGTCCTCCAGGGTGTGGGGGAGGACGAGCGGCAGGCAGTGGCTCTCTCTCCACCACCTGACCCCTTTTCCATTGTTCGCTGTGCTCGTGTGGTGACCCCTGAGACTCAAGGCAGGCAGTCTGTGTCTCCACAGAAATGGCAGGGCAGCATTGCGTGGGACCACTTGGAGGTGGGAGCAGATCCCAGCACTGCCCTCTGCCTCCGCTGCAAGGCGTCTCTGAGCAGGGGGAACAGCCAGGGCACTACAGCACCAGCAGCCTGCTCCTGCACTCAAGGAGGCAGCACCAATCTGTCTTGCTCGGGGAAGAGGCCCCCGCATCCCAGCAGGCTAGCAGCAGGGGCAAGCAGAAGGCTGGTAGTGCCTCCGGACCTCCTGCAAGTTCTCTGTCTCTCACCCCCCAAGAGGCTTAGGCAGGCCACCATGGAGGAGATGGGGTGGGAGAAGCATGGGTCCGCCAGGTGGAGGTTTCCAGCGCCCGACCAGATCACCAACTGCCTGTAGCTGCCACTGTTCTGCCTCCTCTGCCAGCCTTGTGCCAGCACCCATGCAACACCCACGCCTGTAGTTGCCTCTCCTCCACCTCTCAGCCCCTGCCTGCCAACCTGCCTCTTTGCCAGCCTACCCACGTGGTGCCAGGGTGGAGCAGCAGGGCTTGGTGACTGAATGTCACAAGACTAATGCTTACTTGCTCTCTGCTGCACCCATTGCCCATAGCTGCCTCTCCGTCTCCTCCTCTGTCATTATTATTTCCACAGATAATGTGTATAGTGTATTCTATTCAGCCAAAGAGAAGAGCCTGAGGTCATCCAGTGTGAAGCTGATTAGGAAAGTACTAGGGGAGAGGGGTTGATCTGCACTTCAAAAAACCTACACCAGAGATTAGGGAAAGTGACCTCCTCCTAATCAGCTCTTAAACACCTAACTTTTCTGATTATTCCTTTATTACCTTTGGTTTGAGTTTCTGAGAACAGCACAGATTACCTGTGCCTAGCACAAAAACTACTGTGCCAAACTGTCTGAAGTTTGGCAGATTCAGTCACCTCCATGGGGTTGCCAGTAGGGGTGGACGAAAGTCCCTTACCTGTCCTCGAAGGACGTTCGCGGTGGGGGGGAGGCGCTTCGCTGGTCCCCCCGTGAAGTTCCGGCCGGGGGGGGGAGGCTTCTCGCCTTGGCCCGGCCGAAATTCAGGCCGGGGGGGAGGCTTCCCGCCTCGGCCCGGCCGAAATTCAGGCTGGGGAGGAGGCTTCCTGCCTCGCCCGGCCGCGAACGCAAAAGTTAAAAAAAAAAAAAAAGCCCCCTGATAGGCTACGTGACGATTCACGTAGCCTATCACGGCTAGATCTGCAAAGTCAGCCGTGATAGGCTACGTCAATCGTCACGTAGCCTATCACGGGTGACTTTAAAAAAAAAAAAAAAGCGCGTACGCTAATGGCGGCCCCCATAGGGAGCCGCCATTCGCATTCCTTATTTAGTCGCTGTAGTCTACGTAAATGTTTACATAGACTATGGCGAAAATAAGGGCAATGCAAATAGCGTTGCCCTTATTTTCGCCGTAGTCTACGTAAACATTTACGTAGACTACAGCGACCAAATAAGGAACGGGAATGGCGGCTCCCTATGGGGGCCGCCATTATCCGTACACACTTTTTTTTTTTTAAGTCACCCGTGATAGGCTACGTGACGATTGACGTAGCCTATCACGGCTGACTTTGCAAATCTAGCCGTGATAGGCTACGTTAATCATCACGTAGCCCATCAGGGGGTGTTTTTTTTTTCTTTTATTGCGATGGCGGTGGTGGCAGCCGGTCGAAAGACCGGCTGCCGCTCCCGCCCCACTCGAACACCCGCCGATCTGCCGGCCGGACCCGCCGCCGGGAGGGACATTCGGCGAAGGTAAGTCCCGTCCCGGGGGGGGGGGTGCAGGGGGCGGGGGGGGGGTTCGGAGGATTTCTCCCCAAAACTTGTTCGGGGGGCCGAACACGTTGGCGCTTGGCCCCCTGAAGTTTCGGGGAGAAATTCTCCGCCAACCCTAGTTGCCAGTTGCCCAGATTTCATGCACTTCTGTGGAAACAGTGAAAAACTCTTTGAGAGTTTTTGTTAAAAAAAGCAAATTTTAACTGTGCCTAGCACAAAAACTACTGGTCCAAACTGTCTGAAGTTTGGCAGGTTGAATCACCTCCATAGGATCTCCCAGACCCCCCAAATGTCATATATTTATCATGAAAAAAGAAAAATGTATAGTTGTTTCTGTTTTCCAATGCAAGTCAATGGGAAAACCTAAAATCCAAATAATTTGGATATCCAAATCTCATTTTGGATCCAAGTCCAAAGCAAATTGGGTTGGGTCTGAATTGGGCCAAAGCAAAGTGGGGCCAATGCAGAAGGTCCGAACTGGCATCTGAAGTGAATTGGGGATCCATGCACAGCCCTACAAAAAAATCACAATCTCATATCACTTTTGAACATGTTTCAACATTTTGTGCTGTTTTGTGCTGCAAATCCCATGTTTTTTTGTGCTTCTACTATTTACTTAAGTCCTGCTGAGTTCAATAGGACTTTCTCTCTAATGAATAAGGGGAGAGTTTCACCTTTTAAAATAACTGTTTTAGTTGTTCAGATATTTCGTGGGTTACA
This sequence comes from Heloderma suspectum, assembly GCF_057233095.1. Lineage (NCBI taxonomy): Eukaryota > Metazoa > Chordata > Lepidosauria > Squamata > Helodermatidae > Heloderma > Heloderma suspectum. Next base: position 183,749,450 of record NC_139460.1, read on the forward strand.
ACTAGGGATTGTGTAAAATCTGTTCTGTCTGTGTTTCATGGATTGCCAGGCACCTTTCATTTTGTCATTCACCCATCAATAGAATTTGATTTTTTTGTTTTCTGAATTTGTGCAAATGTGCATTTGCACAAATGTGCAATTGCGCAAAATTGCGCATGTGAAAATGCACAAATTGCCCCAGATGCACATTTTCACACTTTAGCTTATGGGGGAAATGTGCATTTTTGGACCGGGTTTTTTATTTTGCTTATTTTTCAATGACAATATATTTGCAAAATTCTGGAAAATTAGAAAACCAGTCTGTAAGTCCATGGAATCCACCCAACAGGGGGGAAAAACAGTCTGCTGCAGGATCTGGGAGTAGGATTCATGAAAATTTGAACTCATTTGGTTCCACTGAGGATGTCTCCAACATTCTTAGTTACAACCCACTTTATGACTTGGGATTTGTGACACAAAACAGCAAAAAACTAGCACAAAACTTTGGCATAGGTTCGGAGGAGATAGGTGAATGTGGATATTTTAGTATTTGCTATGCCACCCCAAGGGGGATTTTGGCATTTTCACACTTTTGGTGGTGGCACAAAACTCAGGATTTGTGGCACAAAACAGCACGAACTAGCTCAAAACCTTGGCATAGATTTGGAGGTGAGATGAAATTTTGGGTTTTGTGTGTGTTAACTACAAACCCACATTTGATGTAACAGAACACACTTGTGGGTGGTGGCAGAAAACTTGTGGGATTTGTGGCACAACACAGAACAAAGCTGGCACAAAACTTTGGCATATCTTTGGAGGAGATGCTAGTTGTGTGGGGGAGGGGGGGTCATAATTAACACTACAATATATCAGTTCAGTCAACCTGTGAACTTGGGTTGCTGTTTCTCCCAGAAGAAACTATTTCAGTGCATGAAGTTTTAAAATTGTCCAGTCAGTAAGAGGGCTAATTAAATGCCTGGTGAGTGGTGTAAAACTGAGCAAGTGACAGCCCCTATGACAGAATTATACTCTGAATCTGACTTATTTCCAGAATTACAAACCCCATCTGTGTGACATCCCTGTCTACATAGGCAGTTACAACAGCTGCGGATTTGGCCCACTATTATTTGCTATGGAATTTGGCACTGTGCCTTTGAAACATCTATGGAGCTATGCTGGGTAGGGATGTACGAAAGGTACTTACCTTTCCGCGGATTATGCTGATGCTGGGGGGGAGGTGTTCCGTCCCTCCCCCCGGAATCCTGGCCGGGGGGGAGGCACTCCATTCCCCCCCCCCCGGAATCCTGGCCGGCCGGCTTTGCTCCGCAGGGATTCAGCAGAGCCGCCGGCTGGCTCCGCCAGCAGCCAGACATCTGGCCGCTGGCTAGCAGGGATGCAAATGGCAGCGGCCATAGCCGCCGCCGTTTGCGTCCCTGCAGTCAGCCGTGATAGGCTACGTAAATGTTTACGTAGCCTATCACGGCTGATTAAAAAAACAAAACAAACGCTACGCTATTTGCGTTCCCCTTATTTTCGCTGTCTTAGTCTACGTAAATGTTTACGTAGACTAAGACGTGCCAAAATAAGGAACGCAAATGGCGGCGCCCATGGGAACCGCCATTTGCGTACGCGCGTTGTTTTTGTTTTTAATCAGCTGTGATAGGCTACGTAAATATTTATGTAGCCTATCACGTTTTTTTTTTTTTAACCTGGAAATGGCGGTGGCGGCAGCTGGTCGGAAGACCGGCCGCTGCCGCTGCCGCCGCACTGCCGCCGGAGCCACCACCGCCGCCGCCACCGCCAGGAAGATCCGCCTAAGGTAAGTCCCGTCCCGGGGGGGACGGGGGGCCGTTCCGCCACTGATTTCGGGGGGCCGAATGCACTGGCATTCGGCCTCCCTGAGATCTGTGGCGGAACTTTTGTACATCCCTAATGTTGGGTGCTCCCAATAACATAAAAGAATGTAGAAATACCCTTCAATTGAGCACTGTCACTCTTGGGCCAATCAGCCTCCTGTACACTGCTCAGTGCTCACAGAGTCTGAGAAGTACCATTGGGGATATGGAAATACCATGCCTAACCTCACAAAAACCAAAAAACAGAGCCCAACTGGCTTTAAGATATGTCTGGTTTCGCTGCCTGCCCCCACCCTGTCTGTGTTGAAAATCCACCTCTGCTTCTGCAGCAGACCAAGGTTGGCTTATCCTTCCTAGCAGCAAACGGCAAAGGATGGACACTTTTTTCAACTGCTGAGGATGCCCTCTCTCTCTCTCTCTCTCCCCCCTCATGTATCTTCTGGGGGCCATATCCACTGGCAGAATTATACAAATGGTTTCATCATCAGTGCATTCATGTTTCATTTATTCCTCTGACTCCTTATGGGTATGGAAAATTAAAGGACCCTGAAAAGTTTATTTCCTTCTCGGCCCTTGAGGACCTGCATCTTCTGAAGCTGCTCAGTCAGAGAGAGAGAAAAGAGATTATGCTGGGGCTGGGACTGGTTTTGCATATCTACTGACATTCCAATAAACCACAGGTGACAACCATCTGAATCTTATGCATTCCTGAAGGCATTATTATTACTGTGATGGGGAAACTGAGGAAAAAATGGTCTCTAAGCTATGGAGGGCTGGTCTGCACCAAACAATTAATCTACACTGTTTTAATACACATTGATTAACTCCCTGGAGGATATTCATGTTCCAGATTAATTCATTCACACACACACACACACACACACACACTGCTGTATCAACACTTTATTCTCATTTAATTCTTGTTTGGTATAGACAGTTGTTGATATGTTAGATCCAGAGAATGAGAAACTAAAATGATCAAGAGCAGAGTCACTTTTCTTTTAATTGGGGCTTCCTATAATATGCTTGTGACATCCTTGTGGTCCATTGAAGAGTTCTTACCATTCCCTTAACCTGGGACCCAAGGAGGTCACTCGGTAACCCAGATTAGATAGCACTAGGACTAAATCCATCCTAACCTCACAGGGAATCAGTAGCTGCCATCCTCTGCTGCGTTAATGGGCAGTAGGCCAGTGGCGTGGCAGAGCCAGGGCTCGCAGGGACACAGCGCTGACATGTTTTGATTAGCAGGGACGCAGATGTCGTCTGCCCCCCCCCCTGACATCCCTGTTCCCTCTGAGCTTACCTGTGATCTTCACAGTGGCTGAGGGAAAATGAATTTTCCCAGCAGCAATATATTGTTTCTTGTTAAAATGTAAAGTATTTGGGTGTGGCTTAGTTTTGAATGGGCAATTAAGACCCACTAGCTTCACAATAGTCCTGCTCCTAGCAGATGAAAACTGCTAAAACTGCTTTGTTGATATGGATTAACGTAGCTGCCTGATGAGCGCCTGCACTTCAGTATTTACCACTGCTCCACTGAGTAGGACTCTTACTTTAGGCCTGGGTCTGGGACTACAGATTGCCTTGGTTGCCCTGATAGATGACCTGTGCCAGTAGAGAGGCAGAGGGAGTACATCCCTGTTGGTTCTGCTGGAACTTTTGATGGTTTTCAATACCATTGACCATGGTATATTTCTGGATAGGCCAGCTGTTTTGATCTGAAATTGGAAGTACCATTTACAGTGGTTCTGTTCCTACCTGGATAGTCAGTTCTAGAAAGTTGTGCCAGGGACCACTGCTTAACTCCTTGGCACTTATGCTATGGGGTTCTGCAGGCTTCAGTCTTGTCTCCTACACCTACATGAGTGCTGTGAGGTCACTCCAGGATTTAGGGTGAGGTGCCATTAGCAGCAAATGAAATTCAGTTCTATTTCTCTTTTCCATCCGCTTCAGGTGAGGCAGAAGTGCAAAACTGGTGCTTGAGCACAGTAATGGACTAGATAAAGGCCAAAACAATTAGCATAAATCCAGAGACGATGAAGGTGCTGCTGGTGGGTGGTTCATCTGCTCAGGCAAATGCTAATCATCCTGTTTTGGGTTACTTTTATCAGCATAGGTTTGTTCAACAGCTATCTGGACAGAGATACCCTGGCCTCCATTATCCATGCATAATCTAACCAACTTCCAGGTTAGAATACTGTAATGAGTATGTTATCTGAAGATGGTTCAGAAACTGCAGTTGGTTCAGAATATGGCTGCTACACTGCTAACTGGGACCGGGTATTATTATAGTCATATTATGCTGGTGCTTTGCCAACTTCAGTGGTTCCTGGTCTGCTTCTAGGCCCAGTTCAAAGTGCTAGTCTTGACCTTAAAGTCCTTCACAGCTTGAGCCAAATTATTTGAAGGATTTCCCTGCTCCACCTGTGCTTGCCCCTACTCTGAGGTCATAACCAAATGCCCCTCTCCAGGTTCACCCAAGGTTTCACATTCTTCAGGCAGGACGTGTGCACGTGTGCGTGGAGCTTAGGAGGCGTAAGCTGTACAAAGGCTAAGCTGTACAAAGCTGTAAACTGTACAAAGGCCTGTATAAGGCTTCAGTCAACTTTCTGCTATTGCTGGAGCAAGTTGTACACTTGGAGCTATCCAAGAAGAGATGCAGTCATGGGGGTCTCACTGGGTTGAAACCCTGGCACTTTTTCTAGATCCAGGTCCCATCTGGGTCCCTTCCACTCCCACCCTGCACTGTGGGGCAGGCCGCTGGAAGAGCCTGAGAGGCTGTGACCTAGAGCGGCGGCGGCCACCGCTATTGCAGCAGTGACTCTCCCCGAAGCACCAGGAGTGAGCAGGAAGAGCGGCAAATTCCCCCTCCCCCATCCAGCGAGCCCGCCTGGGCATGGCAGCCTCACCCGGCAAAGCATTACTGTACCTTCGCTCCCTTCAAGCTGGAGGAGCTGCCCACTGCCCCTGCACCCGAGACTGTGCCTGTGCCATCGCCATCCAGTTTCTGAGAAGGAGGGGAGCATGTGGGCCAGGCTAAGTTGCTTGCTGGAGACGCTGATCCTGATTGTCAATTCCGTGCTCCCAGCAAGCCCAGCCAGTTGTACAGCGGCAACCCAGCACACATCGGCGGCTGCGGCAGCAGACACGACGTGCCCGAGAACATGCTGGCCAATGTCAGACAGATAGATCAGTTCAGTCAGTTTGCTGCTGGTGGCGATGGCAGCCAAAAAAGGCAGCAGGAGCAGGGTGTGTGTGTGCATGGCAGCGGAGGACAGAGAGAAGGAGGAAATTTATATGAGTCAAAAATAAATGAGAAGAAAATTTAAAAATTAAGTTAAAATGATAAGAAATACCTGGGAATAAACCCCATTGAACTCTATATGCTTTACTTCGGAGAAGACACGTGCACAGATATTGGGAGCCGTAATGCAGCGGCCGCCTCGCCTTCCTCTGCACAGCCCGCACAGCTCTGGGCAGGGGCTGCAGAACTTCTCATAGAATCATAGAATAGGAGGGTTGGAAGGGGCCTACAAGGGGCCTACATTGCTATTTACGTTGCCCTTATTTTCGCCGTAGTCTATGTAAATCTTTACGTAGACTACCCATGCCCAAATAAGGAACGCAAATGGCGGCGCCCATGGGCGCTGCCATTTGTGTATGTGCTTTTTTTTTTCAAAGTCACCCGTGATAGGCTACGTAATGATTTACGTAGCCTATCACGGCTGACTTTGGAAATCTAGCCGTGATAGGCTACGTAAATCGTTACGTAGCCTATCACGTGTGTGGTTTGTTTTTTTTTACATTCACTTTGTAATGGCGGCGGTGGCGGCAGCCGGTCGGAAGACCGGCCCCCGCCCCGCCGAACTGCCGCCGAACCACCGCCAGGACCCACCGCCGATAGGGACATTCGAGGGAGGTAAGTCCCATCCCGGGGGGGGGGGGAATTTCACCGCCAATTTCGAGGGGCCGAATGCGTTGGCATTCGGCCTCCCCGAGATTCGTGGAGAAATTCTCCGCCATCCCTAGGGATTGGTGTCAGACTGACTGGTCCGTAGTTCCCAGGTTCCTCCTTTTTACCCTTTTTGAAGACAGGAACAACATTAGCCCTCCTCCAGTCATCTGGCACTTCCCCTGTCCTCCATGATTTCTCAAAGAGAATAGACAGCGGTTCTGAGAGTTCTTCTGCCAGTTCCTTTAGGAACTGTTCTCTAGGATGAATCCAGTTCTAGGATGCAGTTCTAGGATCCAGTTCTCTAGGATGCAGTTCATCTGGCCCTGGAGATTTGAACTCATTCAAAGTAATTAGGTGTTCCTTGACCATATACCTATCGATCTCAAGCTGCAATCCTGCCTCTTCAGCCTGTATTTCGTCTTTGCTAGGGCGGGTCATAGACCTTCTTTTGGGAGAAGACTGAGCCAAAGTAGGAATTGAGCACCTCTGCCTTTTCTTTGTCATCTGTTATCGTTTTGCCATCCTTAATAGGATGAACAACCATTTCTTTCCTCTGTCTTTTACTATGCATGTAGCTGAAGAAAGCCTTTTTGTTGTTTTTAGCATCCCTCGCTAACCTCAGCGAGGTTCTCCATCGCATCTCTCACCCAGCCTTTCCCAACTTTGTGCCCTCCAGATGTGTTGGACTGCAAATCCTATCATCCCCCCATCCCAGCCAGCATAGCCAATATGGTACCTGGAGCTGATGGGAGTTGTCGTCCAGCAAATATGGAGGGTACCAGGTTGGGGAAGGCTGCAGCCTGCTGCCTTTCTTCTTGGCTGTCCCTGCAGAGGATGAGGGTCTAAAGTGCACATTACCAGCAACCCTGATGACCTTTAAATAAATTTGTTAAGTAAAGCAGCTTTTCTCTTCTTCTCCCTCTCTTACACACACACACTATTTCCTTCATATATCTGTTTTGCTCTTACTTGAGAGTAAGCCCCATGGCCATAAGGCTTTATTCTATCCATATGATAGGGTGACTATTTTATCTGAGGTAGAAAAAAATACATCGTCACTGTTGTCCATATTCGATGTATTATTTATTTAATAAATTGATTGGATGTATATCTACTTTATCCCAAAGGCCCAGGGCTGATAACAATATGCTAATCAATCTACTTTATCTTTCCCTGTTGCGGGTCACGAAAAGACAGTTTGAATAAAATATGTCATCAGCTGCTTCCGGAAGATGCAGGCTTTGGTGTTCACAAAATCACAATATATCTGGGACTTTACAGACAATCATAAGCAAAACAGTCAGGTCTCTGCCCCTAGAAGCTTACAATCTAAATTGAAATTTAACTGTAATTTGTAATCTAAAGTTACATAGCTGTTTGAAACTTAATTTTTGATTATACAAGCTATGATGATGATGATGTTCACAGAATCATAGAATAGTAGGGTTGTAAGGGGCCTATAAGACCATCGAGTCCAACCCCCTGCTCAATCCAGGAATCCAACTCAGAGCAGAGATGCCTGTCTAGCCTCATCTTGAATGCCTCCAGTGTGGGAGAGCCCATCACCTCCCTAGGTAATTGGTTCCATTGTCATATTGCTCTAACAGTCAGGAAGTTTTTCCCGATGTTCAGCCGGAATCTGGCTTCATGTAACTTGAGTCCATTATTCCGTGTCCTGCATTCTGGCATGACCGAGAAGAGATCCTGGCCTTCCTCTCTGTGACAACCTTTCAAGTACTTGAAGAGCACTATCATATCTCCCCTCAGTCTTCTCTTCTCAAGGCTAAACACTCCCAGTTCTTTCAGTCTCTCCTCATAGGGCTTTGTTTCCAGGCCCCTGATCATCTTTGTTGCCCTCCTCAGAACCCCCTCCAGCTTGTCTGCATCCTTCTTAAAGTGCGGTGCCCGGAACTGGACACAGGACAGGACTCCAGATGAGGCCAAACCAGTGCTGAGTAGAGGGGAACTAGTACTTCCCGGGATTTGGAAGCTATGCTTCTATTAATGCAGCCCAAAGAGCATTTGCTTTTTTTGCGGCCACATCACATTGTTGGCTCATATTCAGCTTGTGATCGACAACAATGCCAAGATCGTTCTCGCTTGTAGTGTTGTTGAGCCACATATCCCCCATCTTGTAACTGTGCATTTGGTTTCTTTTTCCTAGATGCAGAACTTGGCATTTATCCCTATTAAATTTCATTCTGTTGTTTTCAGCCGAACAGTTGTTTTCAGCTCCAGTCTATCAAGACCACTTTGAATTCTGTTTCTGTCTTCCTCTTCCAAGGTATTAGCTATCCTGCCCAATTTTGTGTCATCTGCAGATTTGATCAGCATTCCCTGCACCTCCTCCTCCTCCATGTCATTCATAAAAATGTTGAAGAGCACTGGGCCAATGACTGAGCCTTGTGGTACCCTGCTTGTTACCTCTCCCCAGTTTGAGGAGATCCCATTGATACGCACTCTTGGAGTCCGATTCTGTAGCCAACTGTGGATCCACCGGATCATTGTTTCATGTAGTCCACTTTGAGCTCATTTGCTCATCAGGATATCATGGGGCACTTTGTCGAAAGCTTTCCTGAAGTCAGGGTATATTATGTCTACAGCATTCCCACGGTCCACAAGGGAGGTGACTTGATAAAAAAATGAGATCAGATTCATCTGGCAGGACTTGTTTTTGACAAATCCATGTTGGCTTTGAGTAATCACTGCATTGTTTTCAAGGTGCTTCCAGATGGATTGCTTTAGAATCTGCTCCAGAATTTTCCCAGGGATGGATGTCAGACTGACTGGTCTGTAGTTCCCAGGTTCCTCCTTTTTACCCTTTCTGAAGATAGGGACAACATTAGCCCTCCTCCAGTCATCTGGCACTTCACCCGTCTACCATGATTTCTCAAAGAGAATAGACAGCGGTTCTCAGAGTTCTTCTGCCAGTTCCTTTATTACTCTAGGATGCAGTTCATCTGGCCCTGGAGATTTGAACTCATTCAAAGTAATTAGGTGTTCCTATCGATCACAAGCTGCAGTCCTGCCCCTTCAGCCTGTACTTCGCCTTTGCCAGTTCTCCTTCTTCCTTACACCTTTTAGATATGATGTGCCTTTAGAAGTAAGGGTGTGGAGATGTGAATGGCCTAGACCCTTGTCCTCCTCTTGAACATATGCTCCCATTGTTTTGTACCTTTTATTAAAACACACACATAAAGCTGAGGTTTGTTTATGGTGGGGGGGACTCATTACTTCATCACCCTTAAAACTCCTCATGCTTAAACTTGTTCTTGGCAGTTCTCCAAACTATACCCCAGTTGAGCCACGTATCCCCCATCTTGTAACTGTGCATTTGGTTTCTTTTTCCTAGATGCAGAACTTGGCATTTATCCCTATTAAATTTCATTCTGTTGTTTTCAGCCCCACACTTGTTTTCAGCTCCACTCTATCCAGATCACTTTGAATTTTGTTTCTGTCTTCCAAAGTATTAGCTATCCCGCCCAATGTTGTGTCATCTGCAAATTTGATCAGCATTCCCTGCACCTCCTCCTCCAAATCATTAATAAAAATGTTGAAGAGCACTGGGCCCAAGACTGAGCCCTGCAGCACCCCGCTCGTTACCTCTCTCCAGTTTGAGAAGATCCCACTGATAAGCACTCTTTGAGTCCGATTCTGTAGCCAACTGTGGATCCACCGGATCGTTGTTTCATGTAGTCCACTTTGAGCTAGTTTGCTTATCAGGATATCATGGGGCACTTTGTCAAAAGCTTTGTTGAAGTCGAGGTATATTATGTCCACAGCATTCCCACAGTCCACAAGGGAGGTTACTTGATCAAAAAATGAGATCCGATTTTTTGAAAATTTGTGTTCCTTTTCCCCCCGCCGTTCTAACCTACGCAAATATTTATGTAAGCTATTACGGCAAGAAAAAAAAGGAACGCAAATAGCGCCCACTTTGCTTTTTGCATTCCCCTATTTTTTCACCGTAATAGCCCATGTAAATATTTACGTAAGATAAAACGGCGAAAAATAGGGAATGCAAATGGCGGACGCCGTGGCCGCCGCCATTTGCATACGCTGTTTTGGGGGGGGGGAGCCTGCCGTGATAGGCTACATAAATACTTACGTAGCCTATCATGGCAGCCTGGCTGGACGCAAATGGCGGCCACTACGGCAGCCACCATTTACGTCCGCAGCAGCCCATCCGCGGCCTGAACTCTGGCTGCGGATGGCCCTGGCCAGCTGCTCCACAGAGCCGCTGAGGAGCGGAGCTGGCCGGGCAGGATTCCGGGAGGGACGACCGGATCGCCTCGCCCCCGTCGAGGATTCTGGGGGGAGGAATGGAGCGTCTCCCCCCCACTGCAAATCAATTCCGCGAAAAGGTAAGTGACTTTTGTATATCCCTACTGGTCTGTAGTTCCCAGTTACCTCCTTTTTACCCTTTTTAAAGATAAGGACAACATTAGGGACGTCAGAGAATTCCGCCACAGATCTCGGAACAGAGATAAAAAATCTCTTTTTACATCATGCTTCCTTAAAACATTGGCTATTTGCTTTTCAGAAGTGTCATCCTCATCTTCTCCTTGATTGGGTGGCCGGTAGTAGACTCTGACCACCAGGTTCCTTTTATTCTTTGCTCCATGTATTTTGATCCAGATGCTCTCGATGGGGCTACCAAGCTCATCCTCCTGTATTTCTGTGCAGAGATATGTATTTTTTCACATACAGTGCAACCCCACTTCCCTTTCTGTTCTTCCTGCTCTTTTTGAACAAGTTATATACTTCAATTGCTGTATTCCAGTCATGAGAGTCATCTCACCAAGTCTCAGTTATACCTAGCAAGTCATAATTTCCCTCTTGTATTAAGAGTTCAAGTTCGTTCTGTTTGTTTCCCATACTCTGGGCATTAGTAAATAGACACTGAAGACCATGTGCTTCATAGTCTGGCTTTCTTCCTACATGTGTCTGAAGACTGTTGGGTGCTATTAGAGCTATTCTCTCTGTTGCGGTGCATGAGCCTTCATCCACTGTTACCCCCAACTTTACATCTCCCTTCCCCATAGGATTCAGTTTAAAGCCCTCCTGATGAAGTTCTTCATGCTGTGGCCAAACACATTCTCCCCAGCCTTTGTGAAATGCAACCCGTCCCTTGCCAACAGCCCATCTTCCAGGAAGTATAGCCTGTGGTCCCAGAATCTAAATCTCTCGCACCGGCACCACCTTCGTAGCCAGTCATTCATCCAGAGTATTTTTCTTTCCCTTTCTATCCCTCTTCTAACTACTGGAAGGATGGATGAGAAAAATATCTGGGCCCCAAAGTTCTTGAGTTTCCTTCCCAAAGCTTCAAAGTCTGACATGATTTCTTCATAACTCCTCTTGGCGGTATCATTTGTTCCCACATGGATAAGAAGAAAGTGGGCTTTATGTCAGTGGGCTTTATGAGTGCAGGCAACCTTTCAGTCACGTCTCTAACTCATCCTCCCGGAAGACAACATACCTGGTGAGTCCACAGGTCTTCGTGACATACTTGGGTCTCGATCCCACGCAGCAAGGAGTCTCCCACTACTACTACTCTTTTCTTCTTGTTGTTGTAGGCCTGGGTTTCATCACCTCTGCTTGACTGACCTTCAGCCTCTTGCTCACTCTCATGCAGGTTCCCCTGTAATTCTTCCTCTGCAGGCTGTCCTCCAGTCTCATCCTCAAGTACCTGGAATCGGTTCCACAGCTCCACTGCTTCCACTGGTGCAGAGTGGCATCTAGTTCTTCTTCTCCTGTCACCCTTTTCCAAGGAGCATCCTCTACTTCATTTTTCCTCACCTCAGCAGTTTCCTCTTCTGCCTCAGCTTGCTGTTGCTCTTCTAGCTTCTGTTCTTCACTTTTCTGCTGTAGTTCCACCGTTCTGTCCAAGAACTCTTCATGTTCTCTTATTCCTCGGAGGGTCGACAGTCGCTGCTCCAGTCCTCTTACTTTGTTTTCCAGCAGCATGATCAACTTGCACTTGTTGCAGGTGTAGACCATGTTGTTCTCAGGCAAGAAAACAAACATTGCACACACCTTGCATGTCACCACCACTGGAGAGTCTTGTCCTTCCATAGCCTCTTTCCCTTTTTGTGTCTAGCTTTCTGATTGTTCTAGACTAGCCTGTGCCCGCTCCTCTACTCACTAGAAGTTAGAAGCAGAGTCCCACTGGTGTTACAAGAAAAATAATAAAAAAAATGTTAGAGGCCTCCCCCTTGACCTCCCCTGCCAAACTCCCCTAGCCAACTCCTGTTTGCTCCCCCTGTTTGCTCGCTCTGGTTGCTCGCTCTCTGGGAGCTTGCTTGTTTCTGTAGTCCCTGGACCAGCTGGAGCAGCTTCCTCTGCTCTGCTCAGCTGAGAGGTGGGAAACAGACTGAATCTTCCTGCCCACAGCTGCTCGGAGTACTCAGGCCACACACACCCAATTCGGTTGGAGCTCTCAGGAGCACCTGGTGAGCTCACAGCCACTCAGAAGAATAAAGGATAGCCCCCTGGGCTTCCTGCAGCCCACTTACCTCTTTGCCTCTGTCTCCTTTTTCTCCTTTGTCTCTTCTACCACCTAATGAGCTCACAGACACTCAGAAGGAAAAAGGACAGCCGCCTGGGCTTCCTGGAGCCCACTTACCTCTTTGCCTCTGTCTCCTTTGTCTCTTCTACCCCTGCAACTTCCCTGGCCAAATCCTGTTTGCTCCCCCTGTTCGCTCACTCTGGTCACTCGCTCTCTGGGAGCTTGCTTGCTTCTGTAGTCCCTGTACCAGCTGGAGCAGCTTCCTCTGCTCTGCTCTGCTCAGCTTGGAGGCGGGAAACAGGCAGATACAATGAAGGAGCTTAAGGAAAGCTAATGGGTCATGTTGGGGCGCTAAGGAAGTGTGCAAGGGGGCTGTTTAAATGAGAAGGGATCTGTCCATGAGGGCTGGGTTGAGAGGGTGAAGCTTCCATAGTGTATCATAGTTTGAAAACCCAAAATGTTTGTGTTTGAATGAGTAGGTGAAAAAGATTTTAACACCCCTCCATTTTTTCTCAGGCGTCCAGTTGAAATACCCCTGCCTTACTCTCAGCTGCACTGTTTTTGGATCCCAGTTGAAGGTTGCATATCTTACAAGTTTGTACAGTCCTAGAAGGGGCGTGGCTGTGAGGTGGCGTGACTGTCATGAAGGGGCCCTGCACTTCTGAATTTGCCACTATACTACTGTATCCATGATGTTTAGACTTTTGCTGCTTTATGGGTCCCCGCTGAGGACAGGTCAGAATAGTGCAGTGCAGAAAAGTAAAGGCATGTGGATCACCTGGATGTCCCACTATTTTCAGTGACTTGTGTGTTCTCTGCTGAAAGTCCCCCAGATGAATTACAAGGGCATGAGGTGGTAGGAGATCTTTATAGTGCTAGCCTAGAAGAGGGTCAGAAACAGCAATGTCTGCCAAAGAAGCTGGAGGAAAATCCACTTACTAAGGGTATCTTAACAATAGCCTAAAATTGAAACCTGGTTGAGGCATTTTTGTCCCTGAAAAAAGGGTCTACCCCAGCCACTGTATACTTGGACAGACAAATACTGAGTACAAGGTCTGGACAGCACTTGCTGCTAGCTATACAAAACTATCCCACCACCTTTGATCCATCTTGAATGACTGTAGGTCTTTCCACAGATCTACAGATAACAGTGCAGTGATGACACACAGTTCTGTTCCTCCTTTCCATCTGAATCCAGGTCAGTGATGGGTGTCTTGAGAAATTTGTTCTTTGTAAATTCTCAGCAAAGGCAGAGTCAGCAAGTTTGATGTCCCTGCTAAGGAGGGGGAGACTCTTCTCTCATATTATGTTTTTCTGGCTCTGCCTTTGAGAAGAGCAGGGTGCCTTCACTGTTCTTGAGCAACGAAGCCAGCATTGTTTCTTTTTCCCCACAGGATTTCCCCCTTCTCCTCTCTCCCTGCTCCTCTATACTCCTAGCTAGCTGGGAGAGGGAGATAGTTTGCTGGGACCCAGACAGAGCCACAGAGGTCCAGGGAGGCCTCCTCCTCGAGAATTCTGACCCTCCCCCTCCAAAAGAAAGGATGGGAAATGAATGGAACACATCAGATGTGGCTCTCATGGCTTCTGCAACTTCATTGCAGCTCTCCCTGCAGGAAAGGGAGGATGGTAAGGCACCATGCTTTTCATAAGAGCCTCCTTCAACACCATTAAAACCTGCACATGGGAGTCTTTTTTGACCGGGGTCAGGTCACTTTCCCTGTTAGGAGAAGACACCCCCGCCTGACACACACATCATCCTTCCAGCCTGTGCAGAGGTGATGAGTAGGGATCCCACCCTTTCTCCCCACTCTGGGCCCGGAGGGAGAGGAAATTAATCTTGAGGTCCTCTGTGGCAGGGATGTGGTTGCTGATCTGGCAAAGGCCAGCATTAGAACATATGTAAACCTCAGAGGCTCTTCTCATTTGCCCACCCATGTGAGCAGTCAGATCACACGTGAGAGGGCCTTCTCTACAGTGGCCCCACACCTTTGGAACAAGTTGCCATCCGAGGTCCCCCATGCTCCATCACTGCAGGCTTTTAAGACAGCCATGAAAACACATTACGTTACAGTGGCTTTCTCTTGACATGACTGCTGTTGTTGCTGTTGCTGGTTTTACTGTTGGCTTTTATTGTTGTACTAGCTGATATACCCGGTGTTGCCCGGGATGTAATTTTGTCACAGGCACACTCTTTTCCAACAGCACAAGAGGCGACTCTACACATGGACGTCACCAGATGGTCAATATCGAAATCAGATTGATTATGTCCTTTGCAGCCAAAATGGAGAAGCTCCATACGGTCAGTAAAAACAAGACCTGGAGCTGACTGTGGCTCAGATCATGAGCTGCTTCTTGCAAAATTTCGGCTTAAATTGAAGAACGTAAGGAAAACCACTAAACCGTTCAGGTATGACCTAAATCATATCCCTGATGAATATACAGTGGAGGTGAGGAATAGATTTCAGGGATTAGACCTGATAGACAGAGTGCCTGAGGAACTATGGACGGAGGTCCGTAACATTGTTCAGGAGGCAGCAACGAAATCCGTCCCAAAGAAAAAGAAATGCAAGAAAGCCAAGTGGCTGTCTGATGAGGCTTTACAAGTAGCTCACGAAAGAAGGGAAGCGAAAAGCAAGGGAGAAAGGGGAAGATATACCCAACTGAATGCAGAGTTCCAGAGAATAGCAAGGAGAGACAAGAAGGCCTTCTTAAATGAACAATGCAAAGAAATCGAGGAAAACAACAGAATGGGAAAGACTAGAGATCTCTTCAAGAAAATTGGAGATCTCAAGGGAACGTTTTGTGCAAAGACGGGCATGATCAAGGACAAAGAAGGCAGGGACCTAACAGAAGCAGATGAGATTAAGAAGAGGTGGCAAGAATACACAGAAGAACTATACAGGAAAGATCTTCATGTCCCTGATAGCCATGATAGTGCGGTCACTGAACTTGAGCCGGACATCCTAGAGAGTGAAGTCAAGTGGGCCTTAGGAAGCATTAGTAACAACAAAGCTAGTGGAGATGACAGTATTCCAGCCGAGCTATTTAAAATCCTAAAAGATGATGCTGTTAAAGTGCTGCATTCAATATGCCAACAAATCTGGAACACTCAACAGTGGCCACAAGACTGGAAAAGGTCAGTTTACATTCCAATTCCAAAGAAGGGCAACGCCAAAGAGTGTTCAAACTACCGCACAATTGCGCTCATTTCATATGCCAGCAAGGTGATGCTCAAAATCCTACGAGCTAGGCTTCAGCAGTATGCGAACCGAGAACTACCGGAAGTACAAGCTGGGTTTCGAAGAGGCAGAGGAACTAGAGATCAAATCGCCAACATTCGCTGCATCATGGAGAAAGCAAGAGAATTCCAGAAAAACGTCTATTTCTGCTTCATTGACTACGCTAAAGCCTTTGATTGTGTGGATCACAACAAACTGTGGCAAATTCTTAAAGTGATGGGAGTACCAGACCACCTTACCTGTCTCCTGAGAAACCTGTATGAGGGTCAAGAAGCAACAGTAAGAACCAGAGATGGAACAACCAATTGGTTCAAAATTGGGAAAGGAGTACGACAAGGCTGCATATTGTCACCCTGCTTATTTAACTTATATGCAGAGTACATCATGAGAAATGCCGGGTTGGATGAATCAGAGGTCGGAATTAAGATTGCCGGGAGAATTATCAACAACCTTCGATATGCAGACGATACCACCCTAATGGCAGAAAGCGAAGAGGATCTCAAGAGCCTCTTGTTGAGGGTGAAAGAGGAGAGTGCAAAAGCTGGTTTGAAACTCAACATTAAAAAAACTAAGATCATGTCATCTGGCCCTATCACTTCCTGGCATATAGAAGGGGAAGAAATGGAAGCAGTGACAGATTTTACTTTCTTGGGCTCCAAGATCACTGCAGATGGTGACTGTAGCCATGAAATTAAAAGACGCTTGCTCCTTGGGAGGAAAGCTATGGCAAACCTAGACAGCATAGTAAGAAGCAGAGACATCACCTTGCCGACAAAGGTCCGTCTAATCAAAGCTATGGTTTTCCCAGTAGTAATGTATGGCTGTGAGAGCTGGACTATAAGGAAGGCTGAGCGCCGAAGAATTGATGCTTTCGAGCTGTGGTGCTGGAGTCCCCTGGACTGCAAGGAGGTCAAATCAGTCCATCCTAAAGGAAATCAACCCTGAGTGCTCATTGGAAGGACAGATAATGAAGCTGAAGCTCCAATATTTTGGCCACCTAATGCGAAGAGAAAACTCCCTGGAAAAGACCCTGATGCTGGGAAAGACTGAAGGCAAAAGGAGAAGGGGACGGCAGAGGATGAGATGGCTAGATAGCATCACGGATGCAATGAATATGAACTTGAGCACGCTCCGGGAAAGAGCGCAGGACAGGAAGGCCTGGCGTGCTATGGTCCATGGGGTCACGAAGAGTCGGACACGACTGAACGACTGAACAACAACAACAACAACAACTATTTGTTAGAAACACATTACGGTAGGTTTACACTTCTCGGAAAGACCCCATAAGAAAGGTGAAAAGTTGAATCCACCAGACCTTATTAAAAAAGCACAACAATTATAATGAGCAGATTAAATAAATGCAACAGACTGAATCTGCAACAGACTAAAAATGCAACAGACTGAATCTGTACGCACCACTACAATATAATCCACACTGAATCTCATACCACTATTAAAAAGTTCAGCAGAGGCTTCCTTGCTGGATATTGCAGGAACAGGGGAGAAAAACTAAATGCGCTCCACAGTCAGAAAAGAAACCATGAGTAAAGGGGAGGAAACAAACGGCGGCCAGCCAATCCAAGGTGAAGGAAGTCAGAGTGAATAGGAGAGAGACCAATAGAATGAAAGATGGCCAATAGGATGACTCATCGCTGAAATCAGAAGCCTGGCCTGCACCATGATTGAGAGGGTGTACTTGACTTGTTAGTAAGGGAAAGCATAAACAAAGTAATAATGTAACCCAGTGACTCCTGTCATACACTCTGGCAAGTGAGAATGTGAAGAAAAAGGGGCAGCAACTGTGGGGCCCAAATGAAAGGCTCAGTGGGCCCCTACAGTGTGATTACACCCAGGGCAGCTCCCCTTTATTCCCTGTGTTACAGACGGCCCTGCAGCCAGCCACAAACACAGAAACCCACACACAATTTTTGACTTTTATATACATAGAAGATTTATTGTTTTTACATTGTTATTGCTTTTTAGTATTTTAACTGTTTTTATGTATTTTATTGCTGCAAGCCACCTTGGGAGGGCTTCTGCCCTGAAAAGCAGTCAAGAATTTTTTTACATAAATAAATGTAAAATCAGGGGATGCTCTGACTTGGATTCCTGCACTGAGCAGGGGGTTGGACTGGATGGTCTTGTAGGCCCCTTCCAACCCTACTATTCTATGATTCTATGAAATAAACCAAGGGAGAAGAGGGATCCCTCTCGTTCTTCTTCTAGTGCAGAAGATGAGAGGTTGGAGGGAAGGGAATAAGAGAGCTTCGGCTATTGGGCGGTATAGAAATTAAATAAATAAATAAATAAATAAAAGGGATTCCCTTGCTAGCAAGAGAAAACCAGGCTTTGCATAGCCAGTGCTACCAAGGGAGTCCACTGATGAGTGATCAGAGACAAGGAAAGGGTCCCCTTGCTAGTGCTAGCGCTAGCATGGGAAAACCCAGGCAGTACTACTGCATTTTTTTAGTGGCGGTGGCAGTTGGAGGGGGCGGGGTCTGGCAGGCCACCAGAAATGGCTTGGTGGGCTGTAAGTGGACCATGGACCACACATCATCCACCCCTGCTCTAGCACTCCATCCTCCCTTCCTTGCTACAGGTGCCCAGGTATCATGATGGTTGTCATCCTCTTAGTCATCCTCCTGGGGGTGCTCTTCTTGCCCTAAGCCTCCGCCGCCCATCCCCCTCTGCTGTTTCTTCTCAGTTTACTTCATCTCTGTTGTTGGCTGAGGACCGAGTGGCTACTCTCTCACGAAAGCCATCTACCTCAGCTCTCTGCTTTGCAGCTTTCCCCACTTGTGCTCTTTCAGCTGGGGAAGAAAGGGGTGTGTGTGATGACATCTGGTGAGGTCTCTGCAGGTGCAAATGCAGCATTCAGACTCTCTCAGGGTACTGAAATTATGAGAGGCAAATTCTTCCTCCAACATTAAAGCCCCATGGGAGGCCAAGATCCTGAATGTCTTCAGTGTCTTTTCTTCATACTACCCAATCTGTTCCAGATAGCCTCAATGACATTTTACTTAACTTTACTCGTTTTCCATCTCAAGGCCACCCTGAGCATTCTGGTATGGGGGACGGTAGCACATTCCTAGCACTAAATTAGTTTTGGAGCCTGGTATTGTCACCCACAGCACTTCTGTGGAAGAGTCTACCCCTTTACGTGTTCTAGTCCGCGCAACACGATGCCCTCTTTGACGTTCAGAGCAACACCTCCCCCAGTACGCCCTTCCCTGTCCTTCTTGTAGAGTTTATATCTAGAGATGACTGTATCCCACTGGTTCCCTCCATTCTACCAGGTTTCTATAATGATGCCCACTACGTCTATCTTCTCCTTTTAAACCAAGCATTCCAGCTCTCCCATTTTGGTTCGGAGGATTCTAGCATCCTATTCACAGTTTCCCTCCACAGATGCCTCTGGTGTGTGTATCTTTTTTATGGCACTTGGGCCTCTTTGATTGGCTATCATATTATATCACATACTCATGGCCTATTTCCTCCCCTTCTACATTCGGGCAACTGAAAACATTTTCATCTTCATCCTCTCGGGATGATTTAACTTGAACCAGATGCTTCCCTGACAGCTTTCTCCCAGGGTTTAGTTTAAAAGCTGCTCTGCCACCTTTGTTTATGTTTAGTGCCAGCAGTCTGGTTCCGTTTTGTTCCAAGTGGAGCCCATCCTTTTTGTATAGGTCCAGCTTGTCCCAAACTGTTTTCCAATGCCTAACAAATCTGAACCCCTCCTCCCTGCACCACCATCTCATCCACGCGTTTAGATTCCTCAGCTTCGCCTGTCTAGCTGGCCCTGCACATGGAACAGGTAGCATCACAGAGAAAGCCACCTTGGTGGTCCTGGATTTCATCCTCCTACCTAGCAACCTAAATTTGGCTTCCAGGATCTCATGACTACATTTCCCCACATCGTTGGTACCAACATGGACCACGACCACTGACTTCACCCCGGCACTATCTACTAGGCTATCTGGACAGTGTGTTATATCCACAACCTTCGCCCCAGGCAGGCAATTCACCATGCAGTCTACACGCCCATCACAAACCCTGCTGTCTATGTGTCTAATGATTGAATCTCCCACTACCACAAGTCCCCCTCCCCACAGAGGCACATCTTTGGTGCAAGAGGATATTTGCTCATCTTCCAAGGAATGGGTCCCTTCCAAGGGATCATTTCCATCTTCCCCAAAATGATGCCCTCCTTCCCTGAGACCCCCATTCTCTGTGACCGCAGAAGAGCTTTTCTTCAGGAGTGGAACACAGCTATTAGGTCCCTGAAGGTCTCATCTGCCAACCTCTCTGCCTCTCTTAGCTTCTCCAGGTCAACACCCTTGGCCTCAATGGAATGAACTTGTTCCCTGAGAGCCAGGAGCTCATTACACAGAGCACACACCCACGACTTCTGTCCAGCAGGCACTATAGTCATACATGTGGCACTCAATGCAATACACTGGATAGCCCCCACTACGAATGGACAAACTCAGCCATGCCCAGCTTCGTTGGTGGGCACTTGCAGCATCCCTAGCCCCCGCACCCCTGCTGACTTTCTACTTTCATTTTGTATTTTGTATTTTGTATGGTTTTGTATTTGGGTGTGTTTTACCTGGAAAATTTAGTGGTTACTAGGGGAAGGTGGGTAATTTATTTACAGTTATTTATTTACAGTTACCTACTGTGAGTAGGGAGGGAGAGTTGACTGCCCTAGCTTCCTCGCCCAGTGGCAAAACTCACACCGTTGCTTAACTCGCTTGTTTGCTGATGCTTTGTCACTGGGGCTGAGACGCTTCATCATTGGAGCTCCTCGACTTCATTGGGCTCCTTTCCATCCTATCTTCCCTAAGACCTTAGGTTTCAATGCCTCCTAAACATTACACTTCTAGCCTTATATACATTCAGTTTCAGTCAGCTATAGCTACTTGTATTGAATATTATCAGCCACGAAATAATGAATATTGAATACTAAATATGAATAATAAAATAGCAAGCACAGAATTGCATATGGATTGTGTAGAAAATAAAAAAAATGCCATCAAATATTACTGAAGGCCTATCAAATATTGAAAGTCAAATATTAAATACCACTGACTGCCAAATATGAAATGCCACCAGTTCTCTATCGACTATCAAATATCAGGTCAAATTTAAATACAAAAGAATCAGTCAAACAACAATTTTTGTCAAATACTTGAATTTTGTCTTGCTCTGCATGTTCCCTCTCTAGCAGTAGGCCAGTGTCAAGTGTCTGTACCTGAAATTAGGCCTGAGGGACGAAGTTGGAATTCTGTTAGTGTACTGCCCACTACACTACCAAAAAGTTGACCTGCCTGAACTGGCTGAACTGGCCTCAGGGGTGGTATTGGAAGCCTCCATACATTTGGCTCTGTGGAACTTCGGCATCCATGATGAGGCTGCCTTGACAAGTTCAGCTCAGAATTTCATGTCTACATGTCAACCATTAGCAGTATCCTGTTGGACATGAGCCTCTGATGTAAATTATGTTGTGCTAGCATATGGGACCTCTAGTACAATGCCAATAGGGTTCCCCAGAAAACCCAATGCACCAGCTACTGCTATGGGTGTTGTGCTCAAGGTCCCTTACACATCGCACCATAATTTATGTTACCTCTCATGTCCAATTGGATACTGCCTCATGGCCCTCCCAAATTATATCTGACTCAATGCATGTGAAAAGTGATCCATGTAAGTTGGCTTTCCATTCTAGGCAGAAAGAGGGTATAAGGATGTATGTGCAAGTAAAACCTGAGCTCCTTGAAGGTCTCCAAATTCCACCTTGAAGCTCATTCCTTCTGGTGTCTGTATCAGATTTTAGGGATGACAGAGAAATTCACAACGGAACCAAATGAGTTCAGATTTTCATGAATCCGACTTCCAGATTCCACAGCAGACTGGCTTTTCCCCCATCGGACAGATTCTGCAGACTTGTGGACAGGTTTTCTAACTTTCCTGAATTTTGTGCAAATTTTGTCATTGAAAAATATGCAAAATAAAAACCCCACCCCAAAATGCGCATTAGGCTAAAGCATGAAAATTTGCATTTTGGTGGGATCTGCACATTTTTACACATGAAAATTTGTATAATTGTGCATTTGCACATTTGTGCAAATGGGAATTTGAGGAAATTCAGAAAATGAAAAAAAAAAACCGATTCTGTCAATGGACGGATGATGGAATGAAAGGCGCCTGGCAATCCATGAAACACAGATGGAACGGATTTTACACAATCCATACATCCTTAATCAGATTGCAATCTTTGGGTTTTTTTCTTTCCAAATAAATTTAGAACATAGTTCCCCAAAGGTATGCATCAATTCTGTGCATCTTTGAAATGTACACATTCTTCTTCCATTGATTAAAGCGTGTTAGTGCACATTTTTCAAAAGCACGAATTTTTCATGCCAATTTTTTGAAATATGCATGCTGGTGAACACAATTTGGGTGGGGGGTTGCAAAGCACATTGCAAGTTCAGAAATGTATGGTTGCATTTGAGTCCATCTTCAGTTTGGGCAGTGCAAACTGGGTAAATCCTGATAAAAAAACAAACTGAAATAAATTTCTCATATATCCCTAAGGTATATTCCCCATCTGTGGGTGGGGAAGCTAAAAACACTTGCTTTGGATGGATAGATCAATACCTGGTTAGGCTTAGAGTAGTGATAGTCTAAGGCATTCACAGCCCTGGTGCACCTATTAGGATGCCATGTCCCTGGAGACTTATGGTTTCAAATGGTGGTCTGTCCATGACAAGGGAACCATTTCAGACTCCCTCACCTACAGATCATTCTCTTCATGCCACCTACACCCCCCCAATCCAGCCCAAGTAAAATGTTTTGTAGCATTGTCCAAACATGCTGAGGGGATTATAGGTATCTCAAATATTTAGTAGACATTGGCTACAATTCAGTACAGAGGTAACCATGCTTAAGCCTTTTACTCTGATCACGAGTAGGGATGTCAGAGAATTCCACCATGGATCTCGGTGAGGCGAAGATCCGCGAAACAGTAAGTGACTTTCGTACATCCGTAATCACGAGTGTCAGAACAACAATGTTAACTCCTCCTCCACCATGAAGGCCCTTCTTTTAAAGACTCTGGTGGACTTCCTTTTCTAAGTGCTTTTCTAAGTAAGTTCCTTCTTACCTTTAGTAACCACTCAGGTTGGTACCACAGAGACTGGATTTGGGAAGGAGTAGGATTCAGGCAATGAGAAAGAAAACACTCCAGGGTGTGTGTCTTTCTTGCACCTCTAATAGCATTTCCAGATGTCCTCATTCTTCCCAGGTTTGAAGTCTTTCTTCAGGTGACCCGCACACTGATTTAGAGGACTGAACATCCAGAGGCCCTGGTACTCCAAATGCACTAGCAGTGATCAAAAAGTAAAGTTAACCAGAAAACCACAGAAGCACAGGAGCCCTCCAGGTGTTCGCGTCCCAGTTACCCTCTTTCCCAGCAATGGCAGAACCAAATCTTTAAGAGCTAATTTTGTTTCTGGATTTGGAGCTACTATTGCTGGAAAAGGAGGCAACTGGGACTAGAACACTTGGAGGGCTCCTGGGCTGCTTCTGTGCTTCCATGGTTTTCTGACTAACTTTACTTTTAGAAAGATAAGGCACTACTCCATCAAGCCTTTTCACATTATGCACATCGTAAGTAAGTCTGAAAGGAGTACAGAAGGCTTTGGGGGGTGGGCGGGTGGACTTTCCAAATGTTATCACATGACAAAGAAACGTTACCTTGCAATTCGCCCATAAAAGCATTCCACCATCTTTGTCTAAAAACTACTGGTGGAAAGACATTCCAGAGCTCCCTTCAGCAGTCTAGTTGCTCACCAATCTGTGAGTGTGTGTGTGTGCGTGTGTGTGTGTGTGGCAAGCTATTAGACATATGAAATTTGCTACTTTATCAGACATGTAACCCAATCCAGTGTATGCATACTCAGAAATAAGAGTCACAGGTTTTTGATAATACTGGTTCCCAAGTAAGTGTGCATAAGATTACAGTCTTCATTTTCTTTCCTCTCACAAAAGTTCCAACTAGATTGCATGAGATACAAGGAAAGATAGAAGGAACTGGATTTGTTTTCTGTGTGGAAAGAAAATTAAGACTTGGTTATCTCCAAGTTGTTTATATTCTTCTTAAAATATGATGTTCAGAAAGAACAATAAAATAGAGCCTGGTGGATATCTAATCGATATCATTATTAGTGCAATTACTTCTTAAGGCTGAAATCCTATACTCACTTACCTAGGTGTAAGCCCTATTGAAATCAATGAGATCTGCTTTTTGGATATACATGTATAGGATTGTGCTGTAAGTCTTGCATATAATCAGGACTGTGAATATTTGGCAATTTCACACAAGTGCAGAACAAACACAGAATTGGAAATGCATGAACTCAGCATCCTGGGAATCTTTGTACCTCCAATGTTAAAATAAGAGTTTCTGGTGTGTGCGTCTTTTTTATGGCACTTGGGCCTCTTTGATTGCCTATCATATTATATCATATAGTCATGGCCTATTTCCTCCCCTTCTACATTCGGGCAATTGAAAACATTTTCATCTTCATCCCCTTGGGATGATTTAACCTGAACCGGATGCTTCCCAGCTCCTGTTGGCTTTCCCCTAGGGTTTAGTTTAAGGAAGCCCAAAGTCATATTTGACTTCAGAAGAGGAAATTTTTTAAAATGAGGGAAATGGTAAAAAATATCGTTCCACCTATTGGCCAGAATGTGCTGGTCGGGGACACCTTTGCGGCACTGGAGGAGATAGATGACGCTTATCCATTGTGGTGTGCAGCCACAAATCATGCAGCTGTGAAGTGAGGAGGAGCTGAGGATTTATAAGCCTTCTCCGCCCCCTGACTCAGCCTTTTTCCTTCTGGCTGCATGAAAGAGTGGGAGGTTGCAACCTTGCTAAGTGCTACTCTAGCAGTGGTCTGGTGCCGAGTGGGAGTGTTTGGCACTGAAAGAGTGCTTTTTCTTTTTTTCTTTTCCTGAGGCCTCCTCACTCTGGCCTTCTCCTCCCACACATTTCTTGCTAATCTGTGGTGGGAGTGGGAAGGGTTTGCCTGAGGGCCTAGCCACCTCGCTTTGCCTGCCTTTGCAGGCCTTGGCATTTTTTTGGCACCCAGCCTGGAAACTCGGATGGCCTAGCAGGCCCTGGAGCCTTATATTCCTGGGCCTTCGTGCCCACAGGTTTGAGGAATCTCAGGCATTGGTTTGTGCCGGGTGGGGGCTGGGCGGGAAGTGTTTTTTCAGCGACCTCGACACTTGGGCATGCCTCATCTTTTACTGATTTTCAGCAGTAGAAGGTGTTGCTTGTGCAGGCCTAGACAACCTGCATTTGCCAGCCTTGTGGCCATGGCATTTTGCGACCAGCCTGCAGGCCCAAGAAGCCTGGTGGGCCTTGGGGGACTTACAGGGGCTGGTTCTTAGGCCTGCATGGTTCTGATGTTTGGCACTGGATCTTACCCCTGGGTCCAGGCCAGGGGTTTGGCACTGGATCTTACCTCCCCCCCCAGCCTTATCTTCGTCTGATGAGGAGATGAGTAGGGCACTTTTCCTGTCCCATCTGGAGGCCCCACAACCTTTGGCTGAGAACCGCAAACAGGCCAATACGCAACAGGGTGGCACATCCAGGCGCAGAGGGAGGTCCACAGGCGGGGCATATAATAATGATAGTTCTGATCTTTTAGCTCGGCTAGCCACCCTGGGGAAGGAACTGGGGGCCCGTCAATGTCTACACCCAGTCTGGTTTGTGCTGTCCAGACACAGGGGAATCTCTACACCTCAAGTTTATTGCGCATTTATGGTTGCTCACGCACTGAATTCTGCTGGTCCATTACATGACGTCATTGTTGTCCAGTCGTTATTCCACTATTTCTTCCCACCTATCCTGTTTTTTCCTCAAATGGAAAAAATTGGGTATTTTTCCAGATATGTGCAAATGGAGCGCCATGTCCTCCCTGTGCATTTCTCCCTTAGCATGAATGAAGCGCTGAGTGTGGTTGTTGGGGGCGTGGTCATGATGTCGAAGGTAGTGACGAAGGCCTGATGGGCGTCCAGACTTTCCGCTCCTGCGCCATTTTGGCTCCTCGCCATTTTCAGACTGCCTGTTCAAAGCAGAGTGGCAGAGTGGCAGCGGAGGGGTGGGGAGCGGCAAAGCGCAGGGACTGGCCAAAAGCATGGAAGAGGGAGGGGGGCCCAGGGAGATCGGTGGGGGGCTGTCTGCGTGTCAGTCCCCATCCATCAGTAATGTGCAAGGGGAGGGAAAGGGGCAGGAGCCCAGGAGCAAGTATCACTGAACCTGGAACATGTGTACTGCCTCTTCGCGGAAACATAACACTATGGGAATGGCCATCTACAGAGAAGGAAGCGCGTGTAAAGGGAATCAGTTGTGATCCTGCATCTAAAACGGAAGCGGAAAGCCCCGTTTTAAATGCAGGATTTTAGGCGGGTGTAGAGATGCCCACAGATCAGGCGCTCGCCGACTCCAGGAGAGACTGTCACAGGCGAGCATGATTATCCATTGCAGTCAGGGGGCTGGGCTGGCTGGAGTTCTTTCCCTCCCTGGAGCCCTCCTTCTTGGGGGCCCCACAGGCTTGGCCATTTTCACCACCTGTTCAGACAGGGGGCCCATGGGGCAGGAGTTGCCCTCCGCAGATCCCATTAACCAGCAAGAGCTCACTGCTGCAGCTTTGGCTGAACAGACCCAAGATGGGGCACAAACATCACACACACCTCCCGCAGTGGTGGTGGTGCCTCCAACACTGGCAGTAGAATCAGCACCCCCAGTGGCCATAGAAGCAAAATCAGCCACTTGTGATTAGCCGGCACAACACAATGCCTGTGCTTTTGTCAAGGATGCTCAAGTGCCTTATGGGAAGTCCTCCGCTCTACTGGGTCACCACCTACTCCTGGCCACCAAAGAGTTTTGGGAGGGTGAGTTTGTGGACTTTTTCTCTTTAGGGAGCAAGCAATGAAAGACAAAGAGAAAGGAGAGGATAGGGACCATGATAGGATCAAGAAGAAGAGGAAGGTGGATATGAATTGGTCAAATTGGCTAGCAGGTTTCTTTACCTTCATGGGTATGGTATAGGAGAAACATCCCACACAGGGGAGGGTTTTGACAAAATACCTAGACATCATATTCAGGGCTTACTCTGAATGTCTGGGCCTGGCTTAGAGCATCCCTTGATCCATCCCTGCCTTGGGACAGAAACGACCCTGAGCTATGGCTGCAATTTATGATCCCTGCCTGGCCAGTTCAAGGGGAGAGAGCAGATAGCAGCCACCTATTGTCCAAATTGGCCATGTCCAGCATTCCCTGTGGGCCCACGGGGCAAGGGGTTCAATCCCGCCTACTCTGTTGGGAGTTCAGCTCCCATGGGTTCTGTGCCAGGAATAGGGATGTATAGATTCCCCACCGTCCATTCCGGTGGGGAATCTGCCTGGGGGGGAGGCGATACATTCCTTCCCCTGCCCCGGAATCCTCCGGAGTGGCTCCACTCCGCAAGGATTCCACAGAGCTGCCTGGGTTGAGGGCCGCTTACCTGGTCCATCCTGGACCCATTTGCCTCCTCGCCGATCGCTATGTTGCTTTAAAAAATGGCAATCGGCAGGATGTGCCCATAGACTTATACGCAAAATAGAGCTGTGAATCTTGCGTATAAGTCTATGGGCACATCCTGCCAATTGACTTTTTTTTAAAAGAAAATGGTGATCGTCGCGGAGGCGAATGGCTCCAGTTAAGCAAGCAGCTAAAAGCCGTTCCTGGAGCGGAGGTAAGTGGGGGCCGTTCCACCGCAGATTCTGGTTTCCTCATTTGAATCCGTGGCAGATTTCTCTAACATCCCTAGCCAGGAACCCATGTAGGTTCTGCCATACATAGTAGGAACCACCCATTTTCCAATTGCACCAGGGTGAGGGGTTTTAGAGGTACAGGAAAAGATATGCAAGGACTCAAAACGCCTCAAACAGGACCACAGAATCAGGGTAAAGGGGCCCAGCCCAATTAATTTCCAGCGACTTAGTCAGTGATTGGATTTTTACCTCAAGAAAGCAGATGCTGAGTATCTAAGGGAGGGGTTTCAGTTTGGGTTTAGAATTCCCTTTCAGGGGGAATGTATGTATGTAATGTCATGCAATCAATCTTCAGTAATGAGCTAGAACAAATGGTCAGGGACAAGATCATTAAGGAGGTGGAGGCAGGCAGGGTGTTAGGCCCATTTGAATCCCTCCCATTACCGATCTTGAGAGTGTCCCCACTAGGGATAGCGTCCAAAAAGGCAGAGAGGGAGTATAGGTTTATTCATAAGCTTTCCTACCCATATGGATCCACTGTTAATAATTCCATCCCCGAGTTTCTTTGTACAGTGCATTACGAATCCTTCGACAGCGCCCTATGGATGGAGTGGCATTGGGGAAGGAGAGCATTATTGGGCAAATGCAACATAAAGTCGGCCGTTTGTCTCCTCCTGATCCTCCCTATGGATTTCGACCTGTTAGGCTTAGGGATGTCAGAGAATTCCGCCACGGATCTCGGTGAGGCCGAAAGCCAGTGCATTCAGCCCCCCGAAATCTGTGACGGAATGGCCTGCTGCCCCCCCGCCACCTGCGGATCCCCCCCGGGACAAGACTTATCTGGGGCGGATCTTCCGGGCAGCAGCGCCTCCGGCGAAGGCGGCGGCAGTGGCCGGTCTTCCGACCGGCTGCTGCTGCCGCCATTTCCAGGCTTGGGTGGAGGGGGAAGACGTGATAGGCTACATAAAGATTTACGTAGCCTATTATGGCTAGGTTTAAAAAAAAAGAAAAAAAGACGTGATAGGCTACGTAAATCTTTACGTAGCCTATCTTGGTTGGGGGTGGGTTAAAAAAAAAAACGCGTATGCAAATGGCGGCGGCTAGGGCCGCCGCCATTTGCGTTCCTTCTTTTTGGCCATCTTAATCTATGTAATTATTTACATAGACTATGACAGCGAAAATCAAGGGGAACGTAAATGGCGTAGCGGGCGCTATTTGTGTCCCTTTTTCATTCACCATTTTAGCCTACGTAAATCTTTACATAGGCTAAAACGGGTAATCAAAAGGAGACGCAAATGGCGCCCGCTACGCTATTCACGTTCCCCTTGATTTTCACCATCATAGTCTACGTAAATATTTATGTAGATTAAGATAGTAAAAAGAAGAAGCGCAAATGGCGGCGGCCATAGCCGCCGCCATTTGCGTACGTGTTGTTGTTGTTGTTGTTATTTTTACCCAGAGCCCTCCGCGGCTGGAAATCCGGCTGCGGGCGCCTCAGGCCTGGCCGGGCCGGGCCAGGCCAGCTGCTCCATGGAGCTGCCGCGGAGCATAGCCAGCTGTTCGAGGATTCTGGGGGGAGGAACGGAGCGCCTCCCCCCCCAGCCAGGATTCCGGGGGAGGGACGGAACGCCTCCCCCCCCCACCATCAACATAATCCGCGAAAGGTAAGTCACTTTCGTACATCTCTAGTTAGGCTTTGCATTTCAAGGTCAGTTTTATATTGACCAGGCTTTACCGATGGGTTGCTCCAGCTCTTGTGCCACCTTTGAATGCTTCAGCATTTTCCTGGAGTGGGTGTCAAGGAGACGAACGCGTACAATTTCTGCAGTCCATTATCTGGATGATTTTCTCTTTGTGGGGCCAGCAGATTCGATCGAGTGCCCTAGGCTTATGGAGGAATTCTCAAATTTCACACGGGAGCTTGATGTTCCTGTGGCAGTGGAGAAAAACCGAAGATCCAGTGACCATGCTTACCTTCCTAGGAATACAGGTGGACACCATCAACTAGTCCACTTGCCTCCCAGCCGATAAGGTTCAGGCCTTGAGTGAGCATATTGATGGCATCATCCAAGCTGGCAAAATCTCACTGAAGCAACTGCAGGAACTAGTAGGTCATCTCAATTTTGCATGCCGGGTTATAGCACCAGGCCGGGCCTTTCTCGGGAGATTCCAACCCTACTATTCTATTCTATGATTATGCAGTCTGTTAAAAAGATTGTGCAAGCCACACCACAGGGTCAGGATGACACAGGCAGTCAGGCATGATATGGCAGAATTGAGGGATCCTCTCAAGGATATTAATGGGCTTTCATTTTGAAGAAGGGACCTGATGATCAAGGCTGAGCTCCAAATACACTTGGATGCTTCTGGTTCATTTGGATTCAGTATTATTTTCAGGGATAGATGGTGTGCCCAGCAGTGGCCAGAGGAATGGGCTAAGTTAGGAGTTACCACAGACCTCACTTTTCTTGGTTTTTCCCCCCATATTGGTGGCAATATATCTGTGGGTGTGGGGTGCACTCCTGGCCAATTCCTCTGTTCACTTCTGGTGTGACAACCAGGTGGTGAATTCCCTCACATCTAGAAATCCTAGAGTGATGGGTTTAGTTAGGGCATTTATCAGCTAATGCCTATGTTTTAATATCTTGTTCATGGCATGGCATGTCCCTGAGCTTAACAATTCTATTGCTGACACATTATAATGGAATCAGATGGGCAGGTTTTGGAAGTTGGCCCTGACAGCATTGGATCACCCAGACCCAATGCCGTTGTTTCTGTGGGATCTTGGCAAAGAGAGGCAGAAACAGCAATCATGAAATCACTGGCGCCCCTGTACCTGATCCAGTTATCTCAGATAAAGTAGGGAGTGCTACGATTTTAGAACCCGCAATCACCTGAGTCATACGTGGCCTATTCCAGTGCCTCATTTGCTTCAGTTTTGTGTTGAACTTCATAAGCGAGGTCTTATGTGTCGTACCTTGAAGGCTAAACCGGCTGGTTTGGCTTTTATTGCCAAGAACCGGGGTTTGCATGATCATAATCTGACTTTAGGATCAGGAAGATGCTGGGCCCAGAATCATCCTCCAATTAAGGATGCACGTTTACCCATTTCTCCTGAGATTTTGTTGGGTCTCAAAGTATAAAGGAATTCCTTATGTTTTTCCCCATATAAATCAGTGCTTTTTCATGCAACAGCTTTAACTGCCTTTTGGGGGGCTTTTTGTATTGGAGAACTTTTGGCAGATTCAGTGGCAGAACCTATGGAGAGGGCATTGCAAGTCCAGGATTTGTATATAGATGACTCATACATTTCAGTCCAACTTGGGTATTCTAAGACTGATCAGAAATGGAAAGGATCTGCAATTATCCTTCATCAGTCATCCATCCCAGAGCTTTGCCCAGTGCTTGCCCTTAAGGAATTCATGGCCGTAAGGGGCACCAAGTTGGGCCCCCTCTTTTGTCATAAATCTGGGGCATCGCTTACATGTTATCAGTTTTGGAGAGTGTCATAAAGGGCATTAACTGCAATTGGACTGAGCAGCTTCAATTTTGGTATGCATTCATTTAGAATTGGGGCTGCCTCCACAGCATGACGTGCAGGTTTTGATGATTAAGACATAAGAGCCATGGGTAGATGGAAATCAGATGCACTTTGGAGTTATGTCTGCCCATTTTCTCAGTCTTGAAGTTGGTGTGAGGTTTTTGGTCTGACTATGGTTTTTCCTGCAGATCACTGGAGGGGAGCCAAGCAAGGGAGAATAGGCTTCACACTCATTAGATAACTCTTTACCTGGGCTTCCTAATTGTTGATCTTGTCTTCATGACCAAGAGAAATGCCAAAACAGCACACTTCTTCTCCAGACATGAGGTCTCCTTTCCTCCTCCCTACTATGCAAGACATAGCTGAAAAATCATAGTGGGGTCCTCTTCAGAACAAGATTCTCAGACCTAATGGAATTCAATTCTCTAGCCCCTGGGCCGGTTGGCCCTTCCTGATCTCACTGGATCTTGTGTCTATTCCAGCTTGGTTCTGGTTTTATGCCTGGAACCTGAATGGCAACTGGGGAGATTGTAAGGAAAGTAATTAACACCCTGCTTGCCTCCTGCAGATCCTCTACTTCCAAGATTTAGTATATGACATGGGAAGTCATCTACAGAAGAGAAAGTGCCCAGGGGGGGGTGTCTCCATGGTGGATTTGCTGCGAGCTGGCTCCGTTTCAAGGTCATTCAGGGCACATGACATCATGGCCATCCCACAGCCACCCTGGAGCTTCTCATGGAAAAAATGGATTTCCTGACACTACATTAAGTCCAATTATTTTCCTTAAGTCGGGTTCTGCATGGTATAGTTGCTGTGTGCCCCAACCCCCGCATTTACGTCGGGTTTGCAAGCCCTGCCCAGTGGTGTGCCTTTCACTATTACCCTGGTCAAGGGGTGTTTCCTGTCCCTGTGTTTCCTGTCCCGTGGTTTCCAGCGCAAACTGGAAACCACGCACTGGCTCTATCCACAGGGCTGGATGGAGCCAGGATGCTCCAAGTATTCACAGGGTTAAGTCTCCTAAAGGCTCTGAAGTGCTTTGCCAGCTGTAAGGGAGTAGTTAATGAGGAGC
Organism: Heloderma suspectum; assembly: GCF_057233095.1. NCBI lineage: Eukaryota > Metazoa > Chordata > Lepidosauria > Squamata > Helodermatidae > Heloderma > Heloderma suspectum. The sequence goes on from NC_139460.1 coordinate 183,781,429, forward strand.
TTCACTGGATATTGGCATCAGTGGCTTTCAGGGAGGGAGAAGGATCTACAGCTGGGTTACTGTAATACTTTGTGCTGTAAGGAAGTAATTAATGCAGTGGGGAGTGGGGGAGAAGGACAGTGCTTTTGTCACAGGAAGAAACCTCCCAGGATTTTACAAAAGGAGAAGGGGTGGGGAGAGCCTGGATGGGGCGGGGGAGCCTCTCTTATGGTTTAGCAGCCCCTGTCGGTCAGATGATGTTCACACCACCACCACCCCCGCCGCCCCAGAAGTATGTTCTGTGAAGTGACTTATGCTGGTGCAGTGCACTCACTCATGGAGCCCTGTATGGACCAAAGCGCACCAAAGCTGATTCCTAGGAAAATCCAGATAATCCTCCATTCACTTCTCCTTCCGTTGTCGTGGAGAAACTTCCAGGACTCCACCCCACTTCTGCCTCTGTTCTGGACACCTTAACCGTTCTCCAAGATGATTCACCCAAGGGTTCAGCACTCAGTACTCTTAAGAGTAACTGAAACTTTGTGGGATGACCCCCATGACCAGAATACAGCAGTTGAAGGATATAACTTGTTCAAAAAGAACAGGAGGAGCAGAAAGGGAGGTGGAGTTGCACTATATGTGAAAAATACATATCTCTGCACAGAAGTACAGGAGGATGAGCTTGGTAGCCCCATCGAGAGAGGGTTAAAAAGAAATGGAGCAAACGATAAAAGGAACATGGTGGTCGGAGTCTACTACTGGCCACCCAATCAAGGAGAAAATGAGAATGAAACTTTTGAAAAGCAAATAGCCAATGTTTCAAGGAAACATGATGTAGTAGTAATGGGGGACTTCAATTTCCCCGATATTTGTTGGGAGACAAATTCTGCAAAACATGGCCCCCTCCAAGAGATTCCTGGCTTGTGTTGCTGAAAATTTCCTCCTACAGAAAGTGGAGGAAAGAACTAGAGGATTGGCTATCCTTGACTTGATCCTAACCAACAGAGATGACTTAGTGGACAAAGTAGCAGTTGCAGGAACTCTGGGGGAAAGTGACCATGTTATACTTGAGTTCTTGGTTCTAAAGGAGTGGGTGAAGTCAGTGGTCATGGTCCATGTTGGTACCAACGATGTGGGGAAATGTAGTCATGAGATCCTGGAAGCCAAATTTAGGTTGCTAGGTAGGAGGATGAAATCCAGGACCACCAAGATGGCTTTCTCTGTGATGCTACCTGCTCCATGTGCAGGGCCAGCTAGACAGGCGAAGCTGAGGAGTCTCAATGCGTGGATGAGATGGTGGAGCAGGGAGGAGGAGTTCAGATTTGTTAGGCATTGGAGAACAGTTTGGGACAAGCTGGACCTGTACAAGAGGGATGGGCTCCACTTGGAACAAAACGGAACCAGACTGCTGGCACTAAACATAAACAAAGGTGGCAGAGCAGCTTTTAAACTAAACCCTGGGAGAAAGCTGTCAGGGAAGCATTGGTTCAAGTTAAATCATCCCGAGAGGATGAAGATGAAAATGTTTTCAGTTGCCCGAATGTAGAAGGGGAGGAAATAGGCCATGAGTATGTGATATAATACGATAGCCAATCGAAGAGGCCCAAGAAGTGCCATAAAAAAGATGCACACACCAGAGGCATCTGTGGAGGGAAACTGTGAATAGGTGTTTCTATGCAAATGCTAGAATCCTCCGAACCAAAATGGGAGAGCTGGAATGCTTGGTTTAAAAGGAGAAGATAGACATAGTGGGCATCATTATAGAAACCTGGTAGAATGGAGGGAACCAGTGGGATACAGTCATCTCTAGATATAAACTCTACAAGAAGGACAGGGAAGGGCGTACTGGGGGAGGTGTTGCTCTGAACGTCAAAGAGGGCATCGTGTTGCGCGGACTAGAACACGTAAAGGGGTAGACTCTTCCACAGAAGTGCTGTGGGTGACAATACCAGGCTCCAAAACTAATTTAGTGCTAGGAACGTGCTACCATCCCCATACCAGAATGCTCAGGGTGGCCTTGAGATGGAAAACGAGTAAAGTTAAGTAAAATGTCATTGAGGCTATCTGGAACAGATTGGGTAGTATGAAGAAAAGACACTGAAGACATTCAGGATCTTGGCCTCCCATGGGGCTTTAGTGTTGGAGGAAGAATTTGCCTCTCATAATTTCAGTACCCTGAGAGAGTCTGAATGCTGCATTTGCACCTGCAGAGACCTCACTAGATGTCATCACACACACCCCTTTCTTCCCCAGCTGAAAGAGCACAAGTGGGGAAAGCTGCAAAGCAGAGAGCTGAGGCAGATGGCTTTCGTGAAGAGTAGCCACTCGGTCCTCAGCCAACAACAGAGATGAAGTAAACTGAGAAGAAACAGCAGAGGGGGATGGGCGGCGGAGGCTTAGAGCAAGAAGAGCACCCCCAGGAGGATGACTAAGAGGATGACAACCATCATGATACCTGGGCACCTGGAGCAAGGAAGGGAGGATGGAGTGCTAGAGCAGGGGTGGATGATGTGTGGTCCATGGTCCACTTACAGCCCACCAAGCCATTTCTGGTGGCCTGCCAGACCCCGCCCCCTCCAACTGCCACCGCCACTAAAAAAATGCAGTAGTACTGCCTGGGTTTTCCCATGCTAGCGCTAGCACTAGCAAGGGGACCCTTTCCTTGTCTCTGATCACTCATCAGTGGACTCCCTTGGTAGCACTGGCTATGCAAAGCCTGGTTTTCTCTTGCTAGCAAGGGAATCCCTTCCCTTCCCTCCAAACTCTCATCTTCTGCACTAGAAGAATGAGAGGGATCCCTCTTCTCCCTTGATTTGTTTATTTTAGGGATGTCAGAGAATTCTGCCACGGATCTCGGTGAGGCCGAATGCCAGTGCATTTGGCCCCCCGAAATCCGTGGCGGAACGAAGCCTCTGCCCCCCCCAACCCACTAAAGGCGCGCGAAACAGAGCATGTACCTGCTGCCGTCCGCGCTGACTTGCAAATGTCCGCTGCCCTGCGGCCGCCATTCACTTCTTCATCATAGCTGTGATAGGCTACGTAAATACTTACGTAGCCTATCACGGCAAGCCAAAAAAAAAAAAAAAGCATACAGAAATGGTGGCAGCAACAGCAGCTGCCATTTGCGTTCCCTATTTTTAGCCGTTTTAGCCTACGTAAATATTTACGTAGGCTATTATGGCGAAAAAAAGGGGAACGCAAATAGCGTAGTGGGCACTATTTGCGTTCCTTTTTTTTTTGCTGTAATAGCCTACGTAAATATTTACGTAGGCTAAAACGGGGAGGGGGGGACACAAATGGCGCCCACTACGCTATTTGCGTTCCCCATTTTTTTTCGCCGTAATAGCCTACGTAAATATTTACGTAGGCTAAAACGGCTAAAAATAGGGAACGCAAATTGCCACCACCGTAACCGCCGCCATTTGCATACGCTGTTTTTTTTTTTTGGCTTGCCATGATAGGCTACGTAAATATTTACGTAGCCTATCATGGCAGCTTTGCAGGACGCAAATGGCGGCCACTACGGCGGCCGACATTTGCGTCCACAGCAGCCCATCTGTGGCCGGAACTCCGACTGCGGATGGCCCTGGCCAGGGGCTCCACAGAGCCACCGCGGAGCACAGCTGGCCCAGGGAGGATTCCGGGGGAGGGACGGAGGACCTCCCCCCCACTGCAAATCCAAGCTGCGAAAAGGTAAGTGACTTTCGTACATCCCTAGTTTATTTATTCATGTAAAAAAAAATTTCTTGGCCACTTTTCAGGGCAGAAGCCCTCCCAAGGTGGCTTGCAGCAATAAAATACATAAAAACAATTAAAATACTAAAAAGCAATAAAAATATAAAAACAATAAATACAACAATAAAAGCCAACAATAAAACGAGCAACAGCAGCAGTCATATCAAGAGAAAGCCACGGTAATGTAATGTGTTTTCATGGCCTTCTTAAAAGCCTGCAGTGATGGAGCATGGGGGACCTCGGATGGCAAATTGTTCCAAAGGTGTGGGGCCACTGCAGAGAAGGCCCTCTCATGTGTGATCACCCACCTGACTGCTCTCATGGGTGGGCAAATGAGAAGAGCCTCTGAGGTTTATATATGCCCTAGTGCTGGCCTTTGCCAGATCAGCAGCCACATCCCTGTTGGAAACTTTGATTGGTCCAAAAGAAAATGGGACCTGCATCCTGACCAAAACAAGTTAACTTCATGGTAGGGGTGTGTGCATCAACCACAAGTTTGGATTTGCACCCTAATTTGGTGATTTGGGGAGAAAAACCTGATTCACAACAAGGCTTTTCCCCTCAATTTAAAGGCCACTCACGTCAACTCAGGTCTGAAACTCAATCCCACTTCAGAAATCTAAATCTTTGTGCCTCCCATTGACTATCATTGGAAATCAACAAACAGTTGTAACATTTTTTTCTCTTAGTCACAATTGGATGATTGGATGAAATTTGCAGGTGAAGTAGCCCATTATGAGGGAATTATGCCTGCCATATTTCAGACATATAGGTGCAGGGGGCTTTGAGTTATGTGCCTTTGAATTGTTTTATATAATGCCGATCATTTTTTTGGCAGAATTTTGGCATGAATAGGTGCTGGGTCTTTTGCACAAGAGCAGCCTTTAGAGCTTGGGGGTTTCCAAAAAAGGAAGTGCTTAGCCCTGAGCATTTTTTGTGGACAATTGTTATGAAAATAACATGTAGCATAGAGGTGAAGAAACATGCAAAATTTCTGAAGAATAGGTGCAGCATTTTTTTGTGGTGAGTGTTCAGATTTTTGGAGAGGGAGTGATTTGCTTCATTTAACCACCTCCATGGGTTGTTTGGCAATTTGTATGAAAACGGTATATGTCACAGAGGTGTCCCTAGGCAAGAAACCTGCAACATTTCAGAAGGATAGGTGCAGGGGCTAGAGAGTTAGATTAAATGAAAAACAATTTAAGACTTTTTTGTTTTCTGCTCACCTGGCACCAAGGTCACAGAAAGTGCAATAGGGCAGGAGTGGATGTTGGATACAGTGGCAGAGGCAGAAGGGCTGAAACACTCAGCAGTTTCCAGGCAAGCATCCAGTGCTACCCCTTCCCAGATCCCACAGACTTCACCAAACCTCTTTTAATGCGTCCACTTCTGGGCGCCACACTTTAAGAAGGATGCAGACAAGCTGGAGAGGGCAACGAAGATGATCAGGGGACTAGAAACAAAGCCCTATAAGGAGAGACTGAAAGAACTGGGCATGTTTAGCCCTGAGAAGACAAAGGGGAGATATGATAACGCTGTTCAAGTACTTGAAAGGTTGTCACAGAGAGGAAGGCCAGGATCTCTTCTCGATCATCCCAGAGTGCAGGACATGGAGGAATGGGCTTAAGCTACAGGAAGCCAGATTCCAGCTGAACAGCAGGAAAAACCTCCTGACTGTTAGAGCACTACGACAATGGAACCAATTATCCAGGGAGGTAGTGGGCTCTCCCACACTGGAGGCATCCAGGATGGACAGCCATCTGTCAGGGATGCTTTGACTTAGATTCCTGCATTGAGCAGGAGGTTGGACTCAAAATGGTCTTATAGGCCCCTTCCAACCCTACTGTTCTATGATTCTATGATTCCTGTTTCTGGGGCCGCATCTACATTGTTCGTTCCATCGCAGCTGCACAGTATTAGCTCTGTGAATTAACAACTGGGGCAGTAGATGGGAGGGTTAAAGTGGGCTTCCCAAGCTGGGAAGAGCAGAGAGCACAGAGCTTGGGAGGAGGGTGCGTGACTAGCATGTAGGACTTGCTTGTGAGTGGACATTCATAACAAACCCTGCATACACATTTGTGAGGTGGGCAGGCAAGCAGGAAGCCCCTGCCTCGGATATTGAGCCTGCCCTGAAAGCAGAGGACAGAAAGAGAAGGAGAGAGTGAGCAGCATGTAGTCTCTTAACTGCCCAGTCAACAGGCTCCCCCCCCCCCACACACACACAAACACAGGCTCAATGAACTGCTTCTGAGTACATGTTTATGAAAATCATCTGCCCTGGCACCCACCCTTTCTCAGCTTCGCAGCTGCGAATCCACAGGCATCCAGCATTTCTCAGCTGTGTTCCTTTGTAGATGAATGTCTCCACTCTCAAGCTCGATACTTAAAGTGTGAGAGGCAGCGATGTGGAACTGAAGGCAATGAGTTACTTCCCGGTAGACATGTTTGCCCCTCTGCTCTCCCCCTGCCCCAGGCTACTTTCCCTTCTACCAATCAGCGCAGCTTCCACCAGCCCGCTTCTTCATGCCTCTGTAACTGTGGAGCTGCGAAGGAGGAGGGGCATCACTAATGACGCTGAGATTTCAATCTGAAGAAGGGACATACAGCTCAGCCCCTTGCAGCGAACTCGAAGCAAGCGAAAACTTCGCCGCTAATGGACTCTGAGAAAACCCAGATTTCTCTGTGAAAACCACAACTGGGCTGCAAAGCGGGGACTGCATCATCTGTCGCAAAGATCTGCCCTTCAAAGTGGCACTGGGGCAAATGGCTCATGTAGATGAGGCCTGGAGAGGGCTAAGAAAGAGTACTGAAAACTGGATCAGTCCTGCATAGATTAGTTCAGCATCTCTTCCCTCACAAAGCCCTGGGATTGAAGAGCTTTGGTAAAACCATTGACTATAATTAGAAGCTAAAGCTGCCAGTCACTAAATTACACCCCCTCCACTCCCTCCCTGTACAGAAGGCAGATCTGGCATCACATTGTGCAGAATTCTCCACCTGCAGATGAGAATTATGAGAGGCAAGCAAGAGGCACAAGAGACCTGAATCCCAAGTGCAGACTTCTGGCACCCTCTATTACTCACACCCATATGAATACCCTCCCTATACATTCTGGCAAACACCTTGTACATGCATTGCCAACAAAGCACCTCTGAAGCAAACTGAGAGGCCAGCCTTCACTGTCAACACCCCATCAACTTTCTGTGGAGATTAGGCAGGGGAGGGGGAAGGGTATGTTGAAGAAAAATAAGTTCACTCGAGCTGATGAAGCACACAGCTAAGTAGTGACAAGAGAGGGAGCAGTTGCCATTGGCACAGAGCACAGAAGTAGAGGCAGAGCCTAGGGATGAGCAAATCTATCAGTTTCGCTTCCTTACGCTTTCAATTTTTTTAATCTGAAGTTCTTTCTCTCCCAAATATGAAGAACATCAAATATGTTGGTAAATTCTTATCGAAAATGAACTGAAACAAAATTCTCACCTATATGCACTGGCCAAATTCAACAGCTACAGCTATTCCCAGCATAGAGAGGATCATGATATCCCTGCCCGCCATGTAGCTGTCGCAGATGAGGACCCTGTCCCCCCGCCCCAAAAAGGCATCAGCTAGGGATGTACAAAAGGTACTTACCTTTCCGCGGATTATGCTGATGCTGGGGGGGGGAGGCGTTCCGTCCCTCCCCCCGGAATCCTGGCCGGGGGGGGAGGCGCTCCGTTCCTCCCCCCTGGAATCCTGGCCGGCCGGCTCTGCTCCGCAGGGATTCTGCGGAGCTGCCAGCCGGCTCCGCCAGCAGCCGGACATCTGGCCGCTGGCTAGCAGGGACGCAAATGGTGGCGGCTGTAGCCACCGCCGTTTGCGTCCCTGCAGTCAGCCATGATAGGCTACGTAAATGTTTACGTAGCCTATCACGGCTGATTAAAAAACAACAACGCGTGTACGCAAATGGCGCTACGCTATACGCTAATAGACACTACGCTATTTGCGTTCCCCTTATTTTCGCCGTCTTAGTCTACGTAAATGTTTATGTAGACTAAGACGTGCCAAAATAAGGAACGCAAATGGCGGCGCCCATGGGCGCCGCCATTTGCATACACGCATTTTTGTGTTTTTTTAATCAGCCATGATACGCTACATAAACATTTACGTAGCCTATCACGGTGTTTTTTAAAAATCTAGCCGTGATAGGCTACGTAAATCTTTACATAGCCTATAACGTTTTTTCATTTTTGTTTTACCTGGAAATGGCGGCGGAAGCCGGTCGGAAGACCGGTAGCCGCTGCCAGGAAGATCCGCCTAAGGTAAGTCCCGTCCCGGGGGGGCGGGGGGCCCTTCCGCCACTGATTTCAGGTGGCCGAATGCGCTGGCATTCGGCCTCCCCAAGATCCGTGGTGGAACTTTCGTGCATCCCTAGCATCAACCCTAATTAAACACTAACATGATTGAATACATAGGGGTTCAAACTAGGGATGGCAGAGAATTCCACCAAGGATCTCGGTGAGGCCGAATGCCAGTGCATTTGGCCCCTCGAAATCTGTGGTGGAACGGCCCGCCCCCCCGCAGATCCCCCCTGGGACGAGACTTACCTGGGGCGGATCTTCCGGGTGGCGGTGGCGGCGGCGGCTGGTCTTCCGACCAGCTGCCGCTGCCACCATTCGCAGGTTTGTTTTGTTTTTTTACAGAGACGTGATAGGCTACGTAAGTTTTTATGTAGCCTAAAACGTCTGGGTAAAAAAAAAAAAAAGCGTACGCAAATGGCGGCGGCTATGGCCACTGCCATTTGCGTTCCTTATTTTGGGCCGTCTTAGTCTATGTAAATATTTACGTAGACTAAGAGAAAATAAGGGGAACACAGATAGCGTCCGCTACGCTATTTCCGTTCCCCTTATTTTTGCCGTCTTAGTCTACGTAAATATTTACATAGATTACGATGGCAAAAGTATAAGGAATGCAAATGGCGGCGGTCATAGCCACCGCCATTTGCGTATGTGGGTTCCCCCCCCCAGAGCCCTCCGCGCCCGGAAATCTGGTTGCAGACGGCTCTGGCCTGGCTGGGCCTGGCCGGCTGCTCCGCAAAGCTGCCGCGGAGCACAGCCGGCTGCGGAGGATTCCGAGGGGGAGGAACAGAGCGCCTCCCCCCCGTCGAGGATTCCGGGGGGAGGGACGGAACGCCTCCCCCCCCACCATCAACATAATCCGCGAAAGGTAAGTGACTTTTGTACATTCCTAGTTCAAACCCAGAATGTTAAGAGCTAAGAATTCAAAGCCCTGAGCCTGGATGCACAAATCGGTCAGTTTCAGTTTCTCTCACATTCTTCTTTTTTTAATGTCAAGTTCTTTTCATCCTGAAAATGGAGAACTTTGGAAATTTTGGGAAATTCTTATCAAAGCCAAACTGAAAACAAAATTCTCAACCCTAGCAGACCTATGCTCACAAGACAGAGAACAAAATGCCAAGCAGCTACACAGGAAAGGAGAGTGGAAGCTGCAGTATGGGGCAAAGGGAATACGAGGAACACTTTCCCAAAGGCGCTCTGGACTGAGTTGCCCATCTCAGTACAACTCAACCAGTTGTCATCACAACCACTGTCCCTATTCTCTTGACAATCAACCACCACTTTGGTCATTGGTCTTCACTCCCTTTCAAGCAGAAGCCGCTTTGGCTCTAGGCACTCTTCCCCACACCCTCAGCCAAGCAGCAACACTATTAGGAATGGGCAGATCTGTCAATTTCAGTCTTGCCAAGATAGCTGTTTTTTTAAGTTCAAGCTCATTCTGTCCCATATCCACATGAACTTGCCACCAGGAATTTGCCAGTCCTCCGTAATGTACCAAAGCATCAACTCCGAGAATGCTCCCCTTTCCAATACTCCACACCTCCGTGTATCACTAGTGGCTGCTTTACATGTTAGAGACAAGACATGGAGGAGGGGGTGCCTTTGAATCATTCCTCATGCTGTCTGCCTTCACAGGTTGATCTGTTTGTATGCAACAGCATCTTGCCACAGGGACTGGAAAGATTTTTTACATGCCTTTCTTTTTGAACGTAATGATGGGCTGTGGGGGGACCCCACAAGCTTCTCCCCCTGTGGTGACAGCTGCCACCTGGAGTGTTGTCAAGAGCTCCCCACATGGCAGCTATAGTGTCGGGGCCGAGCCTAAAACTATTTTAAAGTCAGTAGTACCAGTAATGTCCAAGGCAGTCTAGAAAATATAGAAGTGTAGCAGTCCCTGCTCAGATGGCTTACAATCTCTGTCAGATAAACTGTTCTCTGAAACTGCAGTGGGTGAGGGTGGGCAAAAGGGGGATTGAAAGCCACTCATCAGTTTCAGGGTGAGGAATACTCAGTGACTTCTGGGGGCGGGGGCTTGCAGGATTGGCTTTTTCTGCAATCTTCCTCCTCCACCCCCACCCTGCAACAACAACAACAACAATGCCCCAGGAATGATGCTACATCATGGCATAGTGGCCTTCCAATAGGGCATTGTTGGGGGGAAGACAACAGTGGCAAATCATACATTTTAGAAAGTAAGAAAGAAAAGAAAGCCACTCCTGCCATTGCTCCTCAGTAATCCTGTACCCACAAAGTCATTTAGACACCCCACCCCAGTCTGTGGCTACTCCAGCCTACTGCTTTAAAGCAAGAGAGAAGAAAGAACTTCCAAACATTTCCTGGGTGCATTGTTCATCCTGAGACAGGACAGGAGTACTTGTGATTTGCCACCGTTATTACTTACCATGTTAGGAGAAGATGCTAGATTGCATAATGCTTTTTCCTGCACACCTCAGAAAAGATAGCTTCATTATAACAATCCCAGGGGAGTTTCACTATTTATTACACATGCCCCCCCCCACACACACACAACCAACATAGGTGTTAACCATGGAAAGGCTTTCATTATTGGGCCCTCTTTATCCCATGTGGGTCCATAGAAAGGAAGTCCCAAGCTGCATTGGTTATCTTTACTGCCCAAACAACGATATCATCAGCCCATTTCCCAGAAACAGCTTTATGGAACTGTAAGGTGTTTTACACATACTGGTAAAATAAAACAATTAAACCTTCTCCCTGTCTAGTTCTTACAAGGCGAAAACCACCAAAGAGTTCAGAGGAAAGAAACAGCAAGCAAGTAGCCTCTGAGCTGATGGCAAGGGAAGTCAGTACAACAGCAGAGACTACAGGTCCTACCCAAGGCCAGGAACCATGGAATGGACAAGACAGAGAAATATAGGGTTACCCTTTGGTACCCTAGAAAGATCACAAGGGGCAAGTGACTTGTTCCAAGAGATTTCTACTTCCAAATGAATCCTTAAATATTCCCTGGACTCGACTACCCTTCCTAGGCTCTGCCCCTGTCCTGAGGAGCCTTGAAGGGGTCATTCTCTGGTCTGTAGCCTATAACTCCATCACCTCTTGGCTATCTCCCTGCAACTGAGCAGGTCAGAGAAGTAGCATCCTGGAATCCAGCTCGGCACCTTGACCTTGGAAATGTTGTCTCTATCATTGCTATAGCAGACACAGAGTTCATTATCACAGAATATTTGGACCACAAGTGGTACCCTGTTTCTTGTAGAAGAGGATTTAGGGATTACTACAAGCATGTTCCCTGGAGGTGGGCATGGGCCCCAGCTGAGACAGAAGGTCATGCAGTGATATCTAGGCATTGCACTGTTCTAGATATTTGGGACTTTTCATGCTGAAGTAACAGGCTGACATCAGGGGAGACTTTCTGAACAATTGTTCCCAATGGCCAGGCCTCCTTTTGACCCTAATAGTGAGAAGATAGTGTAATCACAACTGTGTTACCTACTCAGGACTTTTCTATACCACCACCCCAACTTTCCCCCTACTGACCAACGCCCACCTGGTAAAGAGGGGTAAAAAAAAAAAAATCAAAAAAGGAAAGCAGTGACCAGAAGCAGAGGGAGGGAGGGAGAAGTAACAGTGTGTGTGTTGGGAGAGACGCGGAGAGAGGGAGAGAAATGACAGGAGCAGAATTTTCAGCACCCTCACTTTAAATCAAGATAAAAGACTGAAATGGAAAATAACGGTCCAGAGAAACCCCTGGACGGCTTTGGGCGCTAATGGAAACACATGGCTTAAGGCTGTGGTGTTGTCAGCTTCCCCGTACTCTGACATTCCTTTCTGATAATCCGGCCTGCCATAAAATTAGAATAGCAAATACCTCTTGACAAAGATGCATGTTTCCCTCTATTGTGCCATCATAAAAAAAAAACCTCCACTGGTGACTCGGGGAGCTGCAAACTTCAATTTAAATTTACAGTGCGGCGGAAGGAAAGTGATATGCACTCAAAAATTTTAATAACCTATTAAGTTACGACTTCAATTTCATTTTATGAATATTTTCCTTGGGGAGCACTGCTATCACAGAGAAAGATAGAAATTTAAAAAAGATAAATAGTGCCATTAATCTCCAACATTTCTCTTCCATTATCCTTGAAAATTAGGAGTTATTTTTGTTCAGATCTTCATGTAATTAGCTCCCTACACTTGATTCACTAGCCAGAAAATGACCATGTTCAGAAAATTAAAAATTTGTCATTAAGTGGAATTTAACATAATATCATTTATCTTTATCTATTCCCCAGCTGACAGCAGGAGCCTTGGAAGTGGTACAGGCTTCTGTGTCAGAGTGGAGAAGGAACTGCTTGACATCACAGGGAGCAGCAGAGAGAAGGGGAAAGGAGCAAGGGAGTAAGAGAGGGGAGGGGAGCTTGGAGGAGAGGGGAGGAAGAACAAAGGAGAGAAAGAAAGAGAAGGAGGAGAGATGTTGGGGTACAGGGATGAGAAAAAGAGTATGATGAGTGAAAAAAATAGGAGAAAAATAGCAAGGAAAAGGAAAGGAGTTGCTATGGGGAAGTGAGTAGGGGAAAGGCAGAGAGGCAGTGGAAAGAAGTGAGCAATGGTAACAGCTTACAAAAATCTCTCAGTGGTCCAACACAGTCTTCTCTCCCCAGCAGTGGTAAGATCCAATTACAGTAACCAGTACTGCAAATATTAGTTGGTCTTATCCGTATGTATGTGTATATATATATATATATATATATATATGCGCAAAAGACTCCTTGCCCCCATCTTCTCAAAGTGGCATAGCTCCCCTTCCACATTTTCACATTAGCTCCCAACACTTGTTTCCACTTTGAAAAAAGCAGTGTGGGGTCCCCTTCCCATGCATGCAGCATGGGAAAGGAGCTCTGGGTACAGGGTGGGAGGGTACCACATAACTCTAGCCATAGCCCAGTATGTCTACCAATCTGTGAGTGGGATTCCAGGCACTGAGAGCTGCTGCCCTCCAAGGACCCTGAATCCCAGTTTGAACAAGGGAGTGGTTGAGGCTTACCGAAAGTGTTGGTGTTTTCACAGAATTGTGCATATAGGTGTGTAATTCTTGAGATTTACAAAAAGCTACCCTGCCTCTTACCTAGCTGTGGAGACTCTGGATGCTGAGATACACCCAGCCACTAGTGTTCCTGCTGCTAGCGAAGGCTGAGCTGATTGTGAGGTGTTCTGAAAGTCCTGCCTCAGTAAAAAATTAGCAATAGTTTTCCAATAAATATGGATAGTCGTCTAGTATTCTTGCCAATGGCTCTGATCTGAAATATACAAGGAAAGCCATATTTTACACCACAAGTCGGTGAAGGATTATATCCATATTTGAAACTGGATCCTGGTCCAGTTTAAACCCAAACAAGACTTGAATCCTCAATCTTCACTATTTAGTGACTTCTCATCTTACCTTACTTTTTCACATGGGTCTGGATGTTGCATCTAAGACTGCAAAGAGCTATGCTCACCTGCCCAATGTATTTGTGAAAATTACAATCATTTTCCATACCAAGGTTGATGGCTACAGAAAGAGAAGGTCAGAGGACTGGACGGCAGAGGATGAGATGGCTAGATAGCATCACCGATGCAATGAATATGAACTTGAGCATGATCCGGGAGAGAGCGCAGGACAGGAAGGCCTGGCGTGCTATGGTCCATGGGGTCACAAAGAGTCGGACACGACTGAACAACTGAACAACAACAAGTGTGGAGATGGATAAACTGGTAAGAACCATGAAGAGGTGTGGTAAAATCAGATTCAAGTAGGTACTTTCCATATTTTGAAGAAACAACAGAGTTGTAGAAACTCAGGTGGTAAAGATGGCTTTATTATAGGAGGGAAGGACTTCTGTTTAAGTAGGTGATTTGTGAGCCCTTGGTAGAGGGAAAGATTTCACATTGTACAATACTATACTCCATCCTATGCACTTGGGATAAGGTGGGCTATAATCTGGGCTGTAGGTATTCCACTCTAAAAAAAAAAAAAAATTCAATGCACAAGTAACTCAAATTCTGCCCCAAGAAAAATTGAATTCTGTGACGTGTTTAAATTATGCAATTGCACATAACTTCTCTCAATTTGGATAATTTATGATACATTTGCCACTATTTTTTCATGATTTATTTTGACTTTGCTACTTAAAGGAAGGGACACTAAAGTCCACTATCCACACTTATTCCTGGAAACCTTCAGCCACTGCTCTGGCTGCTGAGATTTCACCAGGCAGTGCCCACACAGTTTTAAATACATATTTCCAGCCATAAGGGCTAGAAAGCTTTTTTTTGTTTTGTTTTTATTTTAAGATGAGAGAAGCTGAACTATATGCCCAATACACATCTTGGGATGGGGATGGTTGGTAGGGGTTCTGTGCTCCTGCAGAATTATGGCATACACATATCCTTGGCTATAAATATATAGAACTATACATATGCATGATGCCTTTCACCTGAGAGACATGAGGTTCAACATTTTCTTACACAATTAATGGGACTGAAGAATGGACACAGTAAGTTAACATGCTCTCTACCCCCAATGGAAGTCAGCAGCAGACATGAGAATTAGATTTTGTTTCTTTTGATTACAAATTCTGTTCATTGTCTACACTTTTTAATTTGACTTTAAAAAAAAATTATCTGAAGCCGTGGCACTCCCCTTCTTTATAGTTCCAACTTTAAAAAATGCCCAATATTAGCAAGCCTTGCCCATGTCCCACACCAATGGAGCTGACATGGGGATGTTTTATCTACAGCAGCAATTTTTATCTGGACTGGGGCCTTTGGTTAATAGCTGCTATTCCCTTACAGTAAAAGTGAAATTGTCAAAGGATTAACCCATAGTTTTGACTACTTATTTCCTTGACAGCTTAAATTCTGTTTCCTCTCACAAAGTTGTATTTTCCCTTTTGAACTTTTTTGAAAGTTGTGTGTGCCCTGCATCCCCCTGGCCCCATAGTTAGCCCATGTCTCCCAAGATTTTTTCAAGGGGGGGGAGCAAGCAGCTGTACAACTACCCATCTATACTGAGCACAGACCCCTGCCCCAATCTCACATTTTACATGTGGATGAGAAATTGCCCAGAGGATCTTGCAGGACTATTGCACAAAGGCTGATAGACACTTGGAAAGTTGGACCTTGTCAGTCATAAAATATATCCCACAGAAGTGACCTTTTTTCCTCATCACTTGGCTTTTTGGACAACAAGGTAAAGTCAGTCTGAGAGTTACTAACTTCTACAAATATTTAATTTGGCTCTTTTTAAGAATTTGGCCAGATCCTTGCCTGAGCTAAACTGGTAGTCTACGATATATTCAATGGAGCTTTATTAACCTCATAGCTTGTCCACGCTGCATAAGGTGTCAGGGACTGCATGATGCATTTCTTTATATACATGAAAGCAGGTGTTCCAAGGTCTTGACCTTCTGACCAGTGATGTCATGGCAAAGCATTGGAAGGGAAGGCTCTAATATGGATGCATATGTATGGATCCTACTGGCACGGAGTAGATTTTTAGCCCTCACTCCCTGTCTCTTAGCTCTTCCATGTGACTTACACAGCACCTCCTCTTTCTAGAGCTCTTTCTCCTATTGGACTTATCCACCACATTGCACTAGTCTTAAAGATTGAGGTAACTTAGACAAATGTATGCTTTTATCTGTCTCTATTGTCCTCCCTCTCTTCCTCCCCTCTATCAATAGTTCCCCCCGCCGCCGCCCTTATTTTGGTCAGTTGTATCCTACTCATGTTACCCTCTTTTCCTGCCCCATCTTGATTTTCCTCCTTTAAACTGCTGTTTCTGCAGTCTCCCTCCCCCACTTCATCCTCTCACACACATTCCTGCCTCTCCGATCCCTTCTCCCTTGATCTTATCTTCCCCCACCTTCACACCACAGCCTTAAAGCAGGATAAATGAATATGGATATTGCACAATAAAACCTTCAGAATGGAGAGTTTTGTGCAAGTGAATGGCAGCCAAGCCTGAGAGACTGAAAATTGGATAAAGGGATTAAAACAGTAGCACATTAACAGGAGATTTAGAGTGTAATAAACTCATTTCATAATAATATGTGCGTTGGGGCCAGTAATAAATCATGGTGGAATCCCTCCTTTCACAGTGCTGGAACGAGGCAGTGACCCGAATGCTGGGTAGGATTTCAGTGAGATGTGGATTAATTTCACAGGGTTCTTGGCTAGGAACTGAGCGGCTGCTGTGCCATTGCCATACAGCTGCTGCTGCTGGCTGGCTTCTATAAAGCGCAAAGGCAAACAAATGCAACCAAGCTGGAGGATCAGCAGAAAACAGGATGGTGTGAGAGCTTGCTTGAGTACCTGGAGATGTGAAACTACAAATGTGTGTGTGCACACACAGACAAGTGTTTATATCAGCTTGCTTTCTAAAGTGCTTGAGTTTGGATGATCCTTGTAGAAGGCATTTTTCCATGGTGCCTTCTAGTTGCCTCTTTGGTTGACACTCATTAACATGGAATTGGAAGAACAAAACTAGATGACACTTTCTGAGACCACTCCTCCAAGAAAAGGCTCCCAGACTCCAAAGTTGATATTACCAATTGAGGGTCTCCAAACTTTTTGGACCCATGGGCACATTTGGGAATTTGGTAAACTTGTTTCCCGCCTCCCAGCTGAGCAGAGCAGAGCAGAGCAAGCTGCTCCAGCTGGTCCAGGGACTACAGAAGCAGGCAAGCTCCCAGAGAGCGAGCGAACAGAGCGAGCGAACAGGGGGAGCAAACAGGAGTTGGCCAGGGGAGTTGCAGTGGTTGAAGAGACAAAGGAGACAAAGGAGACAGAGGCTAAGAGGTAAGTGGGTTGCAGGAAGCCCAGGGCGCTGCCCTTTATCCTTCTGACTGGCTGTGAGCTCACCAGGAGCTTCTGAGAGCTCCAACTGAATTGGAGGGGTGTGGCCTGAGTACTCCCAGCAGCTGACTGGGCGGGAAGCTTCAGTCTGTTTCCCGCCTCCCAGCTGAGCAGAGCAGAGCAGAGCAAGCTGCTCCAGCTGGTCCAGGGACTACAGAAGCAGGCAAGCTCCCAGAGAGCGAGCGAACAGAGCGAGCGAACAGGGGGAGCAAACAGGAGTTGGCCAGGGGAGTTGCAGTGGTTGAAGAGACAAAGGAGACAAAGGAGACAGAGGCTAAGAGGTAAGTGGGTTGCAGGAAGCCCAAGGCGCTGCCCTTTATCCTTCTGACTGGCTGTGAGCTCACCAGGAGCTTCTGAGAGCTCCAACTGAATTGGAGGGGTGTGGCCTGAGTACTCCCAGCAGCTGACTGGGCGGGAAGCTTCAGTCTGTTTCCCGCCTCCCAGCTGAGCAGAGCAGAGCAGAGCAAGCTGCTCCAGCTGGTCCAGGGACTACAGAAGCAGGCAAGCTCCCAGAGAGCGAGCGAACAGAGCGAGCGAACAGGGGGAGCAAACAGGAGTTGGCCAGGGGAGTTGCAGTGGTTGAAGAGACAAAGGAGACAAAGGAGACAGAGGCTAAGAGGTAAGTGGGTTGCAGGAAGCCCAGGGCGCTGCCCTTTATCCTTCTGACTGGCTATGAGCTCACCAGGAGCTTCTGAGAGCTCCAACTGAATTGGAGGGGTGTGGCCTGAGTACTCCCAGCAGCTGACTGGGCGGGAAGCTTCAGTCTGTTTCCCGCCTCCCAGCTGAGCAGAGCAGAGCAGAGCAAGCTGCTCCAGCTGGTCCAGGGACTACAGAAGCAGGCAAGCTCCCAGAGAGCGAGCGAACAGAGCGAGCGAACAGGGGGAGCAAACAGGAGTTGGCCAGGGGAGTTGCAGTGGTTGAAGAGACAAAGGAGACAAAGGAGACAGAGGCTAAGAGGTAAGTGGGTTGCAGGAAGCCCAGGGGGCTGCCCTTTATCCTTCTGACTGGCTGTGAGCTCACCAGGAGCTTCTGAGAGCTCCAACTGAATTGGAGGGGTGTGGCCTGAGTACTCCCAGCAGCTGACTGGGCGGGAAGCTTCAGTCTGTTTCCCGCCTCCCAGCTGAGCAGAGCAGAGCAGAGCAAGCTGCTCCAGCTGGTCCAGGGACTACAGAAGCAGGCAAGCTCCCAGAGAGCGAGCGAACAGAGCGAGCGAACAGGGGGAGCAAACAGGAGTTGGCCAGGGGAGTTGCAGTGGTTGAAGAGACAAAGGAGACAAAGGAGACAGAGGCTAAGAGGTAAGTGGGTTGCAGGAAGCCCAGGGCGCTGCCCTTTATCCTTCTGACTGGCTATGAGCTCACCAGGAGCTTCTGAGAGCTCCAACTGAATTGGAGGGGTGTGGCCTGAGTACTCCCAGCAGCTGACTGGGCGGGAAGCTTCAGTCTGTTTCCCGCCTCCCAGCTGAGCAGAGCAGAGCAGAGCAAGCTGCTCCAGCTGGTCCAGGGACTACAGAAGCAGGCAAGCTCCCAGAGAGCGAGCGAACAGAGCGAGCGAACAGGGGGAGCAAACAGGAGTTGGCCAGGGGAGTTGCAGTGGTTGAAGAGACAAAGGAGACAAAGGAGACAGAGGCTAAGAGGTAAGTGGGTTGCAGGAAGCCCAAGGCGCTGCCCTTTATCCTTCTGACTGGCTGTGAGCTCACCAGGAGCTTCTGAGAGCTCCAACTGAATTGGAGGGGTGTGGCCTGAGTACTCCCAGCAGCTGACTGGGCGGGAAGCTTCAGTCTGTTTCCCGCCTCCCAGCTGAGCAGAGCAGAGCAGAGCAAGCTGCTCCAGCTGGTCCAGGGACTACAGAAGCAGGCAAGCTCCCAGAGAGCGAGCGAACAGAGCGAGCGAACAGGGGGAGCAAACAGGAGTTGGCCAGGGGAGTTGCAGTGGTTGAAGAGACAAAGGAGACAAAGGAGACAGAGGCTAAGAGGTAAGTGGGTTGCAGGAAGCCCAGGGCGCTGCCCTTTATCCTTCTGACTGGCTATGAGCTCACCAGGAGCTTCTGAGAGCTCCAACTGAATTGGAGGGGTGTGGCCTGAGTACTCCCAGCAGCTGACTGGGCGGGAAGCTTCAGTCTGTTTCCCGCCTCCCAGCTGAGCAGAGCAGAGCAGAGCAAGCTGCTCCAGCTGGTCCAGGGACTACAGAAGCAGGCAAGCTCCCAGAGAGCGAGCGAACAGAGCGAGCGAACAGGGGGAGCAAACAGGAGTTGGCCAGGGGAGTTCGGCAGGGGAGGTCAAGGGGGAGGCCCCTAACATTTTTTTTTATTTTTTTTTACTAACTTTTTTTCATTTATTTGTCTTGTAACACACACTTCCACACCAGTGGGACTCTGCTTTTAACCTCTACTGAGTAGAGGAGCAGGCACAGGCTAGTCTAGAACAATCACAAAGCTAGACACAAAAAGGGAGAAGAGGCTATGGAAGGACAAGACTCTCCAGTGGTGGTGACCTGCAAGGTGTGTGCAATGTTTGTTTTCTTGCCTGAGAACAACATGGCCTACACCTGCAACAAGTGCAAGTTGATCACGCTGCTGGAGGAAAAAGTAAGTGGACTGGAGCGGCGACTGTCAACCCTCCGGGGAATAAGAGAACACGAAGAGTTCTTGGACAGAATGGGGGAACTACAGCAGCAAAGGGCAGACCAGAAGCTTGAAGAGCAACAGCAAGATGAGGCAGTGGGAAATGCTGAGGTGAAGAAAAATGGAGTAGAGGATACTCCTTGGAAAACGGTGACAGTTAGGAGAAGAAGAACTAGACGCCACTCTGCACCAGTGGAAGCGGTGGAGCTGTGGAACCGATTCCAGGTACTTGCAGATGAGACTGGAGGACAGCCTGCAGAGGAAGAATCACAGGGGAACCTGCATGAGAGTGAGCAAGAGGCTGAAGGTCAGTCAAACAGAGGCGATGAAACCCAGGCCTACAAGAAGAAGAAGAGAAGAGTGGTAGTAGTGGGAGACTCCTTGCTGCGTGGGATCGAGACCCAAGTATGTCGCGAAGACCCGTGGACTCGCCAGGTATGTTGTCTCCCGGGAGGACAGATTAGAGACGTGACTGAAAGGTTGCCTGCACTCATAAAGCCCACTGACAGGTATCCCTTTCTTCTCATCCATGTGGGAACAAATGATACCGCCAAGCGGAGCTACGAAGAGATCACGTCAGACTTTGAAGCTTTGGGAAGGAAACTCAAGAACTTTGGGGCCCAGATAGTTTTCTCATCCATCCTTCCAGTAGTTAGAAGAGGGATAGAAAGGGAACGAAAAATACTCCGGGTGAATGACTGGCTACGAAGGTGGTGCCGACGAGAGAGATTTGGATTCTGGGACCACGGGCTATACTTCCTGGAAGATGGGCTGTTGGCTAGGGATGGGTTGCACCTCACAAAGGCTGGGAAGAATGTGTTTGGCCACAGCATGAAGAACTTCATCAGGAGGGCTTTAAACTGAATCCTACGGGGAAGGGAGATGTAATGTTGGGGGTAACAATGGACGTAGGCGCATGCACTGCAATGGAGAGAACAGCGCTGATAGCGCCCAATAATAGTCTTCAGACACATGTAGGAAGAAAGCCAGACTATGAAGCACATGGTCTTCGATGTCTATATGCTAATGCCCAGAGTATGGGAAACAAACAGAACGAACTTGAACTCTTAATACAGGAGGGAAATTATGACTTGATAGGTATAACTGAGACTTGGTGGGATGACTCTCATGACTGGAATACAGCAGTTGAAGGATATAACTTGTTCAAAAAGAACAGGAGGAACAGAAAGGGAGGCGGGGTTGCACTGTATGTGAAAAATACATATCTCTGCACAGAAATACAGGAGGAGGAGCTTGGTAGCCCCATCGAGAGCATCTGGGTTGAAATAAATGGAGCAAAGAATAAAAGGAACCTGGTGGTCGGAGTCTACTACCGGCCACCCAATCAAGGAGAAGCCAAGGATGAAACTTTTGAAAAGCAAATAGCCAATGTTTTAAGGAAGCATGATGTAGTAGTAATGGGGGACTTCAATTTCCCCGATATTTGTTGGGAGACAAATTCTGCAAAACATGGCCCCTCCAGGAAATTCCTGACTTGTGTGGCGGATAACTTCCTCCTACAGAAAGTAGAGGAAGGAACTAGAGGATCGGCTATCCTTGACTTGATCCTAACCAACAGAGATGACTTAGTGGATAAAGTAGCAGTTACAGGAACTCTGGGGGAAAGCGACCATGTTGTACTTGAGTTCTTGGTTCTAAGGGAAGCAAAAGCCGAGTGTACTCAAACGCGTACCCTGGATTTTAGGAAAGCTGATTTTAATAAACTCAGAACAATGATCAGTAAGGTCCCATGGCAAGCAATGCTAGCGAGAAAAGGAGTCCAAGATGGGTGGGAACTTTTAAAAAAGGAAATTCTCAAGGCACAATCACAAACAATTCCAACAAGAAGAAAAGGTGGAAGACAACAGAAGAAGCCAATGTGGCTTCACAAAAAGCTTAGGGATGACCTGAAAACAAAAAAGGACACATATAGGAAGTGGAAAGAAGGCCAAGTAACAAAGGAAGAGTACAGGCAGGTAGCACAGAATTGCAGGGATGGCGTCAGGAAGGCTAAAGCGGAGAACGAGGTGAGGTTAGCGAGGGATGCTAAAAACAACAAAAAGGCTTTCTTCAGCTACGTGCATAGTAAAAGGCAGAGGAAAGAAATGGTTGTTCAGCTATTAAATAAGGATGGCAAAATGATAACAGATGACAAAGAAAAGGCAGAGGTGCTCAATTCCTACTTTGGCTCAGTCTTCTCCCAAAAGAGGGTCTATGACCCCCCTGGCAAAGGCGAAGTACAGGCTGAAGGGGCAGGATTGCAGCTTGAGATCGACAGGCATATGGTCAAGGAACACCTCATTACTTTGAATGAGTTCAAATCTCCAGGGCCAGATGAACTGCATCCTAGAGTCATAAAGGAACTGGCAGAAGAGCTCTCAGAACCGCTGTCTATTCTCTTTGAGAAATCATGGAGGACCGGGGAAGTGCCAGATGACTGGAGGAGGGCTAACGTTGTCCCTATCTTCAAAAAGGGTAAAAAGGAGGAACCTGGGAACTACAGACCAGTCAGTCTGACATCAATCCCTGGGAAAATTCTGGAGCAGATCATAAAGCAATCCATCTGGAAGCACCTTGACAACAATGCAGTGATTACTCGAAGCCAACATGGATTTGTCAAAAACAAGTCCTGCCAGACAAATCTGATCTCATTTTTTGATCAAGTCACCTCCCTTGTAGACCGTGGGAATGCTGTAGACATCATATACCTCGACTTCAGCAAAGCTTTCGACAAAGTGCCCCATGATATCCTGATGAGCAAACTAGCTCGAAGTGGGCTAGATGAAACAACGATCATGTGGATCCACAGTTGGCTACAGAATCGGACTCAAAGAGTGCTTATCAATGGGACCTTCTCAAGCTGGGGAGAGGTAACGAGTGGGGTACCGCAGGGCTCAGTCCTGGGCCCAGTGCTCTTCAATATTTTTATTAATGACTTGGAGGAGGAGGTGCAGGGAATGCTGATCAAATTTGCAGATGACACAAAATTGGGAGGGATAGCTAATACTTTGGAAGACAGAAACAAAATTCAAAGTGATCTGGATAGACTGGAGTGCTGGGCAGAAAACAACAGAATGGCATTTAATAGGGACAAATGCCAAGTTCTGCACCTAGGAAAAAGAAACCAAATGCACAGTTACAAGATGGGGGATACGTGGCTCAACCACACTACGAGCGAGAAGGATCTTGGAATTGTCGTCGATCACAAGCTGAATATGAGCCAACAATGTGATGTGGCTGCAAAAAAGGCAAATGCTATTTTGGGCTGCATTCATAGAAGCATCGCTTCCAAATCCCGGGAAGTACTAGTTCCCCTCTACTCAGCACTGGTTAGGCCTCATCTGGAGTACTGTGTCCAGTTCTGGGCACCACACTTTAAGAAGGATGCAGACAAGCTGGAGAGGGTTCAAAGGAGGGCAACAAAGATGATCAGGGGACTGGAAACAAAGCCCTATGAAGAGAGACTGAAAGAACTGGGCATGTTTAGCCTTGAGAAGAGAAGACTGAGGGGAGATATGATAGCGCTCTTCAAGTACTTGAAAGGTTGTCACAGAGAAGAAGGCCAGGATCTCTTCTTGATTATCCCAGAGTGCAGGACACGGAATAATGGGCTCAAGTTACAGGAAGCCAGATTCCGACTGAACATCAGGAAAAACTTCCTGAGTGTCAGAGCAATACGGCAATGGAACCAATTACCTGGGGAGGTGGTGGGCTCTCCCACACTGGAGGCCTTCAAGACGAGGCTGGACAGCCATTTGTCAGGGATGCTCTGACTTGGATTCCTGCATTGAGCAGGGGGTTGGACTCGATGGCCTTGTAGGCCCCTTCCAACCCTACTATTCTATGATTCTATGATTCTTTGGGCACCACCACAAAATAGCTCCCATGGCAGATGTGGCTAGTCACATAATGGCTGCCATCAGGGCCTCACTAGTCAAAGGAGGTGGGTGGGGGAGAGAAATATTGAGGCTAGAGGCTGGGGAGGGGGGAACAGGGAGGTAAAGCAGGGAGAAACAGCAAGACTAGAGGCTGGAAGTGGAGAGAAACAGCAAGGTATAGGGGTGAGTGGGAGAGAAAGAGTAAGGCTAGGGGCTAGGACAGGAGAAAAAGAAGAAGGTGCAGGACAGGGAAGGGGGAGGAAGAGTGAGGAAAGGGGTTGGGTGGAGAGAAATAACAAGGCTAGAGGCTGGGAGTGGGGAGAAAGAGAGAGAGAGAGAGAGCAAGCGAGCGAGCTTAGGGAAAAGGTTTGTGTGGATGAAGGAAGATTAGGGGGGTCAGGAAGGAACTCTTTCCTTCTCTTCCTGGTCATTGAACAGCTGACTAGCAGCAGGTTTAAGAGCAGGAAAAAGAACCTGGCACACTAACATTTTTCAAGTTTTTTTTTTAAATTAAAAATAAATTTTTGAAGGGGTAAGGGAGTAGAGATCCCATGGGTGCCATTGGAGATCCCCACAAGCAGCACAGCACAGCACACTGGGGACCCCTGACCAACTGGATGCCTTCCTGCAGCCACCAAGAGAAACTCTTTAGTCTCTGTTCAGTAACTTTTTTTTAACATGTGGAGCACTCAGAATGGGGGTGGGGACCAAGCCAGTCACCATTTCCTGAAATTGGGATGGGCAGGCAGGATAGCGAAGCTAACACCAGCGTTCATCAGGGAAAAGACAATCTCCTTTGTCCCTAGAATGTCTCTTTTTCAGCCTCCCTTCCTACTGATTTCCCAAGAGAAGGAGATGAAAGAGATAGAAAGACTGAAATGTCCCGCTGAGAGCCATTAGTCACTCCCTGCTCTCCATTTTCCCTCAGTCCCAACTGTTTCAAGGAGGACAGATGGGAGAGAGGCATGGAGGGAGAGGGGATTTGGTCCAGCCTTGTAGCTTTTCAGGCCATGGGTCCTGTTGATGCCCTGTGCTGCCTCATTTGAGGTGAGGGCTTCATGTTGTTAGTATTCCTGTAGCTTGGGTTGCAGGGTTCTACTGTGGTGGGTCAGGTTTCACAGGGAAGCCACACAGGAATAGATCAGCACCACAGAAAGCTCCAAGTGATGCCTTGGGATGGAGGTCAGACAGGGTTGTCTATATGTTGCTCCCAAAAACAGCAGAACAAGATTGAGCCTTAAATAAGAGTTTGGTAGCATTTAGGCTGGTTGGCCCTGCCTCCATACTGAATTAGACTGTGACAAAAAGGTATATTGTTTTATGGTTTAATTGTCTATTATAATGTCTCTTTGCACGATTGATGTATTATAACATGTCTTGTCTCTTTAAGGCTTTGGTAAGTAGGTAGAAGCTGGGAATTGGAATGTTCAGAATTTAAATACTGTCTCCTGATTGGCTGTGGGGTTTTACTGTTGGGAGAGAGGGAGAATAACAGGAGCTGGGTTTGTCTTGAGTAGTGAGACAGGGGTTGGTGGCTTGAGGGGTAGGAAGGACTTTGGGCTCTAACTTTGGGGGTGGATAGATTCCTTGGAAGGTGGAAGGAGGTTTGATTGTTATTTTAAAGACTGTTATTAGATGGGGAAGAGTAAGCAAGGTTTTAATAAAAATGTGAAACCACAGTTTTTTACCACATGTTACACCAACTAACTTGAAACATCTTATTCTTTGTAAATAAAGTTTAATTTTTAATTTGTTAATACAAACCACATCATTCTCAGTCTTGTTATTAACAGAGAAAAGGATTGATGATAATAAGACTGTAATAAGCTAGAGTCACAGTATCTATATATACACATGCACAGAAACTGGAGGTTCTCTTCTAGCTTAAGAGGAGAGTGGTAGCAGCGGCACGTTTAAAGATTTTCAAAAGAAAAGAGGTTTCCTCAGCTGTAGGAGAAAAACACTTCTGTAGTGGATTTTGAGGTTATTATGGTTGTATCCCTTCCTCACATGCTCGCTGTCTGGTTTTCCCTAAAGGAAGAGGTTGAGGGAATATAAAGGTATTAAGAATTCTAGAGTTAGAATGTGTACCTGATGCTGTGGAGATTTTCATGAGGACTGGTAATGAGATAATAATCACAAGTGGGGAAAGGTCCCAAAAGGAGCAGAACAAGATGAAGAGTTAAATAAATAACTCTTAAATAAGAGTTTGGCCGCATTTAGGCTGGTTGGCTCCATACTGAATGAGGCTCTTAAAGGGGCCTGGTCATTTTAGCAATTCCAGGTTGCAGTGATGTGGGACTGGCTGCGGCATGCTAGTGTCCTCATGGCCCAAGTCCTCAGAGTCTGAGAATGGTAATACAACTTCCCCTGGATGCAGGGGAGCCAACCCCTGGGGTCTTACTGGAGAACTGGGTCCTGGGGAGGTGAAAGCATTGTGATACCTTGAAGACCAGTAGATGCTAGAGCTGCAATTGCCTCAAGTGTGGAAAACCTGTGAAATATTCCAGAATAATAAATGGTGGATTTTCTTCACTTTGTGTCTAACTGTAGCGGGGAGGGGGGGGGGTGTTACAATCAGGAAAATGATACAATGAAAAGAGGTTGAATCAGTCCCCCAGCACCATGGTCCCAATCCAAGTTAAGAACATAAGAAGAGCTGTGTGAACCAATGGCCTATCTAGTCCAGCATTTTTTTGCTTTGCTTGTTAATGAAGTGCCATCAATGAAATGGCACCTTACAGTGTTACACAAGGCAAAAATAGACAGGGCCAAGTCAGTCATTGGGGGAAACAATCAAGGGAGTGCAGGGGGAAGTGATGAGACCAAGGATTTATCTTGAGATCAGACCATCTCATCAGAGGTCATCGCATCCAATATTGTGTTTGTAACCTGGCTGGCCAGATGCTCCTGGGCTTGCTCACAAGCAGGGAATGAAGCCCACAACCCCCGCCCCCACCCCCCATTGCTTGCCACTCAGCCACTGATATTCAGGGGTACGTTGGCTGCCTCGGAACATAAAGGTTCCATTTAACTATCACGGCGAGTAACACTGATACAGCTGTCCTCCTTCATGTATTTGATTTCTCAAATTCTCTTTTAGAGCCATCACCAAGTCTGGAGCAACAAATTTTGTAAGCAAATGATCTGTTGTGTAAAATACTTCCTGTTGTCCATTCTGAACCTACTACCAATCCATTTCATTGCCTGACCTCAAGTCCTAATGTTACATGGGAGAGAGTAAAACCTCTCTCTATCCACTTCCTCTGTGCCATGCATCATTTTATACACCTCTATCACATCCCCTTAGTCATCTTTTTTTTCTAAACTAAAAAGCCCCAAGTGCTTTAGCCTTCCCTACTAGGGAAGGTGCTTCATTCCCTTTTATAGCAGGCAACAGCCATGGGCTGCTTATTCATGGGCCAATATAGCCCCAAAGCTTGCAGACTGCTGCTACCCTAACAGAAGTTGGCCCAGGAAACAATGTCATCCTATCTATTCTGTATCTCCTTTTCTGCTCTGGTGAGGATGTGTATTCAGCATCATGCAATGCACTATCAAACTTGCTGAGGACTGCTGTCTCTTCGGTAATACAAGGATGTACCTCAGCAATATGAGATATACTTGGCAACCATTCCACATTGTGTTCTTTTTAAAATATTTTTATTTATTTTATCTTTATAACTGAAATAAACAATACCAAAATTACCAACAACTTATCAATACTTCAATTGCCCAACAGTACAATATTCTGATGAGGACACCACAATAACAAAGGGAGAAGAAAAAAGAGAAGAAAAGGGAGGAGGAAAGGAAGTGAAGAAAAAAAAGAAAAAAGAAGAAAATTCCCTTCCCCCTCCCTCTCTCTCAACCTTAAAGAATTAAGTTTAAACTCCAACACCCCCTGGCCTCCGATGCCGTTCTATTTTAAAAACTATACCTATAACCTTAACAATCTTACAGTTTAATTAAACTACCTTACATTTCTATATCATATCATCAATCTTATATCAAAGAAACAGGTCTACAATTCATTCCCATAGCCTGTATTATTAGTAATAATAATAATAAATATATAGTATTATATAATAATAAGCTTAATATAAACCTTCAACCATCAGTAATATATTTTATACTAGATATATTATCTATTTTGAAATAAAAAATATAAAGAAAAGCAAGAAAGAATAAAAGATGAAAGAGAGTAAACCAATATATATAAATAATCATTTATCTTCTGAATTAGCCTGGATCATGTAGACTAAACACAAACAGTTAACAAAGCTTGTTTAAAGATTCCAGTTCATGGGGTTGTAACAGAATTCTCATGCATTTTTACGTTCAAGCCATGCCTCCGCCATTTCATGATTTAGAAACTTCTTCATCTGACCTTCAGACACAATATAAGGTGTAGCAGGATATTTTAAGCAATATTGTAAGTTCATTTGTTTTGCCATATTCTTTGCTTTGATAAATTGCCTTCTTTTATTCACCACCTCTTTGATGTAGTTGGAAATAACATAACTTTATGTTTTTTCCGGCTGAACATCAGGAAAAACTTCCTGACTGTAAGAGCAATACGACAATGGAACCAATTACCTAGGGAGGTGGTGGGTTCTCTCACACTGGAGGCATTCAAGACGAGGCTGGACAGCCATCTGTCAGGGATGCTCTGACTTGGATTCCTGCATTGAGCAGGGGGTTGGACTCGATGGCCTTGTAGGCCCCTTCCAACCCTACTGTTCTATGATTCTATGATTCTATGATTCTATGATTTATCTTGTTTCCAGGAAAGGCTTCCAGCCTCCCTTGCCAAACACAGGATATAATTCTTTGTGGAGACTTTTGCAAAATGAGCTATGATCGTGTAATCAGTCCCTTTAGCACTGGCACCTGAAATGCCTGCTCAATATCAAGTAAATAATCAGATGGGATAGGGAGTATCTCATGAAAAAGTTTATCCACAAAAATAGGCAATTTTACATCATTAGGGAAATTTTTAATCCCAAGAATACGTACATTGGATCTTTTCATGAAGGCCTCCAGTTGAGAAATTCTATCAGAGATATTTTTAAAACAAATTTGTGGCGTAGTTTCATTTCCTGCTCTTCCAGCTCATTAATTCCAGCAACACTGGCGCCCCATCTACATGGGGCTTTTACTCCAGTTCTACTCCACCTCCAAATCTATAGTGTCAGATGATGAACATTGCTCTCTCTAGCTAGCCCGGCGTTTCTTGCCCTCAATCCGGTTTTTTTCCCAAACTCATTTTGTGTCGGATTTTCCTGTCACAGTGGATTCAGTGCTGTTCAGGAGACTGTGTGACCTCAGCTGGCTTCGGCACAGGCTGGTGGAAGCAGTGCTGATTGGCGGAAGGGAAAGTAGCATGGGGCGGGGGCGTGGGGAGAGCAGAGGGGTAAACATGTCTACCCGGAAGTAACTGATCACCTTCAGTTCCACCTTGCAAGCCCTACTGTTGTGTAGCTGTGCAGCTACAAAGGTGCACAGCTGAGAAATGCTGGTTCAGTTGCTGCCTCTCACTTTAAATAGTCATTGGGCGGGGAGGGGGGAGCAGCCCTGCTGTTTTGAAGCTGTGCAGCTACAAAGGAGCACAGCTGAGAAACAGTGGACGCCTGTTGATTCAAAGCTGCGCAGCTAAGAAAGGGTGATTGCCAGGATGGATGATTTTCATGGACATGTACTCAGAAGCACTTCATTGAGCCTGTGTTTGTTGGGGGGGAGGGAAGCCTTTTGATTGGATTGTAGTTAAACAGTAATATGTATCAAATACAACATGCTAGTCACTCTACCCCCTCACCAGCTCTGCGCTCTCTGTTCTCAGCGCCTCTTGCACTCCTGCTCATTCTGCTCAGTCCCCAGGTGGCGGCCTGCTTGCCTGCCCGCCTCATAAATGTGTGTGTGTATGTGGGGTTTGTCATGAACGTCTTACTCATAAGCAAGTCCTGCATTGCAATTCGTTGAACATGCGAGGGAGGGGGTGCAAGCCTCCACTCATGGGTTGCCCCACACCTACACAACTGCTGATGTTCATTTCTACTTGTGGCGGGACTCGTCCACCCCACCCCAACTAATGCAGTTTCAGTTCCCATATACACCGCAAAAGCGGAGGAATACAGCACTGCGTGTACCGTGGAAAGAGTAGGGGTGGACGAAAGTCACTTACCTTTTCTCGCAGCTTGTTCACGGTGGGGGGGAGTGCTTCGCTGCTCCCCCCGCGAAGTTCAGGCCGGGGGGGGAGGCTTCCCGCCTCGCCTGGCCGAAATTCAGGCCGGGGGGGAGGCTTCCCGCCTCGCCCGGCCAAAATTCAGGCCGGGGAGGAGGCTTCCCGCCTCGCCCGGCCGCGAACACGAAAGTTAAAAAAAAAAAAAAAGTCCCCTGATAGGCTTCGTGACGATTCACGTAGCCTATCATGGCTAGATCTGGAAAGTCAGCCGTGATAGGCTACGTGAATCGTCACGTAGCCATCACGGGTGACTTAAAAAAAAAAAGTGCGTACGCGAATGGCGGCCCCCATAGGGAGCCGCCATTCGCGTTCCTTATTTAGTTGCTGTAGTCTACGTAAATGTTTACGTAGACTACGGCGAAAATAAGGGCAACGCAAATAGCGTACACCTATGGGGGCCGCCATTATCCATACACACTTTTTTTTTTTTTTTTAAGTCACCCGTGATAGGCTACGTGACGATTCACGTAGCCTATCACGGCTGACTTTGCAAATCTAGCCGTGATAGGCTACGTGAATCGTCACGTAGCCTATCAGGGGACTTTTTTTTTTTTTTCTTTGATTGCAATGGCGGGGGCGGCAGCCGGTCGAAAGACCGGCTGCCGCTCCCGCCCCGCTCGAACACCGGACGAACCGCCAGCCGGACCCGCCGCCGGGAGGGACATTCAGGGAAGGTAAGTCCCGTCCCGGGGGGGGTGCGGGGTGCGGGGGGGGTGCGGAGGATTTCTCCCCGAAACTTGTTCGGGGGGCCGAACACGTTGGCGCTCGGCCCCCCGAAGTTTCGGGGAGAAATTCTCCGCCATCCCTAGGAAAGAGCTAATTTGATTCTGTGAAATGCGGATTTTGCCCAAATAGCTTCACAAAGGGTTTCCATTTAGATTGGCCCTGGGAGTATCGAATGCTTTCCACCCATACCACTTCCCCTATTGAAATTGCCCCTAAGCTGACATTAAACCCACCGGGGAAAACAGTCAGTTTCCTGTAATGTAAAGGGCGGATAATTTCTCCCCGAACAACCTTCGGAGGACCGAATGCGTTGGCACTCGGCCCCCCGAAGTTTCGGGGAGAAATTCTCCCCCATCCCTATAAGGAGGTCCGTGAGAGGAGATGTCAGCCGAGCAAGGCTGGGCAGGAACTTTCTCTAAAAATTAGCAGAAAACGTTGCAAGTCCTTCTTGGTGGATGGAGCCTGCCAGGAGAGGACAGCCTGGACCTTTGCAGGATCCATCCTGATACCGTCAGCTGAGATAATGTAGCCAAGATTGTCCAAAGAGGTTAGGTCAAACGCACATTTCTCCAGCTTAGCATAAAGATGGTGCTCGTGGAGGCACTGGAGGACGGAGGAGACATGGCGCGGATGGGCGTGGGGGTCCTCAGAAAATATAAGTAAATCACTGAGATACACAATGAGGAAAGTGTCCAAATAGTCCCAGAAGATGGCATTCATAAAACGCGAAAACGTGGGGAGGGCGCAGGCGAGCCCAAACGGCATCACTAGGTATTCATACGCTCCATACCAGGTGCCGAAACAGGTCTTCCACTCATCCCCCTCCCGGATGCGAATCAGATTGTAGGCGCCACACAGGTCCAACTTTGTGAAAATCTTGGCTTGCCCCAGGCGCTCCAGCATCTCAGGTATGAGGGGGAGGGGGTACTTGTCGGGGATCGAGACCGAATTCAAAGCTCTGAAATTGTGCACAGGGCAGAGTTCGCCCAATTTCTTGTGCACAAACATGGTAGGGGCGCAGGCGGGGGAGGAGGAGGGGCGAAGGAAGCTATGTCTGAGGTTTGTGTCTAAAAAATCCTGCAGAGCTCGAAGCTCCGGCTCCGACATCGAATACAGCCAGCCAGTGGGGATGGTCACTCCAGGAATGAGGTTAATGGCACAGTCAAAAGGGCGGTGGGGGGGGGGAGCTGGTCGGCCTCCTTCTTGTCGAAAACATCCCGAAAAGCTGCATACTTCTCTGGGAGGATCACGGTAGCTGAAGAACTGCCAGAAGCTGACAAAGAGGGGGAGGAAAGGGTTAAGGCCTGGACTGAGACTGGCGCCCCGGTCGGGAGGCAATGCTCCCGGCAGTAGGAAGACACAAACTCCACTTGCTGAAGCCCCCAAGAAATCTGAGGATTATGCTTAGAGAGCCAGGAAACACCTAGCATGATTGGGTATTGGGGAACCTTGGCCAAGTGAAACTGAATCTGCTCAATGTGGGACTGGGCGTGCAGAGTGAGTGGAGCTGTAATTCGGGTCACCGCGCCTGAAGAAAGAGGACGCCCATCGATGGTCTCCACTGCCAAGGGGGCAGGAAGAGGCAGAGTAGGAATCTTGTGGAAGAGAGTGAACGTTTCATCCATGAAGCTGGTCATAGTCCCAGAGTCCACTAAAGCTAGGGCCTCCACCTCACCCCACTGGGAGGAGCAGAGGTGAACATGCAATAGCAGATGGGAGGGTGGGGGGGTTGCTGAAGGCACCCACCTGGTGGGGAACCGACCCCCACACTAGAGATCCCCAACAGGCTTGGGGGGCAGCCTAGTCAGGCCTGGGGATGAGGAGGAGGAGGAGGAAAGAGAGGAGGGGGAGGCAGTGGGGCTACGGGTCTAATGTGGAAGGTTTTGGCGAAATGTCCCAGCTTTCCACACTGAAAGCATCGGCGCTCCATGCACCACCGCTCTAGTTCCTCCGGCGGCAGCAGGGCTCGGATAGCTCCCAGCTGCATCAGGGTCTCCTCCGCCCCCACCGCAGGGGCGGGGGGTGGGGGGAGGAAATGTGGGGGAATGGGAGGAGGGAAATCTCAGCCCCCGGCACCCCGCCGGGTCTGCTGGCGCCCCTCCAGCTGACTATCTATCTGGAGGCAGGTCTGGATGAGGTCCTTCAAAGTAGGCGGGCTAGGCGTGCGTGCCAACTCATCCAAGATCTCATCGTTCAAACCATCCAAAAACTGAGCCACCAGCACGGCATCATTCCACTGTAAATCCTGCATCAGCAAGCGAAAAGTTGTCGCGTAGCTGGAAACTGAGTCCTTGCCCTGCCTGAGGCGGCGAATCTCCCAAGAAGCCGTCTGTGTGCGCAGGGGGTCACCGAAAAAATTGGCCATCGCTGTCATGAAACCTTGATAGTCCCCGAGCAGGGGGTCATTAGTGAGAAGAAGTCCTGAAGCCCATTTAGCTGCCACACCTGAAAGTAGGTTAATGATGAAGCCTACACAAACCTGTTCTGTCAGAAAATTCTCAGGTCGTAGGCGCATGTACAGCTCCGATTGGGCCTGGAAAATCTGAAAAAGTCCTTTCTCACCTGAAAACTTCTCTGGCAGAGCCACCGGGCACTTGCGGCAGGGGGGAACCGGAGGTGGTGGGGGTTGAACCGCAGCTTGCAGACTCTGTTTTTGTTTTTTTTTACACACACGTGGTAGGCTACGTAAGTTTTTACATACCCTAAAACGTCTGGGTAAAAAAAAAAAAAAAAGGTGTACGCAAATGGCGGCGGCTACAGCCACCGCCGTTTGCGTACACTTTTTTTTTTACCCAGACGTTTTAGGCTACATAAAAACTTATGTAGCCTATCACGTGTGTGTAAAAAACAAAACAAAAAAACTGCCGCCGCCGTCATTTACGTTCCTTATTTTGGGTCGTCTTAGTCTACGTAAATAATTACGTAGACCAAGATGGCGAAAATAAGGGGAACGCAAATAGCGTCCGCTACACTATTTGCGTTCCCCTTATTTTCGCCGTCTTAGTCTACGTTAATATTTACATAGATTAAGACGTCAAAAATAAGGAATGCAAATGGTGGCGGCTGTAAGGGTGGACACTGAACCCATAGAATCCCAGAGTAGTTCTGATTCTGAGGAAGAGCAGTCGCTTCTGGGAGAGGAGTGCGCTCCTCTTTCCCAGGGCCAACAGCTGACGGAGATTCCTCCCACCAGCATTCCTAGCTTAGATAGCAGTCCAGGGAGTGACAGAGCGTGGGTAGCAGACTTGGTGGACGCGTGACGCCGATGCAGAGAGCGGCGCCAAATGGAGGGCGCAGAAAGGAGGCGTAGGCTGCGCCCAGAGGATCCAAGGGAAAAGGGGAGGGACTCTCCCTAGTCCTTAAATTCAGGGGTCTGCCAGTAATTCCCTTTCAAACGGGGACCAACTGTTCCAACTTAGGGCATAGGTACTGTGCTGCTCAGATCTAGTTGCTAACGGTAGAGTTGTTAAGTTGTAAAAGAAGAATAAATCTTTGAAAGAAATCCCTTTGTCTGTGTCTGGACTTGGCTACTGGATTAGACTGAGAGAGGCCTCCAAGGAGCCCTTGACAGTGGCCGTAGCCACCGCCATCATCGTACACGGTTTGTTTGTGTTTTCTCCAGAGCCCTCCGTGGCCGGAAATCCGGCTGCGGACGGCTCTGGCCTGGCTGGGCCTGGCCGGCTGCTCCGCGGAGCTGCCGCGGAGCACAGCCAGCCATGGAGGATTCTGGGGGGGAGGAACGGAGCGCCTCCCCCCCGTCCAGGATTCCGGGGGGAGGGACGGAATGCCTCCACCCCCACCATAAACATAATCCGCGAACAGGTAAGTGATTTTTGTACATCCCTAGACTTTATTCCTTTACTTTATGACTCTTTCAGAATACTAGTCGCTAGCGCCAAAGCAAGGAACAGCACTGGGGAAAGATAGCTGAGTAGCCTAAGCTCCAGGTAAGGCAGTTGGTCCCCGTTTGAAGGAGAATCATGGGAAGACCCTGAACTTATGGGCTAGGGAGAGATCCTCCCTCTTTCCCTTGGGTCCTCGGGACGTGACCGTTGTTTGCGGGCCAAACGCGCGCTACGCCTCCTTTCCGCACCCTCCATCTGTCGTCGCTCCCTGCATCTGCGCCGAACGTCCAGCAAGCCCCCCTCCAGCGCTCTCTCATTGCCAGGGTCACTATCTATTCCAGGAATGCTGGCAGGAGGAATCTCTGCCAGCTGCTGTGCCTGTGAGAGATGAGCGAGCTCCTCTCCCACGGATTGCTGTTCCTCCTCAGAATCAGAACTGCTCTGGGGCTCTATTGGCTCAGTTTCCACCCTGACATAGAGGAGGCAGCAGGCAGCAGCCTCTGGCCATGGGAGTGGCAGTTACAGTAGTGAAAGATGCAAGGGAGGGCATCTTGCTAGACACTGGCATTCCTGAAGTGGTGGAGGTGCTGGCACAGGAGGGGGATATCTTTTGCAGCCAGGGGTACTGCCAGGCCCATAGGGCTCAATTCTGCATAAAATCTGCACGTGCTAATGTATATCCATATTTGCAAATTTAGAAATTATTATGAGGTCTTATTTAAATGTCACCAGTAGCAAAGCCAGCCAGTTAATTTCTCATTCAAATCATCTCAAATAAAATAAATTCTTCAATTACTTTGCACCCTGAGCAAGATCATCTCAAACTTTTTTTTTAAATAAGCTTAATTGCCATGCAGGGGAAGATGTGTGTGTGTGTGTGTGTGTGTGTGTGTAAAATGCAGCACATGGGAGGCAGAGATTTGCAATCCTCCTTGAAAATTACCCCCTGTATGGCGAGAGGGAGAAAGGCGGGGTATAAATGCAATAAATAAAATAAATACCTCAAAACTGAGGTCAGGGTTGCATCATCTGCTTCAGCATGAGGACCCCACCCCCCGCCTTTGCTAAGGGGCCCCACTGCTGCCGTCAGAAGTGGTGGTGCTGGCCTTTGGCCTATGTGGGTGGGGGGGAAGGGCCCCTGGAAAGCAATGGTTGGGCTTGGGACATGGTCTGGGGTTGTTTGGGAAGTGCCTCCCCTGGCAGCACATTGGCAGTGTGGGGGTCTTTCCTCAGCTGGTGGTCCTCCTTCTGGTGGGAATAAGGTGAGGCCTGCTGTTGAACAGCTGCTGGTAGACGGTGCAGTGGTGGGACAGCATGGACAGGTGAGGGGAGAGATAATGCATCAACAGGCTCTACGTATACTCTCTGCTCAGGGCTCTCTTCCACAGTGTTGGGCTGAACACACCCTGGGCCTCCTTTGTGCAGCTCCCCCACTAGTGTCCCAACCAGCTTCTTAAGCACCTTTGTCTGTCTGTCGAGCTGGTTCTGCTTCCAAAACTCCTCATCTGCTTCTGCTTTCTCTCTTTCTCGGTCAAGAAAACAGAGCATCAGTCTGTTCTCCGTGGAGGTGGGCCATAGCAGCTGTTCCACGTTGAGTGAGGAAGACCACCCTGGCCTCCAGTTCCTGGCCATGGCTAGCCTTGTTGCTGAGTACAGGGTCGCAGTGTGGTTTGGGATGCTGGGGGATGGAAACTTAGGACAAACAGAGAGGATCAGGGTCTTCCCATCTGGTTCTTCAGCTAGGGTATCTTCTTAGGTGGCACTACTGGGGGGGGGGGCTTCTTTTGAGTAGGGCAGTGCCCTGGGAGGTGCTTGGGCCTTGGGGTGAGGGGTGGGGTTACTTCCCTTTGGGCAGAGCAGCGGCCGGGGAGTTAGTGGAGCA
The DNA here is from genome assembly GCF_057233095.1 of Heloderma suspectum. NCBI lineage: Eukaryota > Metazoa > Chordata > Lepidosauria > Squamata > Helodermatidae > Heloderma > Heloderma suspectum. The sequence goes on from NC_139460.1 coordinate 183,817,551, forward strand.
CCCTGAACATTTGCCAAACCTTCGGCAGCAGTTCGTTCATGCCCCAACTTAGGCAGTACTCCACATTTCCAGCAGCAACATCTACTGCTGTGTGCTGTCCCCCTCACCCCGGACTGCTCCTTTTTATGATTCTTTCCACCTGTTCCTTCCTCCAGCAGCCCATTCCAGTGTCCTGTCTCCTTTCTATTCTTCCTTGGGCATTCCTTGGTTACAGAGTAAGTTCATTCAATACTAGCATTTCTGTCAGCCCACTGGCCACAGAATAGAGCATTACCCAGTTATGGCCCTTAGAGCACTCCAACGACTGCGGTCTGTGGTCTGCCCAAGGGCTCCCCTGGGGCTGCCAGTCTTGTTGGGCTGGACTGAGCAGCAGCAGCAGCCAGCTCATTCTGTCCTTCCGTCATGCCTTGGTCTGTCTGTGGCTGGAGAGTGTGATGCAGCAGCTGTGGAACAAAACACAGGGATGTTTTGTTCCTCACGTTAAGCTCAGTGCCTCTGGAGTGCTCCATTGGTTGCCAGGGGCAGGGGGAACCATTCACCTTGAGGCTGATCTGGCTGAGTCTCACCTTCTGCACTGTCAGCTATTCCTGCAAGTAAGGAAAGGTAGAGGACTGGCAGTCTTAGGATTGGTGGGGGGTGGGGGTGGGGATATATGCCTTAGAGACAAAACTCACCCATTTCTTCTTCAACTGATGCAAGGCGTCCCCCCACATGTACAGTGTGGAGGTTGTGGGTGAAGAGCTCCTCTGATCCTTCAGCCACTGGGGGCAGGGAAGCAGGCAGAGCAGCTGGTGTGTGGTGAATGGTGATGCTCCTGCAGAGACACTTGTGCTGTATGGTAGCTTCCCCTCTAAGGATGCTATGGAGCTCGTTATAGAAGGGGAAGGTAGCTGCATCACTCCCAAAGTGGGAGTTGTGTGTCGCCACCCTTCTATATTCCAGACACAGCACTTTGGTCTTTGTCCTGCACGCCACCACGCTGTGTCTGTGGCCCTGGAGGGACATTTGGTAGACTATCTGCTCATAAGAATCCATGTTCCAGTGGCTGGTGCGAAGCTGCTCCTGGACCTTCTGCTTCCCCCAAATGTCCAGTAGATCCATCACCTCCTGATACCTCCATGACACCCCATGCCCCTTGCTTGCAGTTTCTGCCACCGCCATGTTCTCCTTTCAGCAGCCTGTAGGAGGAAGAAGTTGCATAGGCAGAGCAATCAACCCATCGAGATTGCGGCCCAGGGGAAGGTGCTATGAATTCTGGGCATCTCCCAAACAGGGGAAATTACCATGCCCTTGCTTTGTTTTCCTGTGGGAAATGCTAGGATCTAAGTCCTGTAGGATTGGGGGGTGGGGGAAGTGGTCCCACCATGTGTCTGTACCTCCAAAAAGCACAGGAATAACTTTTACTGAGGGCCTGTACCCTCTCTGAATTTAATGGAACTCCCATGTAAGTCTGGATAAGTTTAAAGCGCAAATTCAGTACCAAGCTAAAGTGCAAAAGTGCATTAACGAGAGTGCAGCAAAGTTCATGTGATGCTCAGGAACTGGGGGGTTGTAATTGTGAAATCCTGCGGATACCTATGGTTGTATACTGAAGGATTCACGAGCGCCTCTTTCACTGGAAAAGTGAAAGCATGCCCTTTGCTGCTTTCTCGTGGTCCCAATAGATCGCTAAAGCGAAATAGCGTTTTAGCACCTCAGCATGCCATCGGGAAAGCAGTTACAATCCTTGCAGTTTTGTTCCCGCAGCCCAAGGGACAGAAATGAATATTAGCCATGTTTCCTCCACCCGAGGATCTTGGCCACACCGCTCGAGGCAAGCGGTTGCTTACCTGAGATGAACCAGATTTGCTGGCAATGCTGGCAATACTAGCTCCGTGGAGAAAGAATGCATATTGGCACTCACTTGCTATCTCAATTTTTTTTAACAAATTGGTCTATCCCTATCTAGTTCTAAAATGGCAGTGAAACGTCCAGAAAACAGGAAGGGAAAGGGTTGGGTCAGTGAGGTCATGGCCAGGTGAGCGACACACATCCCTGGGCAGGGCTACATGCCCCATGGGCAGGACTATGATACCGAAGCAAGTGTGGGTGAGGGAACACAGCCCAACAGGACTGTAACTGAGCCAAAGTAAAGAGTAGGGATGGCGGAGAATTTCTCCCCGAAACTTCGGGGGGCCGAGCGCCAACGTGTTCGGCCCCCCGAAGAAGTTTTGGGGAGAAATTCTCCGCACCCCCCCGCACCCCGCACCCCCCCCAGGATGGGACTTACCTTTCCCGAATGTCCCTCCCGGCGGCGGGTCCCGGCGGCGGTTCGTCGGGTCTTCGTCAGGAGCGGGGGCGGCAGCCAGTCTTTCGACCGGCTGCCGCCGCCGCCATTCCAATAAAAGTAAAACTTTTAACGCTATTTGCGTTGCCCTTATTTTCGCCGTAGTCTACGTAAATCTTTACGTAGATTTACGTAAAGATTTACTACAGGGACCAAATAAGGAACACGAATGGCGGCTCCCTATGGGGGCCGCCATTTGCGTACGCGCTTTTTTTTTGTTTTTTTAACGTCACCCGTGATAGGCTATGTGACGATTTACGTAGCCTATCACGGCTGACTTTGCAGATCTAGCCGTGATAGGCTACGTTAATCGTCACGTAGCCTATCACGGGGGCGTTTTTTTTTTAACTTTTTATTTTGCGGCCGGGCGAGGCGCCTCCTCCCCGGCCTGAATTTTGGCCGGGCGAAGCGGGAAGCCTCCCCCCCGGCCTGAATTTCAGCCGGGCGAGGCGGGAAGCCTCCCCCCTGGCCTGAATTTCGGCCGGGCGAGGCGGGAAGCCTCCCCCCCCGGCCTGAACTTCGGGGGGAAAAGCAGCGAAGCACCTCCCCCCCACCGCGAAAAGCTGCGAGACCAGGTAAGTGGCTTTCGTGCACTCCTAGTAAAGAGGAATAGTCGGACTATAACCAGTCTCAGAAGAACCGTTTTTTCCGCGATAAACTCTGGGGCAGCTGCTGGATGGCCATGACGTCATGTAATCTCTGTGACCTCCACACGCAGACAGGTTGGAGTAAATTGCTGGTGGAAACACACCTTAGGACAAATACCCCTGCAATTTGGCAGGTTTCAGCACCTTACAAGGGTCTACTAGGCCTGTAAATTTCATACAATTCTGTTAAAAAGTAAAATGTTACAGCTGCTTGATTATTTCCAATGATGGCCAATGGAAGACATGAAGCTTTCTAAATCTCACTTCAGATTCAGACCTGAGTCTAATTGGGCAGCCTCCAAATCAGTTCAAACTGAACTGGGCTCCTTTCTGAATTGCTGCATCAGGATCTGAACCAACTCTTATGGTCTTTGCCCACCCCTAGTAATAATCAGTAATTTGAATTGGGCCTGGAAACAAACAGGAAGCCAGTGCAGACAGAACAGGATTGGTTTAATATGATCTGAACATTAAGCACCAGAAAGTATTCTGACCACCACATTTTTTTATTAATTGCAGGTTCCAGACACTCTTCTAGGGCAGCACCATGTAGAGCACATTAGAGTAATCTAATCTAGATGTGACTAGGGCAAGTGTAACTATGGCCACATCTCTGACATCTGCCTTCTCCAGGAAGGGATGCAACTGGTGCACCACCCCAAGCTGGGCAAAGTCACTCAGCAGCCACATGAGTATCCAGGTGCAATGCTGGGTCTAGGAGCACCCTCAGGCTGAGAACTTGATCCTTCAGAGAGAGTACAACTCTATTCAGAATAAGTCGTGTTCCCATTTCCAAATAATCACGTCTACTGATGATCAGTACTTCTTTTTGCTTGGATTAAGTCTCAGCTTGTTAACTCACATCCATTCCATTACTTACTGCACCCTGAACTGATTCAGGACTTCCACAGCTTCCTTGGCATTAGTTGAAAAACATAAATACAGCTGGGTTTCATCAGCATATTCTGACACCCAACCTAAAACCCCAGGTGATCTCTCCCAGTGGTTTCATGTAAATGTTGAATAACACAGGGAAAAGAATAGAATACTGGAACCCTAGAAATCAATGGCCAAGGGGTAAAGTTGTGATCCCACAATACCAGCTTTTGGGAATGCTCAACCATATAAGATCAAAGCCACCACAATGAGGTGCCTCCTAGTCCTGTACCAGTCAGATGTCCCAGAAGCAAAACTAGCAGCAAAAATACTTGGTAGTGTAATTATAGAACCCTTTAAATATTACACTATCCATGTGGGAGTTGTCTTTCCATGAGTGGCTCCCAAATGGCTGGGATGTACAGAGGGATGACATAAACTGGGGCACCAAGGTGTGGGTGAATCTGCTAAATTCTAGTCTGTGTCACTTCCTTATCTCTTTATCCATAACTCAATTCTGTTCTGTTTCAGCATTAATGTGCAAATTTTTAAAAAATCATAGAATCATAGAGCTGTCATCTAGCACAGCCCTATGACAATGCAGGAAAATCCCCTCATAAATATTTACACGTGTATTTTCTCTCAAACTACATACTTATACATGTGTTTCAAGACATTTAAACGGATGAGAAATGTGTTACAACATTTGGAGACATGCAAAATCTGCTCAATATCTAGTTTATGACCCACACCTTCATCCAAGAGGTGCCGATTAGGTCATTTCACATGGGAACAAGTTTTTAAAGTTGTAAAGCTGCCTTGAGTCCCAATATTGGGGAAAAGGCAGGATATAAATATAACAACAACAATAACAACATGCAAACATCAAATTCCTCAAGCATCCCTAAGGGCACACAGCAGTCAGAACTCAGTGCCTTATCTCCTCAACCACCAATACTCTGCCTCCCTGCAAAGCTCACAGACTATAAGGGTCAAACCAAATGTCACCACATAGCTAGCAGCCATGCTTCTTCTTTTTTTCCTTTACTCAAAAGTAAGTGCAATGGACCGGATCTGGATCAAGACTTTAGTGTGGGGGTAGGGTGTTTTTTTCCTTAACTCTTTGTCCCCTGCTCAGGACCCACCAAGACATCTTGCTCCCTGAGGCAGAGCAGCAAATGGTGTGTCTACACTCCTCAAGTCAAGGTGCAGAGCGTCCAAGGCAGGACAAGTTATTTTGGCACCTGAGACAGAAAAGTCCACAAGCACCTTTCCCACTCCCTGGCAGTAAAATAATGCAATAAAAATAAGTGAAATAACTAACAATTTGCTGCTCTTTCATAGCCACCAAAGTCAGCTGCCTGAGGTGGCTGCTTCACTCAGCTTAATGGCAGGGCTTCCCCGGCCCCTGTTGTAGTCCCAGTCTGGACTGGGGGGCCCTGCACCTGCAATTTGCGTTGTCAAAAAAGGTTCCATTGCAATTAATGGATCTTCTTTTGGCAACACAAATTGCAGGCACGGGGACCCTGATCCAGATCAGGACCATAGCAGTCCCCCTTAACTCTCTCCACACACACACACACACACTATGGCTTGGATCCAGATCAGGTCCCCTACACTTACTTTTGAGTAAGGAAAAAATGATGCAGCTGCTAGTTACATCTTCAGAGTAATATGTAATTTGACCCTAAACATTGCAGTACAAAGGTGCCTCTGAGCAACTTATCATGATGAAGAGCAGCTCTAGATGTTTGTCTCACTTACTCCTTTGGAACTTGTCCCTCGGCCCAACCCTGACAACACCCGTTTGAGTTTCCCCTGATCTATCTACATTGGCCTCAACTGTGCCTCTTTGGAGAAAGCCCTTGTCATGACATCTGACAACTAAGAGCAGGGCCCCGACATGGAGTAGTGTTTAAACTGACCCAAGAACATGTCTTTGGCTTCTTTAAATATCCCAGATGCATGAAAGCCACTGACAAAAATGTGGTGCCCACATGGCTAGGCTGAAGTGTCCTTTCACTGACTAAAATCCAAGGATGCTTGTTTAATGTACACATAGTCTAGGCTATTTTGCATTTCAGCATCCTTATACAAGCAGAGGAAGTGTTGAATCTCAACCCTTGTGAACCGCCCAGAGGGCTTCGGCTATTGGGCGGTATAGAAATGAAATAAATAAATAAATAAAAATAAAACCATAATTCTGTGGCCATGCATCCAGAACAAAGTTCAAGTGGGACAAATTTTATTTCTGGTTGTTGTTGTTTCTTTTCTTTTCAGGCTCTTGCAGCTTCTTTCCTTAGTTCTCTCATTCATATTGGTCTAAGGACTAAAGTAGACATGATGGAGGAAGCCAGTGTTTGGCTCCTTACATATATTAAGTGAGGGGCAAGAGGCTAATGTTACCATCAAAGGGGAAGTGTAGATGAGGGATGCTGCCCATGGTCTATTGCAGCAGACACTTCTCACCAAGTAATTTCCAGAATTAGAAATAGAAGCCAGGCTGGGAGAAAAGTGCCTAAATCAATGGAATGCGGGGGGGGGGGGGGAAGAAGGGAGAAGCAGGGCCCAAGCATCATTTTTTGGGGACCTGAACAAATTTGTAACATGGGCCTCATCCCACACACATACCACAGTCCCATCACATACATGCAATCTCATGAGTCATGAAAGAAAAGTTTCTGTTTTAATTCTGAAATTACATTTTCTACATTTCTGAAGTTATACTACAGCCTGCACTGGGACTTTTCTACCATGCTCCCAAACATCCTGACTCTTTTTGCTATTTTTGTTTAACCTGTTGCAGAACTCAGAGTCAGAGAGACCACGGAGTGAAGGAAAAAGAGTTCTTTATTTAACGTGCAGGCTTAAGGCTGGAATCACTTCCAAAGAGCCAAAAGCCCCAATTTACATCAGCACATTGTTTTTATAGATATTGTGACACATAGGAAACAGCTCCTCTTCTCTCTCCCCTGTGGGGTTGCAGTCCTCAACATTTCTTCTATTAGCACCATTGTTTATAATACAAGAAATGGGTTATAGGGTAGCCATGATAAGCAGAGAACAGCAGAGAACATGATATACATATCACCATGACCTTAGCCTTTGTTGACAAGATAAGAAATTCCTGTGTCTCGTCAGCTTACAAACATATATTTCAGAGAGCAAGAATTCAGCAAGAATATGAAGTATGAGACTGCATGAGGCTACTTAGTCTGACCCCCGATATGGCTGCTACAAACCTAACATCCAGCCTGAAGAAGAGTCCTACAAAGCTTGCTGATTATTTTGTAACAGTTTGTAACAGTTTGTTCCTGATAAAAATATTACCCTGTTGATGTTTTGATTTTTTAAAAATTTTAATGGACCAATGCAGCTGAAAACATTTTATAAATAGACAAATTCCCTTTAAAGCTTTATCTTTCTGATCTTTTTCATTGCAAAATCATTAATTATCTCCCCAAACTCAATTTCTCTCACAAGTTCACCCTTAATAGACAAAGTAGCTAGGTGGCATAACTATTCTTGCCCTGCAGTAGCACATCTGCAGTTTTTTAAGAGTGTTAATTTCCTTAAACTTCTCTCAGCTTCTGCCATAGTCACTAGCAGTGTGCAAAAAATCAGTAGGGCTATGCACACTTCACTGAAAATTAGTTGCGGTTGTTTTTTTGGTAACTTTAATAAGATATCTGAGGGAAGTTCATAGGCTTTTCCAAAAATAGACTTGAAGGGTTGTTGTTGTTGTTTTCAGATGCAACATTTCACAAGGAAAATTCTCAGAAAGATCTGTAGAACACTTCTGAAGGACAAGACGTTTATTCACAAATATTTTGAGCCTGTAAATCCTACCAGCAGTGCTGACTCCCACTCTCCCTGGGATCCCAATGTCCCTGATTATTATGGTGCTTTGTCCCTCCCACTACCTGTCCTTCCCTCTGGGGCTGCTAGTTCTTGAGAGAGCATCTCACGTAGGAAAGCAGAAATCTGTCTGTCTTTCAAAGTCCTAACTGAACTGCTGCACAAGCACACTCTCTCAGTTCTAGTGTAAGGCCTGGGCTGCAACTCACTGCTCAGAATGTTACCTGTTCTGCTCTAAAAGAGCTTCTGATTTGGCTCTAGCAAATCTCACAAACGTAGGGAAATACATTTCCATAAATATCCTCAAACATGATCTCCAATTTAGCCTCTTTGTTTTCCCCTTGTGGTAATGGGGCTGTAGCTAGGGATGCTGGAGAATTCTGCCACAGACTCAAATGAGAGACCAAGATGAATGAGAGAACTTAGGAAAGAAGCTGCAAGAGCCTGAAAAGAAAAGAAACAACAACAACCAGAAATAAAATTTGTCCCACTTGAACTTTGTTCTGGATGCATGGTCACAGAATTATGGTTGAGATTCAACACTTCCTCTGCTTGCATAAGGATGCTGAAATGCAAAATAGCCTAGACTATGTGTACATAGTCTGGAATCGATGGCAGAAGGGATCACTTACCTCTGCTCCAGAAGGATTGGAGGCGGAACGGCACACTGGCTCTGGAGCGCTGGCGATACGGTAATGGCAGCTGCCATTACCCTATCGCCAGCGCTCCGGAGCCGGTGTGCAGCTCTGCGGAATCCTCCCAGAGTGGAGCCACTCTGGAGGATTCCGGGGGGGAGGGAGGAACGGATCACCTCCCACCCAGGTAGATTCCCCACTGGATCGGAAGGCGGGGAATCTGTACATCCCTAGCTGTAGCCTAGGCCAGGAAGCCCTGGATATCCAGGTCCTGGTAAAATCTACCCCTTCCCCAACCTCATGTTTTGGCCCTGGGGATAAGATGGGGAAGAGGGAAAAGTTTCTCTCCACTTCAACACATCCCTTTTGATGATAAATTTGACCTCCCCCACTATAAACATAAATAGAGTAGTAGACCAATATGCAACAAACATAGCTGCCCCCCATCATGCCTATTCTAGGCCTAATACTGGATTTCAGTATTCTTGATAGGAAAATTTAGTGGTCCCTGCACTATAATTTCCAGGTCTTGTGGAAATGAAACATTACATACACAATTAAAATAATCTTGCAAATTGGCTGAAGTTACAGAGATTAATTTCATTTCCATGCATGATTGTTGTCGCACTGTTCCAACAGAACAGGGAAAGAGTACTGAAAATTGGGGGATATTGTGGAGAAAAGCTACAGACATGAAGAGGCAGAGTAACTGAGAACCATCCAGTAGGAGTGAAGAAATCCCATCCAGACTGAGTGTTTTCCATGCACTGAATACAAATGTTTTTCAACACATAAAAGAAACTTTTGCCCACATGATTTGAGGTCCACATCTGTAGCTACACTTCAGGAGCAATCCTATGGCCGCTAGTCAGCAGCTAGATGGCCATAGGATATCTCAGTTTCTGGGAACCAACCTTGGAGTTGCTCCAAGTTGCCCACGCTCCGAGGTCGGTTCCCGGAGAACCGACCTCCCTCCACTCCCGCGCTGCCTCACAGGCAGCTTGGAACAGCCCCATGCATGGAAGAGGAGTGCAGGGCAGCAAGAACGGGGCATTCTGGGGCAGGGAAGGCAGAAATGCCAGCACGACACATCCTATGTGCTGTCTGGCAGCCGCTTCCCCCGCTCCGCCTTCCCGTAGCTAGAGAGCTGAAATCAGCTGTCTAGCTGCAAATGCAGGGTGGCTGAAGCACAGAGGGGACGATCCTCTCCGTGCTTCTCCTGCCCTGCATTGGATAGGCAGTCGCCTCCGAGTTTGGAGGCGGCCACCTGTCCCCATGGGACTGCGCCCTTCATTGATTAGGAGCCTTCAGCACCAGAATGGGGAGTGTGACCATTATGTTGCTATTCCAGCTCTAGGTGGCACGATATCTGCTGCTGTCTCTGCTGCTGGCGATAAAGTTGTTCAGTTGGGCAGCCATGTTGGCCTCACTCTGAAATAAACTGAAGGATATACCAGATTTATTGGGTATATTTCATTTTTTGTTTGGCAGTTAGGCCATGCAGACTCCTAGATGCCCCTGACTGTATTAGTCCCTTTAGTCCTACTTCCTTGTTTATTTAAAGCTATTGGAGAGCCGTGGCTGGAAGCCATTGCTCATACCTGGGCTGGGGAATATGGCCATCCCTGGAGCTGAAACAAATGTGGGGAAATCTAAAATAAATGCAGATAGCTGGAACTTGACTTGCAAAAATTTGGATTCTGATTTCCCCCAAATCATCTTTTTTCAGCAATCACAGTTATACCGTATGGGGAGAGGCATAACATTACTGAATTTTTTAAAAATCAGAAGCAGAAATGGATAAAGGCTTGAATCCAAATTCTGACATTTTCAAACCCGCTTTAGTCCCTCCTCTCCATTGTAAATAGAGTCAGTGCAGCTTGGCCTCTTGTACTGGATTAAATCACTGCTGATTTCCATCAGATCATGCACTGTGCATCTAGCCCTACTATTTGTCCAGTAACTTATCTGTTTCTGTAAGAGGAGTGGGGGCACCTGGAGGGCATGCGTAGTATACAAGCAGCCTCTGTAAAGCAGGCATAGTGTACATGCAAACAAGCCCCACACATGGGCATCTGCATTGCATGGGCAGATGTGGGAAACACTGGATGTTCTCCCAATGGCAGTTATATGCCTTGTTTGGTTTCAGTGTCCTCAACCTGTTCAAAGAGGCAGATGGCTGGAGAGGTGTGCCCCCGCCCCCGAATTGGTCTGTATGGATAGGAGTTTAATATTTTCAGCATAGCTGTGACTCCAAAAGTATGACATAGCAAATATAGACAATTGCAACTGTTATTCAGGCTGCTTCAGAGGGCAAACTTCCTAGCCGTTGTCGTCTTTTTCTTGAGCCTGCATCCAATAAACTTGAGACTAGATTTGTAGACCTAGATGTCCACTACAGCTGTTGTTTCTCCACTCTCAGCACAAACAAGAACTTTAAAGCAAATAGTTTTATCAAACATTTAAAAAGGAATATAATACAAATTTTAACCAGCATTTTTAAACAACCAAGTCCTGTGGCACCTTAAAGCCTAACAAACTGATTGTGAGCCAGAGTTAGAGGCCACTTCATCAGATACCTATGAAAAAGTATACCACAATAACTTTGTTAGTCTTTAAAGTGCCACAGAACTCATTGTTGCTTTTGCTGCAACAGGGCACAGAGATTGCACCTGCACCAAGCACATGCAGGAAGACAACACATACTCAAGCAGGAAAGATGCCAAATGTTCCATGAAGAATGCTGCTGCCATTGCCTCCTCCTCCTCCAGAAATCTGCTCACAGTACTTTAGCAGTTCTGGATTGGAAAATCCTTTAACAGCAACCAGAAGAAACTCCTTTATCTATATCTTTTAAGTATAGAAGGGAGAATTTCACCAGGTGTGCTTTTTCTCATCAAAACACTGTGGTGACAGAAGAAGTCTCACATGGCAGAATTTTCCCTTTTAATGGAACTGTTAAAGGTGTGGGAGCCCTCTCATGAACTGGGCTGGAAACCATACACTCACCCCCTGACTTCCTGCATCATTGGATTCCAGCATCCAATGTGTATTATTTGCTCAGTGGTAGAGCAAATAATTTGCATGTGGGAAGCCCCAAGTCCAATCCCGAGTTAAGACAGTACCTGATTAGATGGACAAATGATCTGATTTACTATAAGGCATATACTTTGCCTCTTCCCCTTCTTCTTATGAGCAGTTCACTGCCATCCTCCCCCTTGTTGGAAAGTCTGGTGTGACTTACAGCAGAGTTACTTTATACAAAGAAGTGTGGGTAACACAGCATTTAGTATTAAAGGAAATAAATGCAGGCTAGAGCCAGTTTAGAAAAAGTTCACATCAACTTTCTGTATTAGTGCTTTTATACTCATTGTTGAAGAAGGCGAACACTGTTTAACTACAAGCACCCCCCAAAGCTGGGTGCATGACTGTAAGTAAATGAAGGCCAGAGATATGGTTACTTGTTTCCCTCAGGGAAAGAGCACATGGTGCCTGTTGCTTTCTTCAGCCATCCTTAGGGTCATACTACATATGATGGGAAAGATACATGGTTGGATCTTCCAACATCTTTTTAAATGCTTAAAAGTTGCTGGCTGTGTCTGATTTGCTCAGGGCTGTGACTCTGTGAGGGGATGTTTAACTTCTCAGCCTGTGATATTTGGGGTGAGGGGGATCCCAAAGTTGTATTTGCTCCACTAGGAAAAAGAGAGACACTTTATTTATTTATTTATTTATTTATTTTATTGCATTTATACCCCGCCTTTCTCCCTCTCGCAAGGAACTCAAGGCGGCTTACATTATCCTCCTCCTCACCGTTGTATCCTCACAACAACAACCCTGTGAGGTAGGTTGGGCTGAGAGTCTGTGACTGGCCCAAAGTCACCCAGTGAGCTTCCATGGCCAAGTGGGGACTAGAACCCGGATCTCCCGGCTCCCAGTCCGTCACTCTCACCACTACACTACACTGGCTCTCATAGTGGAGAATGCACCCATCTCACTCTCCCTGCCTTCGCTGGACCTCCATCCACCACTTAATCTGCCTGGCCCCTCAGCCGCTGGACCCCCACAGCATGCATCCCACCCCCGCAGAAGGCTGCTCTGCCCCACCACAGAGAACAGCACTGGGTGTAGAAGCCACAGAAATTCCATAGCCTGCCACCATTTGCCCATTCATGTCCCAGGCAGCACCCCAAAATATGAGGGAACACATGAAACATTATTAGAGAAAATGTTTTTTGTGTTTGAAAAATAAAGATTTCTTTTGCAAATTTAAGGATGGAGGTAGTACAGGAGGAATGGGTTATGGGGAAGGTGATTTGGTCGAGTTCATGGGGGCGGGGATGGTTTCCAGATGGGGTAGTAGTAAGGGGGGGTACAAAAGCCTTCAGCTATGAGCTGAACTGGAGCGAAGGGGCTATATACAGATGTGAACTATTTACAGCTAGAGGAGTTGGGAGTAGGGATGTAAGAACTCGCCCTAGTTCAGGTTCTCCAGGCACTCGCTGAAGCAGTGCCCCTGCTCGCATCCCCCCAAACCTGTGCTCGAGCCACCCACATGTTCAGTGAATTCCCCAGTGCTCAGTGGGAACCCGTTTGGTGAGCACCAGCATTTTTGTGCCTTTGATTTCTGCGTAAAACAGGAAGTTAAAAAAATGTGCATATTCAAATATGCGCAGTTTGGAGCTGGGAAAGCTAAACAAGTGCACTATTAGAGAGATTATACATTGTTTTAAAGAGGGCGGAGTTATGGAACATGAAAGCATCATGGTTATTTCCACTCCACCCCACTTCCAGTTAATGAAGTTGTCGCCCTGGTGTGTCGGAGAAATGATCAGCATGGGACAACCATCTAGGCCACAGTCATCTGAGGGAACCCCAACACTCCGAAATCTTCCATTATCTGAAACAAAGTATGTGCATGAACACTCTGGAGAACTGCTTGCACCCCTACCCTAGCTTTCCCCTCCTAAGTAGAGTTGCCCCCCCTTCTCCTCACCACCATACCCAGACTTACCCTTGCCCCTAACCCATCATCCACAGGCCACCCAGCCCTTGGCATCACCATTTTCCCAGGTTCGGCTCACTCCAACCAGCATGCCCACCCATGAGATTCTGACCTCCTACCTAGAGGTAGGCTGCCAGCCATCATCCCTGCCCAGCCCTCTTCTGGTTGCATTGTTACCCTGAGCATGGCTCTCCTTCCACTCATCATCCACACCCCACCCTCCCCATGACTGCTCCATGATAGAGTGTCTGGCTCATCCCACCAAGCATCCCCTGTTTCTATGCCCTTTGCCCAGTGGTAGGCCCAGTGGTTCAGCCACCCTACCCACCCAGACCTAGGCTGCCTCTCCCTCCATCCACCATCCACTTGCACACCACTCCCATATGCAGTGCTTGGTTCCCCCCCAACCATCCCCACCCATCCTCCCCAGTTTACCTGACCTGCATTACCAAGCCTAACCATCCTCTCAGCAGCAGGTGCTCCATGGCCAGGCAGGCCTTAATCACGACTTTGCACGCAATTGCTCTGCCCACTCCGAATTGATGAGCTCCCTCCCTGTAGACACACTGATTTGCTAGGGGCCATACACAGATTGCCACCCTCTTCACAATTGGGCTTCGCTCCCTCATGGTTGTGCTTTCCCTTTCCAATGCTGACCAGAGGACCTCTGCTATTTCAAGGAGGGTCCCCCGTGTCATCTGGAAATTGGCAATCCACTGCTCATCACCCCACATTTGGAGAACAAAGTTCTCCCACAAATCCTGAGTGGTGGGGTAACACCACCAACGGGGCTTAGTGTGAGTGCGTCAGGGGGAGGCAGGCTGAAAACAGGAGCACTGCTAGGTCTGGGCCCATGAGGACCCAGCCTGAATCTATTTCCCAGGGCCCCACATCTATTCTACAGAGCTCTGCATGTCCATTGGTGCCAATGGAAGTTTTTTTTTTCTCATTTTAATTGCCATACAGGGGGTAATTTTCAAGGAGGATTGCAAATCTCTGCTTCCCATGTGCTGCATTTTACACACACACACACACACACACACACACACACACACATCTTCCCCTGCATGGCAATTAAGCTTATTTAAAAAAAAAGTTTGAGATGATCTTGCTCAGGGTGCAAAGTAATTGAAGAATTTATTTTATTTGAGATGATTTGAATGAGAAATTAACTGGCTGGCTTTGCTACTGGTGACATTTAAATAAGACCTCATAATAATTTCTAAATTTGCAAATATGGATATACATTAGCACGTGCAGATTTTATGCAGAATTGAGCCCTATGGGCCTGGCAGTACCCCTGGCTGCAAAAGATATCCCCCTCCTGTGCCAGCACCTCCACCACTTCAGGAATGCCAGTGTCTAGCAAGATGCCCTCCCTTGCATCTTTCACTACTGTAACTGCCACTCCCATGGCCAGAGGCTGCTGCCTGCTGCCTCCTCTATGTCAGGGTGGAAACTGAGCCAATAGAGCCCCAGAGCAGTTCTGATTCTGAGGAGGAACAGCAATCCGTGGGAGAGGAGCTCGCTCATCTCTCACAGGCACAGCAGCTGGCAGAGATTCCTCCTGCCAGCATTCCTGGAATAGATAGTGACCCTGGCAATGAGAGAGCGCTGGAGGGGGGCTTGCTGGACGTTCGGCGCAGATGCAGGGAGCGACGACAGATGGAGGGTGCGGAAAGGAGGCGTAGCGCGCGTTTGGCCCGCAAACAACGGTCACGTCCCGAGGACCCAAGGGAAAGAGGGAGGATCTCTCCCTAGCCCATAAGTTCAGGGTCTTCCCATGATTCTCCTTCAAACGGGGACCAACTGCCTTACCTGGAGCTTAGGCTACTCAGCTATCTTTCCCCAGTGCTGTTCCTTGCTTTGGCGCTAGCGACTAGTATTCTGAAAGAGTCATAAAGTAAAGGAATAAAGTCTAGGGATGTACAAAAATCACTTACCTGTTCGCGGATTATGTTTATGGTGGGGGTGGAGGCATTCCGTCCCTCCCCCCGGAATCCTGGACGGGGGGGAGGCGCTCCGTTCCTCCCCCCCAGAATCCTCCATGGCTGGCTGTGCTCCGCGGCAGCTCCGCGGAGCAGCCGGCCAGGCCCAGCCAGGCCAGAGCCGTCCGCAGCCGGATTTCCGGCCACGGAGGGCTCTGGAGAAAACACAAACAAACCGTGTACGATGATGGCGGTGGCTACGGCCACTGTCAAGGGCTCCTTGGAGGCCTCTCTCAGTCTAATCCAGTAGCCAAGTCCAGACACAGACAAAGGGATTTCTTTCAAAGATTTATTCTTCTTTTACAACTTAACAACTCTACCGTTAGCAACTAGATCTGAGCAGCACAGTACCTATGCCCTAAGTTGGAACAGTTGGTCCCCGTTTGAAAGGGAATTACTGGCAGACCCCTGAATTTAAGGACTAGGGAGAGTCCCTCCCCTTTTCCCTTGGATCCTCTGGGCGCAGCCTACGCCTCCTTTCTGCGCCCTCCATTTGGCGCCGCTCTCTGCATCGGCGTCACGCGTCCACCAAGTCTGCTACCCACGCTCTGTCACTCCCTGGACTGCTATCTAAGCTAGGAATGCTGGTGGGAGGAATCTCCGTCAGCTGTTGGCCCTGGGAAAGAGGAGCGCACTCCTCTCCCAGAAGCGACTGCTCTTCCTCAGAATCAGAACTACTCTGGGATTCTATGGGTTCAGTGTCCACCCTTACAGCCGCCACCATTTGCATTCCTTATTTTTGACGTCTTAATCTATGTAAATATTAACGTAGACTAAGACGGCGAAAATAAGGGGAACGCAAATAGTGTAGCGGACGCTATTTGCGTTCCCCTTATTTTCGCCATCTTGGTCTACGTAATTATTTACGTAGACTAAGACGACCCAAAATAAGGAACGTAAATGACGGCGGCGGCAGTTTTTTTGTTTTGTTTTTTACACACACGTGATAGGCTACATAAGTTTTTATGTAGCCTAAAACGTCTGGGTAAAAAAAAAAGTGTACGCAAACGGCGGTGGCTGTAGCCGCCGCCATTTGCGTACACCTTTTTTTTTTTTTTTTACCCAGACGTTTTAGGGTATGTAAAAACTTACGTAGCCTACCACGTGTGTGTAAAAAAAAACAAAAACAGAGTCTGCAAGCTGCGGTTCAACCCCCACCACCTCCGGTTCCCCCCTGCCGCAAGTGCCCGGTGGCTCTGCCAGAGAAGTTTTCAGGTGAGAAAGGACTTTTTCAGATTTTCCAGGCCCAATCGGAGCTGTACATGCGCCTACGACCTGAGAATTTTCTGACAGAACAGGTTTGTGTAGGCTTCATCATTAACCTACTTTCAGGTGTGGCAGCTAAATGGGCTTCAGGACTTCTTCTCACTAATGACCCCCTGCTCGGGGACTATCAAGGTTTCATGACAGCGATGGCCAATTTTTTCGGTGACCCCCTGCGCACACAGACGGCTTCTTGGGAGATTCGCCGCCTCAGGCAGGGCAAGGACTCAGTTTCCAGCTACGCGACAACTTTTCGCTTGCTGATGCAGGATTTACAGTGGAATGATGCCGTGCTGGTGGCTCAGTTTTTGGATGGTTTGAACGATGAGATCTTGGATGAGTTGGCACGCACGCCTAGCCCGCCTACTTTGGAGGACCTCATCCAGACCTGCCTCCAGATAGATAGTCAGCTGGAGGTGCGCCGGGGGCTGAGATTTCCCTCCTCCCATTCCCCCACATTTCCTCCCCCCACCCCCCGCCCCTGCGGTGGGGGCAGAGGAGACCCTGATGCAGCTGGGAGCTATCCGAGCCCTGCTGCCGCCGGAGGAACTAGAGCGGTGGTGCATGGAGCGCCGATGCTTTCAGTGTGGAAAGCTGGGACATTTCGCCAAAACCTTCCACATTAGACCCGTAGCCCCACTGCCTCCCCCTCCTCTCTTTCCTCCTCCTCCTCCTCATCCCCAGGCCTGACTAGGCTGCCCCCCAAGCCTGTTGGGGATCTCTAGTGTGGGGGTCGGTTCCCCACCAGGTGGGTGCCTTCAGCAACCCCCCCACCCTCCCATCTGCTATTGCATGTTCACCTCTGCTCCTCCCAGTGGGGTGAGGTGGAGGCCCTAGCTTTAGTGGACTCTGGGACTATGACCAGCTTCATGGATGAAACGTTCACTCTCTTCCACAAGATTCCTACTCTGCCTCTTCCTGCCCCCTTGGCAGTGGAGACCATCGATGGGCGTCCTCTTTCTTCAGGCGCGGTGACCCGAATTACAGCTCCACTCACTCTGCACGCCCAGTCCCACATTGAGCAGATTCAGTTTCACTTGGCCAAGGTTCCCCAATACCCAATCATGCTAGGTGTTTCCTGGCTCTCTAAGCATAATCCTCAGATTTCTTGGGGGCTTCAGCAAGTGGAGTTTGTGTCTTCCTACTGCCGGGAGCATTGCCTCCCGACCGGGGCGCCAGTCTCAGTCCAGGCCTTAACCCTTTCCTCCCCCTCTTTGTCAGCTTCTGGCAGTTCTTCAGCTACCGTGATCCTCCCAGAGAAGTATGCAGCTTTTCGGGATGTTTTCGACAAGAAGGAGGCCGACCAGCTCCCCCCCCCCACCGCCCTTTTGACTGTGCCATTAACCTCATTCCTGGAGTGACCATCCCCACTGGCCGGCTGTATTCGATGTCGGAGCCGGAGCTTCGAGCTCTGCAGGATTTTTTAGACACAAACCTCAGACATAGCTTCCTTCGCCCCTCCTCCTCCCCCGCCTGCGCCCCTACCATGTTTGTGCACAAGAAATTGGGCGAACTCTGCCCTGTGCACAATTTCAGAGCTTTGAATTCGGTCTCGATCCCCGACAAGTACCCCCTCCCCCTCATACCTGAGATGCTGGAGCGCCTGGGGCAAGCCAAGATTTTCACAAAGTTGGACCTGTGTGGCGCCTACAATCTGATTCGCATCCGGGAGGGGGATGAGTGGAAGACCTGTTTCGGCACCTGGTATGGAGCGTATGAATACCTAGTGATGCCGTTTGGGCTCGCCTGCGCCCTCCCCACGTTTTCGCGTTTTATGAATGCCATCTTCTGGGACTATTTGGACACTTTCCTCATTGTGTATCTCAGTGATTTACTTATATTTTCTGAGGACCCCCACGCCCATCCGCGCCATGTCTCCTCCGTCCTCCAGTGCCTCCACGAGCACCATCTTTATGCTAAGCTGGAGAAATGTGCGTTTGACCTAACCTCTTTGGACAATCTTGGCTACATTATCTCAGCTGACGGTATCAGGATGGATCCTGCAAAGGTCCAGGCTGTCCTCTCCTGGCAGGCTCCATCCACCAAGAAGGACTTGCAACGTTTTCTGCTAATTTTTAGAGAAAGTTCCTGCCCAGCCTTGCTCGGCTGACATCTCCTCTCACGGACCTCCTTATAGGGATGGGGGAGAATTTCTCCCCGAAACTTCGGGGGGCCGAGTGCCAACGCATTCGGTCCTCCGAAGGTTGTTCGGGGAGAAATTATCCGCCCTTTACATTACAGGAAACTGACTGTTTTCCCCGGTGGGTTTAATGTCAGCTTAGGGGCAATTTCAATAGGGGAAGTGGTATGGGTGGAAAGCATTCGATACTCCCAGGGCCAATCTAAATGGAAACCCTTTGTGAAGCTATTTGGGCAAAATCCGCATTTCACAGAATCAAATTAGCTCTTTCCTAGGGATGGCGGAGAATTTCTCCCCGAAACTTCGGGGGGCCGAGCGCCAACGTGTTCGGCCCCCCGAACAAGTTTCGGGGAGAAATCCTCCGCACCCCCCCACACCCCGCACCCCCCCCGGGACGGGACTTACCTTCCCTGAATGTCCCTCCTGGCGGCGGGTCCGGCTGGCGGTTCGTCCGGTGTTCGAGCGGGGCGGGAGCGGCAGCCGGTCTTTCGACCGGCTGCCGCCCCCGCCATTGCAATCAAAGAAAAAAAAAAAAAGTCCCCTGATAAGCTACGTGACGATTCACGTAGCCTATCACGGCTAGATTTGCAAAGTCAGCCGTGATAGGCTACGTGAATCGTCACGTAGCCTATCACGGGTGACTTAAAAAAAAAAAGCGCATACGGCTAATGGCGGCCCCCATAGGGAGCCGCCATTCGCGTTCCTTATTTGGTCCCTGTAGTCTACGTAAAGATTTACGTAGACTACGGCGAAAATAAGGGCAACGCAAATAGCGTTTCCCTTATTTTCGCCGTAGTCTACATAAATCTTTACGTAGACTACAGGGACCAAATAAGGAACGCGAATGGTGGCTCCCTATGGGGGCCGCCATTAGCCGTACGCGCTTTTTTTTTTTTCAAAGTCACCCGTGATAGGCTACGTGACGATTGCAGATCTAGCCGTGATAGGCTACGTAAATCGTTACGTAGCCTATCACAGGGGCTTTTTTTTTTTTAACTTTTCTTTTGAAGTTCGCGGCCGGGGAGACGGGGCACTTCTCCCCGGCCTGAATTTCGGTAATAAAGGAATAAAGTCTTGGAAAGAATTCCTCATCGTCTGTGTCCTGAGTTGGCTATTGGTGGGGACTGCAAGAGGTAGCTAGGGCGCTCCTGACACTCTACAAAAGAGCCCTCTTTGCGGTGGGAGAGGCCTCCCCGGGGAAGGCTTTTCATAAACAAGGTGCCACTGGAGAGAGGGTCCCATGAAGGGGCAAGTGTTACCTTCACCTACCAGAGAACCTCCATTAGGTAACCAAAGGATTCAGAATTATAGCTGCAAATCAATATAGTAAGTGAATAGCACAATGGCTACCAGTGGCCTTAATAGATCATACACATGCGTAAGAGCTCATAGGTAACTTTCTGATCTCAGGACATAAAGTTGAATTATACAACATAGAGACAATGGCTGCAAACTCTGACAGTTTGGGGGCTCCTGAACTATGTCAACTTAGGATGTCCTGATTAAAGTTACAAAGTGAAGTACCAAGTACTAATACTGTGGAGTACAAATTGACAAAGGGAAGAGGAACATGAATTAGAATGTGAAGATTCACTCAAGGACAGAAAGAATGTGGTGGGCATTTCAGGCCATTACCTTCATGCCCTGCTTGTGGGCTTCCAGAAGACATCTGGTTGGCCACTGGAGATTCTGGACTATATGGTCTGATCCAGCAGAGCTCTTCTTATGTTCTTGCAACAGACTCACTTACAGAACCAAGGCCAAGCATTCAAGTTTCTATCCAAGCCAAAGGCTGACTAAAATTCCATGTGAGAAGAAAAAGGAGGAAAAGGGTTCTTTTCAGAAAACTGGCCGTTCTTAAGGTTCTTGGCACTAGTTTGAGTCAAGAAAATATTCTTCCAGCCTCAGGTATAGCATAATTCTTCTCCCACTGCCAAACTTCATCTTTAGAGCAGTGGTGGCAGTAGCAACAGCAACAGCTCGGTGAGAGCCACATCAATCCCATTCCCAAGGGTACAAACCAATTTCTCTTGTTTTTCCGCCCGTCTTTCTGGCTGAACCTCCAGCAGCCTTCAATCCCATTAATCCAAGCACTGCCGGCAATGACGAAGACTGATTTCAGTGGCAAACGATCAATTTGTATCTCTCTCTCTCCCCCCCCCCTTTTTTGTATGGATGTACAAAATATCATGAAAAAGGTGTTAGTGGTGATAGCTGCACAACGGTAAAATAATAGAGTAATAAGGCAATCCACTTTTGACCTTGCAGGACAGCTAATTCATCTACCCATCTATCTTAATTATTCTCTGGGTTACAAAAGAGAAACTGCACAATTCATTCATTCCATGATGACAATTCCATTTTCCACCCCCAGGAAAGCACCATCTTTCCTCAGAAGTGATCCTGCCACAGGACGCCTCCCTTGTGCAGCTCACTCATACCAGCGCACGTGTGCTTCCTTGCTTAGGCTTGGTCCAGAGCCTGAGAACATCCAGGGAGATCTCCATGAACCTTGGACTAGAGTTTTTGCAGGGAAGGAAGACAGATAAAGTTTGGATACAGACAAAGAGAAGACAAACAAAATCTAAGATGCCAGGTGCAGAATGAATGTATAAAAAGACTAGGTAAAGATAGGGAACCTCCTAGGACATACATACAAAGAAAATATATAGGTGGAAAGAATGTAGATATAAACAAACTAAAGACGTGTGACACAATAAACTGTCTTAGAAAACTGAGTTCCAATGAAGTCCTCCAAGAAAAGATGATCCTAGCAATCATTTATGTGGTAGCCTTATAAACCAATGCCACACACAAAGATGGGCTGCAGACCATCACATGCATTGTCCCTCATGATATCCAATCCCATTTAGTAGCAAACTTCTCTAACTTTCCCATCACACAGTATTATTTTATATTGGGGGACACTGTTAGTTGATATTGCCATGAATACTCACATGGCCCCACAATATTCACAAATATTGTGAATAGTTTCACAACTGACTTGGTCTTTCGTACTGTCTGTCATGAGATTTTCATAGAATCATAGGATCATAGAATAGTAGGGTTGGAAGGGGCCTACACGACCATCAAGTCCAACCCCCTGCTCAATGCAGGAACCCAAGTCAAAGCATTCTGGGACGAATGAGAAGAAATCCTGGCCTTCCTCTCTGTGACAACCTTTCAAGTACTTGAAGAGTGCTATCATATCTCCCCTCAGGCTTCTCTTCTCAAGGCTAAAAATGCCCAGTTCTTTCAGTCTCTTCTCATTGGGCTTTGTTTCCAGTCCCCTCATCATCTTTGTTGCCCTCCTCTGAACCCTCTCCAGCTTGTCTGCATCCTTCTTAAAGTGTGGTGCCCAGAACTGGACACAGTACTCCAGATGAGGCCTAACCAGTGCTGAGTAGGGTGGAATTAGGATTTCATGGGATTTGGAAGCTATACTTCTATTAATGCAGCCCAAAATAGCATTTGACTTTTTTGCAGCCACATCACATTGTTGGCTCCTATTCAGCTTGTGATCTACAACAATTCCAATATCATTCTCGCTTGTAGTATTGCTGAGCCACGTATCCCCCATCTTGTAACTGTGCATTTGGTTTCTTTGCCCTAGGTGCAGAACTTGGCATTTATCCCTGTCAAATTTCATTCTGTTGTTTTCTGCCCAGCACTCCAGTCTATCAAGATGACTTTGAATTCTGTTTCTTTCTTCCAGGGTATTAGCTATCCTGCCCAATTTTTGGAAAGGAAAGGTTCCTCCTGTGCAAACACCGGGTCATTACTGACCCCTAGAAGGACGCCACTTGCACTGACGTTTTCATGGCAGACTATAGCGGGGTGGTTTGCCATTGCCTTCCCCAGTCGTGACTACCTTTCCCCCAGCAAGCTGGGTCCTCATTTTACCGACCTCGGAAGGATGGAGGGCTGAGTTGACCTGAGCCGGCTACCCGAGACCCAGCTTCCGCTGGGATCAAACTCAGGTCGTGGGGAGAGTTCCGGTTGCAATACTGCCACCTACCACTCTGCGCCACACGAGGCTCTTCCCACAGTCCACAAGGGAGGTTACTTGATCAAAAAATGAGATTAGTCTGGCAGTATTTGTTCTTGACAAATCCATATTGGCTTCGAGTGATCACTGCATTGTTTTCAAGGTGCTTCCAGATGGATTGCTTTATCATCTGCTCCAGAATTTTCCCAGGGATTGATGTCAGACTGACTGGTCTGTAGTTCCCAGGTTCCTCCTTTTTGCCTTTTTTGAAGATAGGGACAACATTAGCCCTCCTCCAATCATCTGGCATTTCACCCATCCTCCATGATTTCTCAAAGATAATAGACAGTGGTTCTGAGAGTTCTTCTGCCAGTTCCTTTATTACTCTAGGATGCAGTTCATCTGGCCCTGGAGATTTGAACTCATTCAAAGTAATTAGGTGTTCCTATCGATCACAAGCTGCAGTCCTGCCCCTTCAGCCTGTACTTAATTTCCCTCCTGTATGAAGAGTTCACATTTTGTTTGTTTCCCATATAGACATCGATGACCATGTGCTTTATAGTCTGGCTTTCTTCCTACATGTTTTAGTCATATCAGCATGGGACCTTGCAGGATGGGGCTTTGATCAGGGTTGCAAGAGAGGCTGCATGATGTACTGAATTACCTGAATTAGTACTAGAAAGACCTTGATTTGGGGGTGATGATGACACTGTAAAGAAATGGCAGAAAAGCTCAAAGCTTCTGACATCACTGCAGCAAATCTCAGCTAAACAGCAACCCAAGTCACACCAAAATAAGCATTTTAAAGAGAATACAACAGGTCATGCCACAGAATACCTTATACAACAAGAAAGAAGCCTGAAAAGGCCTGAAAAGAAAGAAGCCTGAAAAGAAGCCTGAAAATGCCAGAGTACCTTACGCAACAAGAAAGAAGCCTGAAAATGCCTGAAAAGCCTGAAAATGCAACAGTACTTTACGCAACAAGAAAGAAGGCTGAAAATGCCTGAATGGAAAGAAGCCTGAAATGAAGCCTGAAAATGCCACAGAGAACCTTATGCAGCAAGAAAGAATCCTAAAAATGTATTCTCACCATAAAAACTGTCTCTATCCTGGGCCTATCAGCCAAAGAAGGATGTCCCAATGGCTCTGGTGTGTGTGGCTGAATAACTGAGACCACAAAGGTAAGGTTTGGCAAAGCAAACTTTACTTGGCTGAAAAAGGCACACACAAATGCTGAAAGAGCTGGGGTCTATTTTTATGTACAAGAAG
This sequence comes from Heloderma suspectum, assembly GCF_057233095.1. Lineage (NCBI taxonomy): Eukaryota > Metazoa > Chordata > Lepidosauria > Squamata > Helodermatidae > Heloderma > Heloderma suspectum. The sequence continues at coordinate 183,841,546 of NC_139460.1, forward strand.
AACCACCACCACCACCACAAAAAAGCATTCTCTGGCTCTGCCGTGCTAGTAGGTTGTGTTATCTGAGCGTATCCAGGGGAGTTGGTTAGCTCTCCACCCTGGGTGACCCCTGCTATTATATTTTTGTAACCCTTTGGTGAAACTTTGGTGGTCTCTTGCCATCACAACTCCAACATCATGCGTAACAACCCTAAACTATCTAGAGAGGGCTGTGACCTTCTAACAGAAATAGCAGTCCAGATTAAAAGACTAAAAACAGAACTAACAGCAGAAACAGTCTGTTTCCCGCCTCCCAGCTGAGCAGAGCAGAGGAAGCTGCTCCAACTGGTCTAGGGACTACAGAAGCAAGCAAGCTCCCAGAGAGCAAGCGATCAGAGCAAGCAAACAGGGGGAGCAAACAGGAGTTGGCCAGGGGAGTTTGGCAGGGGAGGTCAAGGGGGAGGCCCCTAACGTTTTTTTAAAAAATTATTTGTCTTGTTACACACACTTCTGTACCAATGGGATTCTGTTTTTAACCTGCAGTGAGTAGAGTACCAGGCACAGGCTACTCTAGAACAACCAGGAAGCTAGACACAAAAAGGGAAAAGGGACTATGGAAGGACAAGACTCTCCAGTGGTGGTGACCTGCAAGGTATGTGCCATGTTTGTTTTCTTGCCTGAAAATAACATGGCCTACACCTGCAACAAGTGCAAGTTGATCACGCTGCTGGAAGAAAAAGTAAGAGGACTGGAGTGGCGATTGTTGACCCTCCAGGGAGTAAGAGAACATGAAGAGTTCTTGGACAGAACAGTGGAACTATAGCAGCAAAGCGAAGAACAGAAGCGAGGAGAGAGGATACTCCTTGGAAAAGGGTGATAGGAGCAGAAGAACTAGGAGACACTCAGCACCAGTGGAGGCAGTAGAACTAGGGAACTGTTTCCAGGTAGTTGAGGATGAGAATGGAGGACAGCCTGCAGAGGAAGAATTGCAGGGGAACCTGCATGAGAGCGAGCAAGAGGCTGAAGGTCAGCCAAGCAGAGGTGATGAAACCAAGGCCTACAGCTACAAGAAGAGAAGAGTAGTAGTAATGGGATACACCTTGCTGCATGGAATCGAAACCCAAGTATGTTACGAAGACCAATGGACTCACCAGGTATGCTGTCTCCTGGGAGGATGGATTAGAGACGTGACTGAAGGGTTGCCTGCACTCATAAAGTCCACTGACAGGTATCCCTTTCTTCTCATCCATGTGGGAACAAATGATACTGCCAAGTGGAGCTATGAAGAAATCACATCAGACTTTGATAGGGTTGGCGGAGAATTTCTCCCCGAAACTTCGGGGGGCCGAGCGCCAACGTGTTCGGCCCCCCGAACAAGTTTCGGGGAGAAATCCTCTGAACCCCCCCTGCCCCCCGCGCCCCCCCCCCCGGGACGGGACTTACCTTCACCGAATGTCCCTCCCGGCAGCGGGTCCAGCCAGCGGTTCGGCGGGTGTTCAAGCGGGGCGGGAGCGGCAGCCGGTCTTTCGACCGGCTGCCGCCGCCGCCATTGCAATGAAAGAAAAAAAAAAAAAGCCCCCTGATAGGCTACGTGACGATTCACGTAGCCTATCACGGCTAGATTTGCAAAGTCAGCCGTGATAGGCTACGTCAATCGTCACGTAGCCTATCACGGGTGACTTAAAAAAAAAAAAAAAAAAGTGTGTACGGATAATGGCGGCCCCCATAGGGAGCCGCCATTCCCGTTCCTTATTTGGTCGCTGTAGTCTACCTAAACATTTACGTAGAATACAGCGACTAAATAAGGAACGCGAATGGCGGCTCCCTATGGGGGCCGCCATTAGCGTACGCGCTTTTTTTTTTTTTAAAGTCACCCGTGATAGGCTACGTGACGATTGACGTAGCCTATCACGGCTGACTTTGCAGATCTAGCCGTGATAGGCTACGTGAATCGTCACGTAGCCTATCAGGGGGCGTTTGTGGTTTTTTTTTTTAAACTTTCGCGTTCGCGGCCGGGCGAGGCGGGAAGCCTCCTCCCCGGCCTGAATTTCGGCCGGGGCAAGGCGGGAAGCCTCCCACCCAGCCTGAATTTCGGCCGGGGTAAGGTGGGAAGACTCCCCCCCCGGCCTGAACTTCACGGGGGGACCAGCGAAGCGCCTCCCCCCCACCGCGAACGTCCTTCGAGGACAGGTAAGTGACTTTCGTCCACCCCTAGACTTTGAAGCTTTGGGAAGGAAACTCAAGAACTTTGGGGCCCAGAAAGTTTTCTCATCCATCCTTCCAGTAGTTAGAAGAGGGATAGAAAGGGGGAAAAAAATACTCCGGGTGAATGACTGGCTATGAAGGTGGTGCCGAAGAAAGAGATTTGGATTCTGGGTCCACGGGCTATACTTCCTGGAAGATGCACTGTTGGCAAGAGATGGGTTGCACCTCACAAAGGATGGGAAGAATGTGTTTTGCCACAGCATGAAGAACTTTCAGGAGGGCTTTAAACTGAATGCTACGGGGAAGGGAGACGTGAAGTTGGGGGTAACAATGGACGAAGGCTCATGCACCACAATGGAGAGAACAGCTCTAATAGCGTCAAATAATAGTCTTCACAAACAGTACAGGCAGTTAGCACAGAATTGCAAAGATGGCATCAGGATGGCTAAAGCTGAGAATGAGTTGAGGTTAGCGAGGGATGCTAAAAGCAATAAAAAGGCTTTCTTCAGATACATGCATAGTAAAAGATAGAGGAGAGCCAGGGCCTGCAAGAGAAGCCACCACCACCACCACCGGGGAAGAGGCGTGCTTGCTGCTGCTGGGCCTGCTGCTGCCGCCGCTGCCACCACCACCAGGCCTTCTCTGTGGACTTCTGCCTGGCAGACCGCCAGTTCCTGCAGGACCAGGCCCCCAGGTACCAAGCCAGCTGTGCTACTCCACCTGCCCCTCCCTGGAGGGGCTACATAAGCTGGCTGGCTGAGGTGGCCTGGGAGAGCCAGGTCCTGCAGGAGAAGCCACCACCACCACCACTGGGGAAGAGGCGTGCTTGCTGCTGCTGGGCCTGCTGCCGCCGCCGCTGCCACCACCACCAGGCCTTCCCTGTGGACTTCTGCCTGGCAGACCGCCAGTCCCTGCAGGACCAGGCCCCCAGGTACCGAGCCAGCTGTGCTGCTCCACCTGCCCCTCCCTGGAGGGGCTACATAAGCTGGCTGGCTGAGGTGGCCTGGGAGAGGTAGGGCCTGCAGGAGAAGCCACCACCACCACCACCACCGGGGAAGAGGCGTGGTTGCTGCTGCTGGGCCTGCTGCTGCTGCTGCTGCCGCCGCCACCACCACCACCACCACCAGGCCTTCCCTGTGGACTCCTGCCTGGCATTTTTAAGGGGATTTTAATTGTTTTGTTTGTTTGTTTTATTTTGTTGGGGGGGATTTTGTTGTGTTTTTAGGGGTGGGTAGCCTGCCTGATAGGCGGGAGCGAGGGGGCATGTGTCCACCTGATGGAGGCAGTGGGGGGAGTGTTGGGGGCCAGAACATACCGAGGCTGGGCGGCAGGCGCTGGCGGAGCGCTAGGGGCAGGCCATGCCAGGTAAGGGGAACAAGGGAGAGATGTGTAGTATCTGTCCCCTGCTCCGGGCCTGTCCAGAGCCAAAGGATGGCTGGGGGAGGCGTGACGCCATCTTCTGGCCTTCGTTTGCTGCTCTGCAATGCCAGGTCTGTTACCCAGAAAACCTCCCTCATCCATGACATGATCCTGGATGAGGGTGCAGACCTGGCATGTATTACGGAGACCTGACTGGCCGAGGCTGCTGCTCCAACCCTTGCAGCCATGTGTCCAGCTGGATTGTCGTATGCACAGCAGCCGAGGGCTGGGGATCGGGGAGGGGGAGTGGCTGTTACCTACCGAGAGTCCTTGGTCTTCACCAGACCCCCTCTCCGGGAGACCAAGGTTGCTGAGTGCATGTACTGGAGGTTGGGCCCGAAGGGCAGTCTGGGGATTCTGCTCGTGTACTGTCCACCCCGCTGCACGACTGACTCCCTGGCCGAGGTGCTTGAGGGGGTCTCTGATGTGCGTGTACAGTCCCCTAACTTACTGGTGTTGGGGGACTTCAACGTACATTCGGAGGCCATCCTCACAGGAGCACCTCAGGACTTCATGGAGACCATGGCCTCCTGGGAGCTGCACCATATTCTAACTGGGCCCACCCATGTAGCAGGTCATGCACTAGCCCTTGTGTTTGTTTCTGGAGAAGCGGGGAGTGATCTGGAAGTCGGGGGTATATCCACCCCCCCCTTGTCATGGTCAGATCATCTGGTGACGCTGGACTTCTCGGTTCCACAACCCCTCCGCAGGGGTGGAGGACCCATTAAAATGGTCCGCCCCAGGCGTCTTATGGATCCAAATGGATTCCTGAACGCACTTGGGGATTCTCTGGGGCATGCCAACGGCCACTCGGTCGAGACCCTGGTGGGTGGCTGGAATGCCGCAATCACTGGGGCATTAGATCGGGTGGCTCCGAAACGCCCTCTCCCCCTGAACAGGGCTCGGACTGCACCATGGTTCAATCCGCGGTTACAAGCTCTGAAACAGGAGGTGAGATGGCTAGAGCGCCGGTGGCGGAGGTCTCGCTCCAAAGACGATCAGACACGGGCTAGAGCTGTATCTTCAGCCTATCACGTGGCGGTGAAGGCAGCAAAAAAGGAATATTACGCTGCCTCCATCACGTCTGCAGAGTGCTGTCCCAGGAGGCTGTTCCAAGTGGTCCGGAGCCTGGTCGGTACTGTGGCTCCGGAACCACTGGAGCATTCTAAGGCCTCCTGTGGGGCTTTGGCAAGGCACTTTGCAGATAAAATTGATCAGATTAGGTGTGTTACTCTGCACGCTGTGGATACTGTTAGTGAGCAAGAGGCGGCCTGTGGCAAACCGGTTTTGTGGGATCGGTTCCAGCTTCTTCCTCCTGATGAAGTGGACAAGGTGCTTTCATCTGTAAGGCCGACCACCTGCTTACTTGATCCTTGCCCATCTTGGCTCATTATGAGCTGCAGAGAGAGACTGGGTGAGGGGATCAAGGCGGTGGTGAATGCCTCCCTTGAGGAGGGAGTGATGCCATCAGCCCTCAAGGAGGCAGTGATAAGACCGCTCTTAAGAAGCCCTCCTTGGATCCTCAAGTTCTGAACAACTTTCACCCAGTCTCAAATCTGCCATTTTTGGGCAAGGTGATTGAGCGGGTGGTGGCGGTGCAGTTGAAGGCACACTTGGAAGAAACTGATTATCTAGACCCATTTCAATCGGGCTTCAGGCCTGGGCATGGGACAGAAACGGCCTTGGTCGCCTTGGTGGATGATATGAGGAGGGCTCTGGATAGGGGTGAATGCTCCTTCCTTGTTCTCCTCGACCTCTCAGCGGCTTTTGATACCGTTGACCACGGTATCCTCCTGGACCGCCTGGAGGGGTTGGGCATTGGAGACACTGTATTGCGGTGGTTCCGGTCCTTCCTCTCCGGCAGGTACCAGAGGGTAGCACTGGGAGAGGAGGTTTCGGACCCATGGCCACTTACTTGTGGGGTGCCACAGGGTTCCATCCTCTCCCCGATGCTATTTAACATCTATGTGAAGCCGCTGGGGGCTATCATCAGGAGGTTTGGGATGCAGTGTCATCAATATGCGGATGACACGCAGCTCTACCTCTCATTCAAATCTTCACCAAGGTTGGCCGTAGAATCCCTGTCCAAATGTCTGGAGACGGTGAGTGGCTGGATGGGGAGGAATAAGCTGAAGCTCAACCCTGACAAGACCGAGGTACTTTTGGTGGGAGACAAGAGGAGGCTGGGGGATGTTGACCTGGTGTTGAATGGGGTACGGCTACCCTTGAAAGACCAGGTCCGCAGCCTGGGGGTCATTTTGGACTCCCAGCTGTCCATGGAGGCTCAGGTATCAGCTGTGAGCCGGACAGCGCTGTATCAACTCCATCTGATACGGCGGCTGCGCCCCTTCCTTCCCGAACATCTGCTCCCATCGGTAGTACATGCCCTGGTCTCCTCTCGTTTAGACTACTGTAATGCGCTCTATGTGGGGTTATCCTTGAAGACGGTTCGGAAGCTGCAGCTGGTACAGAACGCGGCGGCTCGCCTGATTAAAGGCAGCCGCCGGCGAGATCACATCACTCCAGTGCTGAAGGAGTTGCACTGGTTACCAGTTGTTTTCCGGGCCAAATTCAAGGTGTTGGTTTTGACCTTTAAAACCCTATATGGCTCCGGCCCAGCCTATCTTAAGGAGCGCCTCCAGCAACACCAGACAGGCCGCTTAACAAGATCAGCCTCGGATGGACTTCTCTCTGTCCCATCAGCCAGGACAGCTAGACTGGTGGGGACGAGGGAGAGGGCCTTTTCTGTGGTGGCCCCCACTCTGTGGAACTACCTCCCTAGGGAACTCCGTCATGCCCCCTCTTTAATGAGCGTCCGTTGTGCATTAAAAACGTGGTTGTTCAGGCAGGCATTTGGGGTGGGTTAGGATATTTAAAAAAAAAATTATGGTAGAATTTTATTGTTTTAAATTGTTTTATGGTATGTTGTACATTGCCCAGAGTGGCTGGGTGACCAGCCAGATGGGCGATTAATAAATTTAATAATAAAAAAAGGAAAGAAATGGTGGTTCAGCTATTAAATAAGGATGGCAAAATGATAACAGATGACAAAGAAAAGGCAGACATGCTCAATTCCTCCTTTGGCTCAGTCTTCTCCCAAAAGAGGGTCTATGAACCCCCTGGCAAAGGCGAGGTACAGGCTGAAGGGGCAAGATTGCAGCTTGAGATCGATAGGCATATGGTCAAGGAAATAGGGATGTACAAAAGTTCCGCCACGGATCTCGGGGAGGCCAAATGCCAGCGCATTCGGCCCCCCAAAATCGGTGGCGGAATGGCCTGCTACCCCCCCGCCCCCCCCCCGGGACGAGACTTACCTTGGGCGGATCTTCCTGGCGGTGGCAGCGGCTGCAGCGGTGGTTCGGCAGCAGCGGCTGCAGTGGCCGGTCTTCCGACCGGCTGCCGCTGCCACCATTTCCAGTTAGAAAAAAAACGAAACGTGATAGGCTACGTAAAGATTTATGTAGCCTATCACGGCTAGGTTTTTACAAAAAACCGTGATAGGCTACATAAATGTTTACGTAGCCTATCACGGCTGACTTTAAAAAAACAAACAAACCAATGCACGTATGCAAATGGCGGCGGCCATGGCCGCCGCCATTTGCATTCCTTATTTTGGCACGTCTTAGTCTACATAAACATTTACATAGACTAAGATGGGGAAAATAAGGGGAATGCAAATAGCGTAGACGCTACGCTATTTGCGTTCCCCCTATTTTCGCTGTCTTAGTCTACGTAAATGTTTAAGTAGACTAAGACGTGCCAAAATAAGGAATGCAAATGGCGGCAGCCATGGCCGCTGCCATTTGCGTACGCGTGTTTTTTGTTTTGTTTTTTAAGTCAGCCATGATAGGCTACGTAAACATTTACGTAGCCTATCACGGCTGACTGCAGGGACGCAAACAGCAGCAGCTACGGCCGCCGCCATTTGCGTCTCTGCTAGCCAGCAGCCAGATGTCCGGCTGCTGGCGGAGCCGGCTGGCGGCTCCGCAGAATCGCTGTGGAGCACAGCTGGCCAGGATTCCGGGGTGGGAGAGGGGGAGCGCCTCCCCCCCCACCATCAGCATAATCCCCGAAAGGTAAGTGATTTTCGTACATCCCTACAAGGAACACCTAATTACTTTGAATGAGTTCAGATCTCCAGGGCCAGATGAACTGCATCCTAGAGTAATAAAGGAACTGGCAGAAGAACTTTCAGAACCACTGTCTATTATCTTTGGGCAATCATGGAGGAAAGGTGAAGTGCCAGATGATTGGAGGAGGGCTAATGTCCCTATCTTCAAAAAGGGTAAAAAGCAGGAACCTGAGAACTACAGACCAGTCAGTCTGACATCAATCCCTGGGAAAATTCTGGAGCAGATGATAAAGCAATCCATGAAATCCTTGAAAACAATGCAGTGATTACTCGAAGCCAACATGGATTTGTCAAGAACAAATCCTGCCAGATGTATCTGATCTCATCTTATCATCAAGTCACCTCCCTTGTGGTCTGTGTGAATGCTGTGGACATAATATAACTTGACTTCAGCAAAGCTTTCGACAAAGTGCCCCATGATCTCCTGATGAGAAAACTAGCTCAAAGTGGACTACATGAAACAACGATCTGGTGGATCCACAGTTGGCTACAGAATCGGACTCAAAGAGTGCTTATCAATGGGATCTTCTCAAACTGGCTAAAGGTAACGAGCAGGGTACCACAAGGCTCAGTCATTGGCCCAGTGCTCTTCAACATTTTTATGAATGACATGGAGGAGGAGGAGGTGCAGGGAGTGCTGATCAAATCTGCAGATGACACAAAATTGGGCAGGATAGCTAATACCTTGGAAGAGGAAGACAGAAACAGAATTCAAAGTGATCTGGATAGACTGGAGCTGAAAACAAGTGTGGGGCTGAAAACAACACAATGAAATTTAATAGGGATAAATGCCAAGTTCTGCATCTAGGAAAAAGAAACCAAATCCACAGTTACAAGATGGGGGATACGTGGCTCAACTGGGGTATAGTTTGGAGAACTGCCAAGAACAAGTTTAAGCATGAGGAGTTTTAAGGGTGATGAAGTAATGAGTCCCCTCCACCATAAACAAACCTCAGCTTTATGTGTGTGTTTTAATAAAAGGTACAAAACAATGGGAGCATATGTTCAAGAGGAGGACAAGGGTCTAGGCCATTCACATCTCCACACCCTTACTTCTAAAGGCACACCATATCTAAAAGGTGTAAGGAAGAAGGAGAACTGGCAAAGGCGAAGTACAGGCTGAAGGGGCAGGACTGCAGCTTGTGATCGATAGGAACACCTAATTACTTTGAATGAGTTCAAATCTCCAGGGCCAGATGAACTGCATCCTAGAGTAATAAAGGAACTGGCAGAAGAACTCTGAGAACCGCTGTCTATTCTCTTTGAGAAATCATGGTGGACGGGTGAAGTGCCAGATGACTGGAGGAGGGCTAATGTTGTCCCTATCTTCAAAAAGGGTAAAAAGGGGGAACCTGGGAACTACAGACCAGTCAGTCTGACATCACTCCCTGGGAAAATTCTGGAGCAGATGATAAAGGAATCCATCTGGAAGCACCATGAAAACAATGCAGTGATTACTCAAAGCCAACATGGATTTGTCAAAAACAAGTCCTGCCAGATGAATCTGATCTCATTTTTTTATCAAGTCACCTCCCTTGTGGACCGTGGGAATGCTGTAGACATAATATACCCTGACTTCAGGAAAGCTTTCGACAAAGTGCCCCATGATATCCTGATGAGCAAATGAGCTCAAAGTGGACTACATGAAACAATGATCCGGTGGATCCACAGTTGGCTACAGAATCGGACTCCAAGAGTGCGTATCAATGGGATCTCCTCAAACTGGGGAGAGGTAACAAGCAGGGTACCACAAGGCTCAGTCATTGGCCCAGTGCTCTTCAACATTTTTATGAATGACATGGAGGAGGAGGAGGTGCAGGGAATGCTGATCAAATCTGCAGATGACACAAAATTGGGCAGGATAGCTAATACCTTGGAAGAGGAAGACAGAAACAGAATTCAAAGTGGTCTTGATAGACTGGAGCTGAAAACAACTGTTCGGCTAAAAACAACAGAATGAAATTTAATAGGGATAAATGACAAGTTCTGCATCTAGGAAAAAGAAACCAAATGCACAGTTACAAGATGGGGGTTATGTGGCTCAACAACACTACAAGCGAGAACGATCTTGGCATTGTTGTCGATCACAAGCTGAATATGAGCCAACAATGTGATGTGGCCGCAAAAAAAGCAAATGATCTTTGGGCTGCATTAATAGAAGCATAGCTTCCAAATCCCGGGAAGTACTAGTTCCCCTCTACTCAGCACTAGTTTGGCCTCATCCGGAGTCCTGTCCTGTCTCCAGTTCCGGGCACCGCACTTTAAGAAGGATGCAGACAAGCTGGAGGGGGTTCTGAGGAGGGCAACAAAGATGATCAGGGACCTGGAAACAAAGCCCTATGAGGAGAGACTGAAAGAACTGGGAGTGTTTAGCCTTGAGAAGAGAAGACTGAGGGGAGATATGATAGTGCTCTTCAAGTACTTGAAAGGTTGTCACAGAGAGGAAGGCCAGGATCTCTTCTCGGTCATGCCAGAATGCAGGACACGGAATAATGGACTCAAGTTACATGAAGCCAGATTCCGGCTGAACATCAGGAAAAACTTCCTGACTGTTAGAGCAATATGACAATGGAACCAATTACCTAGGGAGGTGATGGGCTCTCCCACACTGAAGGCATTCAAGATGAGGCTAGACAGGCATCTCTGCTCTGAGTTGGATTCCTGGATTGAGCAGGGGGTTGGACTCGATGGTCTTATAGGCCCCTTACAACCCTACTATTCTATGATTCTGTGAACATCATCATCATCATAGCTTGTATAATCAAAAATTAAGTTTCAAACAGCTATGTAACTTTAGATTACAAATTACAGTTAAATTTCAATTTAGATTGTAAGCTTCTAGGGGCAGAGACCTGACTGTTTTGCTTATGATTGTCTGTAAAGTCCCAGATATATTGTGATTTTGTGAACACCAAAGCCTGCATCTTCCGGAAGCAGCTGATGACATATTTTATTCAAACTGTCTTTTCGTGACCCGCAACAGGGAAAGATTAGCATATTGTTATCAGCCCTGGGCCTTTGGGATAAAGTAGACTATACATCCAATCATTTAATTAAATAAATAATACATCGAATATGGACAACAGTGACGATGTATTTTTTTCTACCTCAGATAAAATAGTCACCCTATCATATGGATAGAATAAAGCCTTATGGCCATGGGGCTTACTCTCAGGTAAGCGCAAAACAGATATATGAAGGAAATAGTGTGTGTGTGAAAGAGAGGGAGAAGAAGAGAAAAGCTGCTTTACTTAACAAATTTATTTAAAGGTCATCAGGGTTGCTGGTAATGTGCACTTTAGACCCTCATCCTCTGCAGGGACAGCCAAGAAGAAACGCAGCAGGCTGCAGCCTTCCCCAACCTGGTACCCTCCATATTTGCTGGATGACACCTCCCATCAGCTCCAGGTACCATATTGGCCATGCTGGCTGGGATGGGGGGATGATAGGATTTGCAGTCCAACACATCTGGAGGGCACAAAGTTGGGAAAGGCTGGGTGAGAGATGCGATGGAGAACCTCGCTGAGGTTAGCGAGGGATGCTAAAAACAACAAAAAGGCTTTCTTCAGCTACGTGCATAGTAAAAGACAGAGGAAAGAAATGGTTGTTCATCCTATTAAGGATGGCAAAACGATAACAGATGACAAAGAAAAGGCAGAGGTGCTCAATTCCTACTTTGGCTCAGTCTTCTCCCAAAAGAGGGTCTATGAGCCCCCTGGCAAAGGCGAAGTGCAGGCTGAAGGGGCAGGATTGCAGCTTGAGATTGATAGGCATATGGTCAAGGAACACCTAATTACTTTGAATGAGTTCAAATCTCCAGGGCCAGATGAACTGCATCCTAGAGTAATAAAGGAACTGGCAGAAGAACTCTCAGAACCGCTGTCTATTCTCTTTGAGAAATCATGGAGGACGGGGGAAGTGCCAGATGACTGGAGGAGGGCTAATGTTGTTCCTGTCTTCAAAAAGGGTAAAAAGGAGGAACCTGGGAACTACAGACCAGTCAGTCTGACACCAATCCCTAGGGATGGCGGAGAATTTCTCCACGAATCTCGGGGAGGCTGAATGCCAACGCATTCGGCCCCTCGAAATTGGCGGTGAAATTCTCCGCCCCCCGCCCCCCCCGGGATGGGACTTACCTCCCTCGAATATCCCTCTCGGCGGCGGGTCCCGGCGGCGGTTCGGCGGCAGTTCGGCGGGGCGGGGGCCGGTCTTCCGACCGGCTGCCGCCGCCGCCGCCATTACAAAGTGAATGTAAAAAAAAAAAAAAACCACACACGTGAAAGGCTACGTAACGATTTACGTAGCCTATCATGGCTAGATTTCCAAAGTCAGCCGTGATAGGCTACGTAAATCGTTACGTAGCCAATCACGGGTGACTTTGAAAAAGGAACCAAATGCACAGTTACAAGATGGGATACATGGCTCAACAACACTACAAGTGAGAAGGATCTTGGAATTGTTGTAGATCACAAGCTGAATGTGAGCCAACAACAACAAGACAATCTGAAAATATGGAATACGAAGGGGGAAATTATGCTCTTTCAAGATTTACCATAGAAACATTGTAAAGAAGGAAGTCTTTTTGCTGTCATACCAAGCAACGATTTGGGATTTCTCTTCATAATAAATCATAATGCAAGATGATGTGATTCATGGAAAACAACACACAGTGAAGTACAAAAGTAATAATAATCTTAGCACTCTTTAATTGTGACTTTAAAGATGAAGAAATAGGCTCCGATGAGGAAGAAGAAAATGAGATCAGAGCTGAAGAATCTCAAGGGTTGGTCACAGCATTTGAAGATCAAAAGAAAACTCCTAGAAAGAAGAGGCACCCACATTGGACAATGGCAAAGACCATCAATTCCACTTTACTGAATACGGTATAAAGCAGGGGAGGAGAACCTCTGGTGCACAGGTCTAACACAGTCAGCAGAGGTTCCCCATCAGTGGGTCCTACATCTGAGTAGACATGTATAGGATTGTGCTGTTAGGCTGCAATCTTATTCACACTTACCTGGGAGTGAGTCCACTGAATTCAGTGGGGCCTATTTCTCAGTAGACACACGTTTGTTTGTTTTGTTCTTCTTAAAGATTACACAGTAGATGGAAATTATTAATAAAAATAAAGAAAGACCTTGGATTCAAATGGCATATATGAAAACTACAGTAAATATAGTGCATGGCATATCCTTTCTAATACATTAAGGGCACAATCCTATGCATGTTTAGACAGAAAAAAGTCCTACAGCTCCAAGCATTCCTCAGCCAACATGGCTGGCTGGGGAATGCTGGGAGTTGTAGGACTTTTTTGTATCTAAATGTGCATAGGATTGTGCCCCAAATTAAATTAAATGAACAGACATGATTGAGAACCTCTTTCTGCATCTCGTGTTATCCATTTAGGAAAAAATGTATAAAAAACTATCTTCCCCATCCCAGTCTCAAGACATATATATACATAATACATAATCTGCAAACCCTAAGACAGGAAGGCAAATAAAAGAACAATTGGGAGATGTCAACATATAACATGCCCCTTCCACATAAACTGATAGATTTTAGTACTAATCAATGGTCAAGAACCAAGCATGCATTTTGAGAATGTAATACTTTATCCAAAACTTAAATGAATGGTTTCAAAAATTTATTAAGTGTTAACAGTAGAATCAGTAAGAAAACTAAACTGTCTTAAAGAAGTCGGGGGTGGCGGGAGGGGAGATATTGGAGAAAACATTGTTTTGAAGCATTGGGAAACTATTTGGAAGAATCAGCCATTCAGATTGGTGTCAGCCAACATAAGTGAAAATGTGTTGAAAACTATCCACAGATAGTACTTATCACCAGTAGTACTTTTAACAATATATTCAGGGAATAGAGCATTCAAGCAGAGGGAATGCTCTAGCCCTGCCCCCTTCCTCACGTGTTTCTGTCACCCTGTACTGTTCGGAGGGCAACAGTCCGAAGAGGGGAGCCCCCTCATGAGAGCCAGAATGCTGGAAAAGCCATACCCCCTGCTCACAGGGATGTGAGAGCATACAAGAGGATACATGGATACAAGAGGCTTTCCTCTTCAGAGTGTTGTACTCCACAAGTTAGAGCTGTGCACAAATGGCCTCTCAAAATTCACCAGGCTATTTGTGGGCAGAGAAACTGGGGAACAATTTTGCCGAATTTCTCCTGGGGGGGAGAAATTTTCCAACAGTTTCTCACAGACAGGGCTTACTGTTGGCGGGGGTTGTAGCACAGGGTTTTTTTCTTTTTTCCTAAGGGTTTTTGGTTGATTGCACTGCTTCTGCTAGTGGCAACAGCATCAACTACGTTAAGGCTTCCACTTTTCTGAGGGAGAATTTTTAATTTCTTTTGGTTTTTGAGGTGCGAGGTAGCTAATCACTGCAAGGTGGCTGAGGGTGTTGTGTATGTTTTCTCTGTTACACATCTTTCCATTGCAGCCTCCCAGGCCACCTGCTGTTCCTGAACTGGAAAAGCCCCATGGGATGAATTACCTCATGATGTCTTCCTCATGGTTGCTTTAACTGAAGTGCGGGAAGCTGAGGAGGCTACAGGCTGCCACAGATATTATTGTACAGTGAATCTCTGTACACTCCATGGCCATCTCATAAGTAAATTAAGCTCCATGGCCATCTCATAAGTAAAGTAAGCACAAAAACTTCAAACCCAACCCATGAGGATTTCTCCGAAATTTATTCTCCTTTGAATTTCTTTTCAAAAGCAGTTTATTTTCTATCAGATTGAATGAGAATGGTCAAAAAAATGTGGATAAATGTTAAGAACAGCATGACCACAAGTACAGGGTGACAGAAACAAGCCAGGAGGGGGGCAAGGTGAGACTACAGCGCTCCTTCTCCTCACATGTTTACTTCCTACACAGGTTTAATGCCTGAATAGGGGTATTGTTATTGGTGGTGAGAGTGGTGGGAAATGGGATTATTTTTCCACATGTGGTGGGAGTGTGGGAGTGTAAAGTTATAAAAAAAGCTCTGGATAAAGATCTATAATGAATGTAGTAAAATACTTAATCATACCATATACTGTGAATCAAATCATGTATTGTTGCTAATCTTTGATGGGCCAAACAAAGATGTACCACACAGGGAGGTTTTTACTTTCTAAGAGTGGCAGTCAGACAAATTATAGCCATGTGTTGGAAATCAAACACAGCAACCTTGGTGGAACGTTGGCACAACCTTATTTGGAGCATTGCATTAGTAGAGAAACTGACTAAACAATTAAAATCAGCAAGAGGAAATAAAGATGTTGGCAACTTTATAGAAACATGTTACTGTTTTATTACATCCAGAAATAGAAGAGACTAAACTATAAACTACCCAAGACCCATGGAACATTAGGGAAAGGCTCATAGAATAATGCTGACTCTTAATTAACTTATTTCAGTGTTACTATATGACAAATCTACCACTGACCTAAATGAAATAGATTGTTGATAAACTCCATTATATTTTGTTCTTTTTAAAATTGTTGTTGTGGTTGTAATTAATTTCTTTGGAAAAAATAATGAAAATATTAAACAAAAACAAAGACCTTGATTTTAAATCCCCATTTGGCCATGAAGCTCATGTAGTCATATTTGGCCAGCCACTGCCTCTTAACCTAACCTACGTCACAGGAGTGTTGGGATGATAAAATGTGAAAAGCCCCATGTATGCCACCCTGAGCGCCTTGAACTTGATAGATAAAAGAAAAGGTGTTTCTATGGACTGGCAGCTAGGAGTTCCCAAAGGTGGTGATATGTTATTTTGTTATGGTAAGACCTAGAATCATAGAATCATAGAATAGTAGGGTTGGAAGGGGCCTACAAAGCCATCGAGTCCAACCCCCTGCTCAATGCAGGAATCCAAGAGCATCCCTGATAGATGGCTGTCCAGCCTCGTCTTGAATGCCTCCAGTGTGGGAGAGCACACTACCTCCCTAGGTCATTGGTTCCATTGTCATATTGCTCGAACAGTCAGGATGTTTTTCCTGATGTTCAGCCGGAATCTGGCTTCCTGTAACTTGAGCCCATTATTCCGTGTCCTGCACTCTGGGATGATCAAGAAGAGATCCTGGCCTTCTTCTCTGTGACAACCTTTCAAGTACTTGAAGAGCGCTATCATATCTCCCCTCAGTCTTCTCTTCCCAAGGCTAAACACTCCCAGTTCTTTCAGTCTCTCTTCATAGGGCTTTGTTTCCAGTCCTCTGATCATCTTTGTTGCCCTTCTCCGAACCCTCTCCAGTTTGTCTGCATCCTTCTCAAAGTGTGGTGCCCAGAACTGCACACAGTACTCCAGTTGAGGCCTAACCAGTGCTGAGTAGAGGGGGACTAGTACTTCCCGGGATTTGGAAGCTATGCTCCTATTAATGCAGCCCAACATAGCATTTGCCTTTTTTGCAGCCACATCACATTGTTGGCTCATATTCAGCTTGTGATCGACAACAATTCCAAGATCCTTTTTGCTTGTAGTGTTGTTGAGCCACGTATCCCCCATCTTGTAACTGTGCATTTGGTTTCTTTTTCCTAGGTGCAGAACTTGGCATTTATCCCTATTAAATTTCATTCTGTTGTTTTCTGCCCAGCGCTCCAGTCTATCCAGATCACTTTGAATTTTGTTTCTGTCTTCCAAAGTATTAGCTATCCCGCCCAATTTTGAAATTTGTCTGCAAATTGGATCAGCATTCCCTGTACCTCCTCCTCCAAGTCGTTAATACAAATGTTGAAGAGCACTGGGCCCAGGACTGAGCCCTGCGGTACCCCACTCTTTACCTCTCCCCAGTTTGAGAAGGTCCCATTGATAAGCACTCTTTGAGTCCGATTCTGTAGCCAACTCTGGATCCACCAGATCATTGTTTCATCTAGCCCACTTGAAGCTCAGCAGGATATCATGGGGCACTTTGTCGAAAGCTTTGCTGAAGTCGAGGTATATGATGTCTACAGCATTCCCACGGTCCTCAAGGGAGGTGACTTGATCAAAAAATGAGATCAGATTCATCTGGCAGGACTTGTTTTTGACAAATCCATGTTGGCTTCGAGTAATCACGGCATTGTTTTCAAGGTGCTTCCAGATGGATTGCTTTATCATCTGCTCCAAAATGTTCCCAGGGATTGATGTCATTCCCAGGTTCCTCCTTTTTACCCTTTTTGAAGATAGGTACAACATTAGCCCTCCTCCAGTCATCTGGCACTTCCCCTGTCCTCCATGATTTCTCAAAGAGAATAGACAGCGGTTCTGAGAGTTCAGAACCTCTCCTGAAGTAGTCAACAATGCTCCATTCAATGTATATATAAAGACAATGGACAAGACAGCGGCAGCTGGTTCCCAGTGGCACTGGTGGGGTAGAGAGCAGAGCATGCAGAGCATCTCTACATACGTGCACATACCCCCAGGCACACACACGCCAATCACTCACTCACACATACACACAATTCTCTCTCTCTCTCTCTCTCTCTCTCTCTCTTACACACACACACACACACACACACACACGGCTTGTGTGCTACATGGTGGGAAGTGTGTTGCCCTCACCACACAGCACAGAAGCCAAGCAATCTGGACAGTGAGAAAGGGGCTGCTGGGCTTGCTCTCTTTCTCCCTGAGCAGCGTGCTGGCTTCTTTTTCCTTTTGGCATTTTCCCCCTCCCTTCCCTCCTCTGAGGAAGAGAGCAGAGAGGAAGCTCTGCCAAGAGAGCTACCAGCCAAGAGTGCTGCTCTGCTGCTCAGAGTGCCCACAGCAGTGCCTACTGGAGAACAAAACAGCCTGGGCTCCTTCTTCCAGACTTCCATAGAGGCAGAGAGAACCTCAAATTCTTTATTTAAACTTTAAGAGGGAGTGTTTCTCCCAGTTGCTCTCCCTGGAAGACAGTCCCATTGCCTAATGTGACAGGGCATGATCAGCAGCCATGTGCAGTTCAGCAAAAAAAAAAAAAAGCTATTATCTCTCATCAGAGATAAGAGTTTTTCCCTGCAGGGGAGGGGTGGAACCTGGGGAGGAAGTTACTGAGTCATTCAGTGCTGCTTACTTCTGAGGTTACTTCTGAGCAGACATTCAGAGGCTTGGGCTGTGTTTCCACCAGTGATTTACTCCAACCTGGCTGCGTGGTGAGCTCTCTGTGTTTCCATGATGTCATGGCCATTTAGCACCAGCTAGGGATGGCGGAGAATTCCACCACGGATTTCAGTAAGGCCAAATGCACTGGCACTCGGCCCCCTGAAACCCATGGCAGAACGGCCTCCCACCCCCCGCCACCCCGCGGAATCCCCCTGGGACGAAGCTTACCTGGGGTGGAGGCGGCGGCTCCGGTGGCGGCAGCTGGTCTCTCGGCCGGCTGCTGCGGCTGCAAATGGTGGCCGTCGTAGTGGCCACCATTTGCATCCTTCCAGGCTGCCATGATAGGCTACATAAGTATTTATGTAGCCTATCACGGCAAACAGCAGGGGCGCAAACAGCCGCCGCTACGCTGTTTGCGCCCCTGCTCTTTGCCGTGATAGGCTATGTAAGTATTTACGTAGCCTATCACGGAAGCCTGGAAGGACGCAAATATTTACGTATTTTATACTATGTATAAAAAGTATTTACGTAGCCTATCACAATAAAGACAGCCATGCAAATGGCGTAGTGGCCACCATTTGCGTAGCTGCCTTTACCGTGATAGGCTACGTAAACACTTACCTAGCCTATCACGGCAAAGAGCAGGGGCGCAAACGGCGTAGTGGCCGCCGTTTGCATCCCCGCTCTTTGCCATGATAGGCTACATAAGTACGTACATAGCCTATCACGGCAGCCTGGAAGGATGCAAATGGCGGCCGCAGCAGCCCAGCTGTGGCCGGAACTCCAGCTGCGGCTGGCCCTGGCCGGCGGCTCCGCGGACCTGCTGCAGAGTGGAGCCAGCCGGGGAGGATTCCAGGGGGGGGAGGGACGGAGCGCCTCCCCCCCACTGCAGATGCCCCAGTGCGGAACCAGGTAGGTGTTTCATACATCCCTAGCACCAGCCCCACATTTTATCGCAGAAAAACCGCTTCTTCTGAGACTGCTTATAGTCCGACTTTTCCAGCTTACTTGGGCTCCATTACTAGGGATGTACAAAAGTCACTTACCTTTCACGGATTATGTTGATGGTGGGGGGGAAGGCATTCCGTCCCTCCCCCTGGAATCCTCGCCGGGGGGGGAGGCGCTCTGTTCCTTCCCCCCTGGAATCCTCCGCGGCCGGCTGTGCTCCACAGCAGCTCCGCAGAGCATCCGGCCAGGCCCGGCCAGGCCAGAGCCGTCCGCAGCCGGATTTCCGGCCGCAGAGGGCTCTGGGTAAAAAACAAAAACAAAAAACCGCATACGCAAATGGCGGCAGCTATGGCCGCCGCCATTTGCATTCCTTACTTTTGCCATCTTAATCTACGTAAATATTTATGTAGACTATGACGGCAAAAATAAAGGGGAATGCAAATAGCGTAGCGGGCGCCATTTCCGTCCCTTTTTGATTCACCATTTTAGCCAACGTAAATATTTACGTAGGCTAAAACGTCAAATCAAAAAGGGATGCAAATAGTGCCTGCTATGCTAGTTGCGTTCCCCTTTATTTTCGCCGTCATAGTCTACGTAAATATTTACGTAGATTAAGACTGCAAAAATAAGGAACGCAAATGGCGGCGGCCGTAGCCACCGCCATTTGCGTACTCGGGTTTGTTTGTTTTTTTAAACCCACCCAACCATGATAGGCTACGTAAAGATTCACGTCGTGTTTTTTTTTATAAACCTAGCCATGATAGGCTACGTAAATCTTTACGTAGCCTATCACGTCTTTTTTTTTTTTTTACAAGCCTGGAAATGGTGGCTGCGGCAGCCAGTCGGAAGACCAGCCACCGCTGCCGCCGCCGCCGCTGCAGCCACCCGGAAGATCCGCCCCAGGTAAGTCTCATCTGGGGGGGGATCCGCGGGTGGGCAGGCAGGGGGCAGGCCGTTCCACCACAGATTTCGGGGGGCCGAATGCACTGGCATTCGGCCTCACGGTGATCCGTGGCGGAATTCTCTGCCATCCCTATCCATTACTGACCTGTTTCCACAAGCACACTGGGTTCGGTACCATAGTCCTGCCCATGGGGCATGTAGCCCAGCCTTTGTGGGTGTGTCGCTCTGACCTCAGTGACCCAACCCTTTCCCTCCCCTGTTTTCCAGAAGTTTCATTGCCATTTTGGAGCAGGATGCTGAGGGTGAAACTTTTAAAACATCATAGAAAATAAGCACTAGAACACAGCCCATGACCCCAGTCAAGGGGTGTTTTCTCCCATTGTGCTGAATGAGGCTTGCCTTTGAATGCCCACATCAGAATTTTCAGAGGTTCCTTCTCAATTGAAATGGCACACGTTAAAGCCCAATTCCTTAAGTGCAATTAAGCGACCAAGCAGGATTACAGAGGCTCCGATAAATTGCCTTAGGAAGAAAGTACGAAAGTCCCTTACCTGTATTGAAATTTGATTCGTGGTGGGGGGAAGGCGCTCCGTCCCTCCCCCCAAAATTCTGGCCGGGGGGGAGGCGCTCCGTCCCTCCACCCCGAATCCTGGCCGGCCGGGCCACAAATGGCAGCGGCCGTAGCCATCGCCGTTTGCATCCCTGCAGTCAGCCGTGATAGGCTACGTAAATGTTTACATAGCCTATCACGGCTGAGTGATACAAACAAACAAAAAACCCGCTTCTTCATCATAGCCGTGATAGGCTACGTAAACACTTATAGGCTACGTAAATATTTGCGTGATAGGCTACGTAAATATTTGCGTCCCTTTTTTTCCCGCCATAATAGCCTACGTAAATATTTACGTAGGCTAAAATGGGGGGGGGGGAAGGAACGTAAATGGCACCCACTACGCTATTTGTGTTCCCCTTTTTTCAGCCGTAATAGCCTACGTAAATATTTATGTAGCCTAAAACGGCTAAAAATAGGGAACGCAAATGCCGGCCGCCGTAGCTGCCGCCATTTGCATACACTGTGTTTTGGGGGGTTTTGGCTTGCCGTGATAGGCTACGTAAATACTTACATAGCCTATCACAGCAGCTTCACAGGACACAAATGGCGGCCGCAATAGCGGCCTCCATTTGCATCCGCAGCAGCCCGTCCGTGGCTGGAACTCCAGCTGCGGACGGCCCTGGCCGGCAGCTCTGCGGAGCCAGCCCAGGGAAGATTCTGGGGGGAGGGACGGAGCGCCTCCCCCGCACCGCGAATCCAAGCTACGAAAAGGTAAGTGACTTTTGTACATCCCTAATCACAACAAAGTTGCAAACAAAGTGAAGCCAATAGCGTGGAAATGTGCCTTTGGTTTTTAGATGCTATTTGAAAGTGCTGCTGAGTGATTCAGTCCTGCTTACTTCTGAGTAGCCATGCAGAGGCTTGGTTTTTGGGCTATTTGAAAGGTCTGTTGAGTGATTTATTCTTTCTTACTTATCAGTAGACATGCAGAGATTTTTCTTGCTTACTTGTGAGTAGACCTGCAGTGAGTGGTTCTTGGGCTGCTATTTGAAAGTGCTGCTGAGTGAGTCAGTCCTGCTTACTTCTAAGAAGACACGCAAAAGTCTTGCCCTGCTTACTTCTGAGTAGGCTTAAAATCAGTAATATTCTCATTTTGGCCCTTCCCACTTTTTTAGCCCTATCCACTTTGCTTTGGCACCCACCCACAGATGGAATGCGGCTCCCAAGACCTTTCCAAAATTGGAATTCAGCCCTTGAACTGAAGAAGGCTCCTCACCCCTGCTATAGAGTCATCATGATCTGCCACAACCCCCACAGAAGACATCGGCCCAAGTGCTCTCTTCAGCCCCAGTGGACTGAGTCATGTGGGGCCTTCTTACATGTACATCCATAAGCTTCTGCTGGGTTTTGCCTTAAGGTGCAGTTTGAGGTTTAGTTTGAACTGTGTCGAGGCACAGTTGGGGGTTTCTGCTTATGTGAAATCTGAGAAATTCTGAGGGAAGCAAGAGAAGAAATATGAATTCACTGCACCTCCTCCCCCTTCCTGTTAAATCCTTGAGCTTTGTGACAGGAGTGGCAGCAGCAGTGATATTCTAGCTATAATGAAAGAAAAAGGAAGCAGGGCAATGGGATCTCCAGCACTTCCCTCTCTGGCATGCTGCTACCATGCCAGGGGGGAAGGTCTCAGTGACCCTTGACCCCTAAGAAGATGTCCAAATTAAAAGATCAAATTAGTGGGGAGGGCATGGGCAACTACCCCGTCCTATATATAAAGAAAAAGACATTTCTTTACTCAAATTACTTGTAGTTGTGTTTGTTTTTAAATAACTCAGAGAAGGAAAAGTTGGGGGAGTCTGCACTAAAGCAAAGCAATCCTCTATAAGTACAAGAAAGTGAGTTAAGAAAAGGGAGAACCCCCAAACTCAAATTGAAAGAGTATTCTCCAAAACTACCTGTATGAGTTAGTTTATTTTGTTCAGCCACACCTGGGACTGACTTCTGCTCCTCACCCAGCCCACCGTACTCTGCAGCACCTCTTTAAAAATAGGTATTTAATAGGTTGCTGCCTACAAAAAACACAGTCCTTTGGATGACCTTTGGTTATAGGGTTGTATGGGTGTTATGGATGTTTAATAGGGCTGTGCGCTGCTGTGGCCCGAGGCCCAAACCCCGAGTTGAAGCAGGCCACTTCAAGCCATTTCGGGCCCCTTCCAAGGTGAAGCGGAGGGGGCATGAAGTCACCCAAAGCGGCTCGGGGCTCTCTGAAGCACTCAGTGAGTCGGCACCCCAGCGCCTCCAGCTCCTCACCTGAGGTGACTCACAGGAATCGCCACCACTACCACCACCATTGCTGCTATCACCAATGCTGCCATCATTGCTGCCCCCTGCTGCCAGCTCCTGAGCCCTGGATGACTCCCTGTAGCAACAGCTGATGCACATCCAGGGCTCAGGAGCTGGCCGCGGCAGGTGGCGATGATGGCGGCGACGGCAGTGATCGTGGTGGCAGTAGAGGTGGCAGAGGCGGTGGCAGTAGTAGTGGCGGCGGCGGAGAAGGCAGAGGCAGTCCAGGTAAATAGCTGGGAGTTTGTGCGGGGGCGTCAGAGGGCCTGAAGCAGGATTCAGATGGCCGAACCCCACTTGGGAGCCAAGTCGGGTTGGGGGGGCGAATCAGCCCAGCCGAATTGGGCCTACCTCCAAAGCCACGCAGCGGCTTCTGAGTCAGATCGGGGGGGTCCTTGCATAGCCCTAATTTTTAACACCTGTTATGTCTACAATATCATTTTTTATTTCATTTGGCTTCTTTTATCCTCTAACCATTTAATTTCCTTAGATTGTGACCCCCCTCAGTGAAAGAATTATGAATAATTTTAAAAAGTGGTGTAAGCTGCTCTCAGCCCATGATGGGAAATTAATTGGGAGTTTATACCAGGATTTGTACCTCAAAGGCCAAATTAAAGGCCCAAACTGCCAAATATGGCCTCTTACAGAAGGAAACTAAAATTCCTGCACAGCTCAACGGTCCCTGAAATTGCACCTGCCTTTCCTGCCATACTTCTCCTCCTACAAAATGCTTCCCACCCACAGCGCTGAAATAGCACCTAAATTTTAGGCCCAGGCCTAGCCCATTTTTCTCCTTCAAGCAGCTGATGACCCACTCCCTGCTGTGCCCAGCCAAGAAAGTGGTGAAAGAGGAGGATGTACAGGCCCATTGGTATGCAGCCAACACTTTGGGCTTTGTTGCACATTGTTATGACTAAAACAATAAAAACGAACTGAACCTATGTAGCCAACCAGACCTTTTGACACTGTCAAAAACATGCACAAAAACTTTCACTTTCAACTCATCTTTAAACATTATCCAAAGTAAACGAAAATGAAGACAGAGAACAGGAAGAGTTAGGAAGACAGATGATCCACTCAATTTTTGTGGGATTCTTTAAGAAAGAGACACCATCCTCCAGCCAGACATTTCAGAGAAGCAAGTAGAAATGCGATTAATATAACAGCAGGAAAAATTAGGGATGTGCAATTCCCCCCCCCATTATTTTGTTTCTCCATTTCTTTTTGTTACTATAATTCATTTCATTTTCATATATTAAAATTGTGTTCATTTCAGTATGAAATTTTGCTGGTTTTTGCCATTCCAATTCATTTTCATTCCCATTTGAAATAATCACAGAAATTACAGTCAACAAAAGAAAAGTTAACTCTCAATTTGAAATAGTTAGCTTTTCTTCTGTTGCCTGTAATTTCTGTGTTTTCCATCCCAATGGCACGGCATTTCCAGGCAGCAGTAGTAGGACACAGAAGGCAGGGTATAGGTGAGTCCTCCTCCATGTAGAGGTGAAGGCAGCTGAAATCCCGCAGGCATGGTGCATGGGTGGCTTGTTGGGCAACAGCTCACCCACGGTTACATGTTCACTGATGGTGGGACAAATGTGCTGAAGGTGATGTGGGAAAAGTAGGTTATGAGTATCTACTGCATTGCTGACATGTTCCACCTGATAATGCAAGATGACCTTGGACAAGGCTACTCCCAGCTACATCAGCACCACTCACAACATGATAGAGGCATTCAGGAAGATCACATGGTATTTCCACTGGAATGTGAAGGGCCTACTCCAACTATTTTTAGTTTTTTACTATGCAAAACAGAGTTGTTTACAACAGAGAAATCAAGAAGCAAAAGTCAAGCACAATTTTACCAGGCAAACATAGATTTTCCAGAGAGTCAGAAGAGTAGCCAACATTGAACACTCATGATATCAGTCAAGCAGAATCAAAGTCCAGAAGGCAGCATCAGACAAGTCCAAAGGTGGATAACACAGAGTTCCAAACATGAGTCAAGGTCTGTGAAAGAAGATACCAAGAAATGGCATTGTTTTCAGCAGGCTGAATTGATAATACAGACTTGTATTAGCAGAGCCTCAGCTGCAGTACGTTATGAGCCTTGCTCCTGAGGAGTTCCCTTTTCTTAAGGAGACTTTCTTTGGAGTCAGGTACTTCTCTGTAAAGGAGCTCTGCTGATTTGTCTGTTAAGGACAACGCTCTCTGGGACTGGGGTGTCGCTCAGCCTCTGAATCAGACCTCCCCTCTTTCTGTAGGGATAGACCCAAGATCCTCTCTCCTGAGGGCCCAGGCTCCCCCAGGTCTCCTGATAGGGGTGGTGTCATGGCATCCTCAGTCTCTGGGAACTGTAGCTCAAGAATTTGGATGACTTTGTGAGTAGCCTGACTAATGTTTCTGGTGACCAATCAGATTCATGTGACAGTGATGGCTCTATAAGCCCTACACTGGGGCAGGGATAGGCGATCCTGAGTCCCAGTATGTTGCTGAGTTCTGCTGTCTAATAGCTGATACAGCCTGGAATTAGGCTGTTCAGTGCTTCCATTCCCATTCTTGCCTGAACTCTGCCATCAAAGATGAACTAGCATGAGTGACAGCCCCCACTGCATTAGAAAAATTCATTGAACTCTGCATCCAGATCAACAATGATCTGGCAGAAAAGGCCAAGAAAGAGGGAGAACATCCTTTTCTTTCTAGCCCATGCACTCCATTCCTGAGACCCTGCCATTAACTTGGAACTCATGCAGGTGGATGGTGCCCAGGTCCACATCATGGAGATAGAGAAATGACAGTGGTGGAAAAATGAATTCTGTCTCTACTTGTGGTTATACTGGCCATTTTGCTGCTGTGTGCCAAGCTAAGCACCAGCCCAACTGAAACTGGGGGCCTGGCCTTGCTGCTCTTTGAATGGCTGAACCCTCTGAATGGCTATAAGGAGCCTGATGGTTTACTAATCTGTGTTAGATTGAGCGGCTGAATAACTAAGTGAAGGTTTGCCAAAGCAGACTTTACTTGATTAGAAAATGCCCTCAACATCCTGAATAAAACTGAACTTTTCATGTACAAGAAGCCCAGGTTAAGAAGCAAACTTCTTTGGCTCCACCTGATTGTTAGGAAACATTCCCCACGCTTGTGACTCTGGTTTGCACCCAGGGCTTTTTGCATGCATCCAGGCCAGTTAATTAGCTCTGCAGGGGTGACCCTTGCAATTATATCTTGAAAACTCCAAGAAATTAACTCTTAGGTGCACCTTTTTCTTGGCATGGACCCCTGCCATCCCTATTCCAGCAATCTGTACATGCATGGGGCCTATCACCTGGGATGTGTTTCCACCAGCAATTTACTCCAAACTGGCTGCATGTGGAGGTCATTAGGGATACATGACGTCGTGGCAATCCAGCAGCCACCCTGTAGTTTATTATGGAAAAACCAGTTCTTCTGAGACTGGTTATAGTCCAACTTTTCCTCTTTACTCAGGCTTGATTACGGTCCTCGGGGGGGGGGGGGGGATGTTCCACTACCAGCACTCACTTCAATATCATAGTCCTGCCCATGGGGGGGTGTCGCTCACCTGCCCATGACCTCACTGACACAACCCTTTCCCTCCCTGTTTTCCAGAAGTTTCACCACCATTTTGGAGCAGGGTACCAAGGGACCAACTTAAAAAAACACACATTGAAAATAAGTGCTAGATCACTTAGCGTGTATAAGCATGCTATCGCAGGCAAGCAAGTACTCCCACCACACTCTGAAAAACAGGTTTATCTCAGGTAAGCGATCGCTTCCCCAGAACTAGGGTGCCAAGCATCCATGTGGGGAGGATCCATGGGTAATATTCTTTTGGGTCCTTTGGACCTGAGAAATGATGCCACAAGCATCATAGCCCGGTTTTTGTATTACACACTAAGGCGCTAACGCGAAATAGCGCTTTAGCAACCTATCGCGAATGCGAAAGAACAACTCCCAGGTGTGTAATTTTCAATGGCACTAGGCACCTATGAATCCCGCTCCATATTCACTTTGTTTGCATTGATATTGTGCCTATACGGAGCTCCAGGACCCCAAAACTAATACTATATTGTGCTAGGTGACTAGGTCCATCTATCATTAAAGCACCTAAGTGCTTCTTCTGGATATTGTATTTAACGTGATCCAGAATTACTTATTGGTATTCTTGAGTTCAGAGGGGCTAGAGGAGCTTAGGAGCACTACTGCCTGTGCCTTTAGAACATACAGAGAAACTGTGGCACCATTTTAGAACCCCCAAATTCTGCCCCACTTTCCTACAGCAATACAGCAAAGGAAGAGCAGGGAAATTCCTCTCTTCCAGAAATTCCCAGAATTCATAGAGCTTCCCCAAAGTCTCCAGTCCCCTTGGGTTAATGACTCTAACAATGCAATTTCTTTCAACCCCAGGGCTGGTGTAAGGACCCCATGGCTTTGGCAGAGTCTGCCAGCAAAGGGTGTGGGGTGTCATGGAGGTATCAGGAGGTGATGGATCTACTGGACATTTGAGGGAGCAGAAGGTCCAGGAACAGCTTCGCTCTAGCCACTGGAACATAGATTTCTATGAGCAGATAGCCCACCAAATGTCCTTCCGGGGCACAGTGCTGTAGAGTGCAGGACAAAGACCAAAGTGCTGTGGCTTGAATATAGAAGGGTAGTTACACACAACGCCTATTCTGGGAGCAATGCAGCAACCTGACCCTTCTAGAAGGAGCTCCATAGCATCCTTAGAGGGGAAACTACAATACAGTTCAAGCGTGTCTGCAGCACATCCCCATTCACCACATGCCAGGTGCTCTGGCTGCTTCCCTATAGCACCTCTGGCCAAAGGATCGGAGGAGCTCTTCACTCACGACCTCCAGACTGTTAATGTGGAGGAATACCTTGCCCCAGCCCCCAGTCAAAGAACATATGAATGAGTAGACCACTCAAGCATTTGGCCAGCACCTCCACCCCACCCCACCCCACCCCCCACCCCTGTAAGCCTGCTGCTCCTCATTTCTATCTTGCCTTACATGCAGGAATAGCAGACTCTGAAGAGGGGGACACCCAGCCTGACCAACCACAAGGTGAGTGGATGCTCACGGCCTCTGCTTGAAACTCTGACGCACTTGGAGGCAATGAGCTTCACATGAGACAGGTTCCCCATTAGCAATACCACCCTTCCACCAGTGCTTTAACTGCCTTTCTGTCCCACAGCTGCTACCTCACCCTCTTCAGCCACAGCTGTGGGTGAGACCAAAGGCAATAATGATGGCTTTACTGCTTTCCACCTTTTTGTTAATGTGCGATTGCACTTTAAACCCCTTTTTAAGGGAAAAAAGGGGCTTGGAAGGCAGAGGAGAGACTTACTGGAGCAGGGTAACAGGAGCGGTGCAGCAGGGGGTGGAGGGAGGGGGAATCAGCAAGAGGAGGAGGTGGGAACATGGATGAGCTAAGCAGACCCCACCCACACTCAGCCCAGACTCCACCCAGCCATCAGGAAAATAATTTGATTTAAGCTACATGGAAACAACACAGAGCCCTAGGCAACACCAATAATAAGCCTGGCTTTGAGCACTGTGTGGGTTGGAAAAGGAGCAGATCCCATTGGGGAAACACCACAACAAAATCGCAAGCGAGGTTAAGCCGATACTGTGGAAGCATGGCCCTGGTGTGTATCTAGGAAACAGATGAATGGAAGACCATGTTCCATATTCATTATAGCCACTTTGAATTCTTCATAATGCCATTTGGCCTATACAATGCCTCTGCAGATTTCCAGCACTTTGTCAGCAATGTGGTCAGAGACTTTGTATATCAGTTTGTGGTGGAATATCTGGATAACAACTTGGCTTTCTCAGAGAGCCATGGGAAACATAGTCAGCATACCCACTTACTCCTGGAGTGACTACATAAGCACCAGCTCTATGCAAAATTGGAGAAATGTGCAGGAGAAGCTGGAATTCTTGGGGTACATCATTTCTCCCAGTGGCCTTTGGAACGATCCCCAGAAAGTGACAGCCATCATGATCTGTTCACCATCTATGGATAGTCTAAAGGTTTTAGGGGTTTGCCAACTTCTACTGCCAGTTTATCAGCAATTCTTCCCATATGATTTCCCCCTCTGCTCCTGAAAAAGCAGACCTGGTTACTCTGGACTCCTGTAGCACAAGACACATCCAACCAGCTGCCTTCATTTCTGCCACCAGCAGCAGAAGCCCAAGGAACAAAGAGAGGATGAACCACTCATGGCTGGCAGAAGGTGCATGCATGAGGGATTTAAACCCCTGCCACCATCCTGGTCAGCAGGCAGAAAGAGGATTAAATTTCCCCATACCTGTCTGCTGGGGTGTGTATGTAAAAGTGTGTGTGTTTGCACATGCAGCCCCCAGTCTTCTAGCCATGATCGCATACATCCCTCAAGGCCAAAAAGGTTGCATGCCCCTGCCTTAGATCCCCCCCCCCTCTCTCTCTCTCTCTCAGGGTAATTGTTGGCCCAAAATTTGCTTATGCCTACTCCAGTTCTCCTTATTTGCCTCTGTCCCTCCCCACTCCTCCTTTGTGTTTTAGATTGTATGCTGGCATGTATTAGTACTACTAGGTATGGAGGGGGGGGTGATGGTCTTTTGATGATGCACCTGTATGTTGTGATTAAAAAAATATCTATCCTCTTTAAAATTCATGACTACATTAAAGTCTCTGTTAATTAGGGATGTACAAAATCCCTACCTGGCTCCGTGCTGGTCAATCCGTGGGGGGGGGAGGTGCTCCGTCCCTCCCCCCGGAATCCTCGCTGGCCGGCTCCACTCCGCAGTGGCTCCACAGAGCCGCCAGCCAGGGCCGGCCACAGCCAGAGTTCCAGCTGCTGCTGGGCTGCTGCGGCCGCAAATGGCAGCCGTTGTAGCGGCTGCCATTTGCATCCTTGCAGTAAGCTGTGATAGGCTACGTAAGTGTTTACATAGCCTATCGCGGCAAAAGGCGGGGGAGCAAATGGCTGCTGCTGCCGCATCCGCTGTCACTGAAGCTGCCGGAGCCGCCGCATCCGCCGCCAGGTAGGCTTCGTCCCGGGGGGATTCCGCAGGGTGGCGGGGGGGAGGCCGTTCTGCCACGGATTCCAGAAGACAATCTTCCATTCCTTAGAATCCAGCCTCACTGGAGTCTGTGGCGGAATTGTCTGACATCCCTACTGTTAATATTCTTCAGCAAACTCAACAATATTAGGCAAATGACGGTAAAAATCCTTTTGGCCAACATTACTTCCATAGAGTAATTTGATCTTTGTTTTGCTTTTCAGTCTTCTAATAAGTCCTTCATTCTGACATTTTCCCCTGTAGTGATCAACCACATATAAATCTAAAAATAATTCTTGGGAAATAAATATGACATTTAAAAAAATGAACGCTGCGAAGTGAAAGTGTGCAAAGATAAGCATAGAAGGATTCTCAGCATGGAATCACGCTGTGGTGGTTGATGCCGCATAAAATTTAAATGCAATAGGGATTAGGGATGGCACTCATGGCAGAGAATTCCGCCACAGATCTCGGTGAGGCCGAATGCCAGTGCATTCGGCCCCCTGAAATCTGTGGCGGAATGGCCTGCCCCCCCCGCGCCCCCGCAGATCCCCCCCCTGGGACGAGATTTACCAGGGGCAAATCTTCTGGGCGGCAGCAGCGGCGGCGGTGGCAGCTGGTCTTCTGACTGGCTGCCGCCGCCGCCATTTGCAGTCTTGGTAAAAAAAAAAAAAAAAAGACGTGATAGGCTACATAAAGATTTACATAGGCTAAAACGGGGAATCAAAAAGGGACGCAAATAGCACCCGCTATGCTATTTGCATTCCCCTTTATTTTTGCCGTCATAGTCTACGTAAATATTTACGTAGATTCAGACGGCGAAAAAGGAGGAACGCAAATGGCGGCCGCCATAGCCGCTGCCATTTGCGTACGTGGGTTTTTTTGTGTTTTTTTTTTACCCAGAGCCCTCGGCGGCCGGAAATCTGGCTGCAGACGGCTCTGGCCTGGCTGGGCCTGGCTGGCTGTTCCGTGGAGCTGCCGCGGAGCACAGCCGGCCATTCGAGGATTCCGGGGGGGAGGAACAGAGCGCCTCCCCCCCATCAAGGATTCCAGGGGAGGGACAGAACGCCTCCCCTCCCCCATAAACATAATCTGTGAACAGGTAAGTCACTTTCGTACATCCCTAATAGGGATGTCAGAGAATTCTGCCACGGATCTCGGTGAGGCCGAATGCCAGTGCATTCGGCCCTCCGAAATCCATGGCGGAACAAAGCCCCTGCCCCCCCCCCCACAAAAGGCATGTGAAACGGACCACTTACCTGCTACCATTCACGCTGCTTTGTGAATGGTATTTGCATTCGCTTCTTCATTATAGCCGTGATAGGCTACATAAATAATTACGTAGACTATCACTGCCAACGCAGGGATGCCATTTGTGTCCCTGCAGAGGCCGTGATAGGCTACGTAAGTATTTCCGTAGCCTATCACGGGGGGGGGGGGAGAACAGCGAACGCAAATGGCGACGGCTACGGTGGCCGCCATTTGCGTTCCCTTTTTTTTGCCATTTTAGCCTACGTAAATATTTACGTAGGCTATTACGGCCAAAAAAAAAAAAGGAATGCAAATGGCGGCCACTACACCATTTGCATTCCCTTCCCCCCCCCCCCGTGATAGGCTACGTAAATACTTACGTAGCCTATCATGGCCGTGATAGGCTACGTAATTATTTATGTAGCCTATCATGGCTATAATGAAGAAGCGAATGGCGGCTGCAGACACGGCCGCCATTCGCAAAGCAGTGCGAACGGCAGCAGATAAGTGCTCCATTTCATGCGCCTTTCATGGGGGGGGGGGCTTCGTTCCGCCACGGATTTCGGGGAGCCAAATGCACTGGCGCTAGCGGTGACCGACCAGGAAAGAGATCTTGGGGTTGTGGTGGGCATCTCAGTGAAGATGTCAACCCAGTGTGCAGCCACTGTAAAAAAGGCAAACTCCATGTTAGGCATAATTAGAAAAGGAATTAAGAATAAAACTGCCAACATCATACTGCCCCTGTACAAATCCATGGTGCGACCACACTGGGAATACTGTGTACAGTTCTGGTACCACACCTAAAAAAAGATATTGTGGAGCTGGAAAAGGTGGAGAAAAGGGCAACTAAAATGATCAAGGGGCTGAAGCATTTCCTTTATGAGAGAAGGTTACAACAGCTGAGATTGTTTAGCTTGGAAAAAAAGGAGGATGAGGGGAGACATGATACAGGTGTACAAAATTATGCATGGTGTGGAGAATGTGGATAGAGAGACATTTTTCTCCCTCTCTCAAAATACTAGAACCTGGGGTCATCCCATGAAGCTGATTGCTGGGAGATTCAGGACAGCTAAAAGGAAGTACTTCTTCACACAGCGCATAGTTAAACTATGGAATTCGCTACCACAGGAAGTAGTGTTGGCTGCCAGTTTGGATGGCTTTAAAGGGGGGTTAGACAAATTCCTGGAGGAAAAGGCTATCAATGGCTACTAGTCTTGATGGCTATGTGCTACCTCCAGTACCAGAGGCAGTGAACCTATGTACACCAGTTGCTGGGGAACATGGGTGGGAGGGTGCTGTTGCACTCATGCTTTGCTTATGGTTTCCTGGTTGACAGCTGGTTGGCCACTGTGTGAACAGAATGCTGGACTAGATGGACCCTTGGTCTGATCCAGCATGGCTCTTCTTATGTTCTTATGTACTTTATAGGCGCCATGGCATTCCTATGTCAGATGACGGCAGTGGCATTTCCTTGTGGGATCTCCAGTGGAGGTTGCAGGATTTCATCCTCTGCAAGGGGGGAGGGGCAGGAACTAAGTATTCCTGTCCCTCTTCTGTAGCACGGATCATTGTGAACATAGGAAGCTCTGCCTTAGACTGAGTCAAACCCTTGGTCCATCTAGCCCAGTATTGTCAACACTGACTGGCAGCAATGGCTCTCCAGGGTTTCAGGCAAGAGTTTTTCTAGCCCTACCTGGATGTGCCAAGGTTTGAACCTGGGATATTCTGCATGCAAAGTAGTGTTGTGCTGAAAATTTGTCTGCCATTTTTTTTCTCCATTCTCATTCAATTCGATGGAGAAGAAACTGCTCCCTAAAATGTTCAGGTTGGGCCAGGATAGGGGACATGATCACGTGAGCACCCTGAGGCACCTTTAAGGTAATTGGCCATTTCCAAGACCTGCCACTGTAGGGCAGTGGGACAGAGAAGTAGGGATGTACGAAACTGACTTACCTTTCACGGATTATGTTGATGGTGGGGGGGGAGGCGTCTCCATTCCACCCCCCGGAATCCTCGAACGGTCGGCTGAGCTCCGCGGCAGCTCTGCGGAGCAGCCGGCCAGGCCCGGCCTGGCCCGGCCAGAGCCGTCCGCAGCCGGATTTCCGGCCATGGAGGGCTCTGGGTAAAACAACAACAAAAACAAAAAACTGCATACGCAAATGGCAGCGGCGTTCCTTCTTTTTGGCCGTCTTAATCTACATAAATATTTATGTAGACTATGACGGAGAAAATCAAGGGGAACGCAAATAGCGTAGCAGGCGCTATTTGCGTCCCTTTTTCATTCCCCATTTTAGCCTACATAAATCTTTACGTAGGCTAAAACGGCGAATCAAAAGGGGACGTAAATAGTGCCCGCTACGCTATTTGCGTTCCCCTTGATTTTCGCCGTCATAGTCTATGTAAATATTTACGTAGATTAAGACGGTAACAAGAAGGAATGCAAATGGCGGCGGCTGTAGCCGCCGCCATTTGTGTACGCGTTTTGTTTGTTTTTTAAACCCACCCCCAACCATGATAGGCTACGTAAAGATTTACATAGCCTATCACGTCTTTTTTTTCTTTTTTTTTAAACTTAGCCATGATAGGCTATGTAAATCTTTACGTAGCCTATCATGTCTTTTTTTTTTCCCCACAAGCCTGGAAATGGTGGCAGTGGCAGCCGGTCGGAAGACCGGCCACTGCCGCCGCCGAAGCCGCTGTTGGAGCCGCTGCCGCCCGGAAGATCCACCCCAGGTAAGTCTCGTCCCGGGGGGGATCTGCGGAGGGGCGGGGGGGTGGCAGGCCGTTCTGCCACAGATTTCAGGGGGCCGAATGCACTGGTATTTGGCCTCACTGAGATCCATGGCAGAATTCTCTGACATCCCTACCGAGAAGCAAGGTATGGATGGTCTTTAGGTCTCATCTGCCTCATTCAATCAGAGTTGTGAGGCATTGGGTTGGAAGGGCTCAGAAAGGCCACCCTCTACACTCACAAAGCTGTGGCCTTAGAGAGAGGGTGGGACCAGCACTCTGGGCAGGGTTGGGCTTGCTTGAATAGACCCTGGGTTTAGTTAACCCCACATATTCAGCCTCTCTGCAGATCATTTTGTTAAGATTAAATAAATGTGGCCCCATTGTTCAATCCAGCTCTTGTGTCTTGTCTCTTTCTTCCAGCTTGGTATGAAAATTTCTGGAAAAGACAAAGATGAAAGTCAATGAATATTGATGGCTTGATTAAAAGTATTTATTCTGCCTTTCCATGAAACTTGGCCAGTTAAGACGACTTTTCAATCTGTGGGTTGCCCTCCCCTTAAAGCAGCAGGTGAAACTTTGGGGATATTCCTTGATCCTTCATTTTCCCTGGATATAGTCAATCATAACATTATTATAGTCATAAAGGAGCATAAATGCAACTAAAACCAAATTTAGAACATTAAATCAGCATCCCTTCAATCTTAATTTACATTGGGTAACATTTTTTTTCAAAAACCTTGATCTGATATCTGTTAATTACAGAAACATAACATCCAATTCGTTAATTTAAAGGCTTCCTTATATCTAACAATAATTTTGGTCTAATCTCTGTATAAAATGATTAATATAATAAGCTGTGTAACAGACTCAACATCTCTAATCCCACAAGGAATATTCTGAAATTTCCCTGGTACAGAAAGTGAAACACTGAACCTTGTTGGTGTTAAAGTACACCTATATTTAGTAAAATTTGACAGTTCTAAATATTTTGCCATTTTAATCCCATGCCATAATTTGGATTCATACCCACAAATAAAGGGGAGCAGGTTTTATTTGCTAGAGACTGCATAATTTGGAGGTTTATATCCCTAACTCTTTGAGTAAAGTTTTAGCATGTTTAGCCTCCTTCATTATCAAAATCACAGGGGAAAACCCCAGTACATATATTTTATTCCAAAGCAGTTTCTTCCATGAAGAAACATCCATGAAGAAATCAATGACCAGGTTCAGATGACACACTGTGGCTCATCATGAGTTGTTGTGTTGTGTGAACCCATCAAGCATGGGTCATGTGAGGCTTAAATAAGGGTTAAACAACCATCACAGAACCCTAAAACAGACCGTGGGTTATGTGCCAGTTCTTTAACCCTTGCATAACTCATGCTCACAGGGTTCGCACAACACAACAACCCCTGAGCAGGTGTTGGACATGCAAAACGCCAGCCGTACAACAGCTCATGGTGGACCGTTGTGTCATGCAAACAGCCCCATTATGTTGTTGACCGAAAACCCTATGGCTTTTTGTACTATAGCCCAATCCAGTGGTTCAAAGCCAGGCCCTGGATCTCACTGATTGGAATCCAAACTCCAATAGTAAGCTGAAACACATTTAGGAAGACCAAGAATAGACTGGAAAAAGGCTGCCTGCGTTGTCTCTAGTAGGTGGTCCAGCATCTTCAGTCCAGACTGCAGCCCTGGATGTACTGGCCCTGGCAGCAGCAGTGGCCAGTAGTACCTTTTACCAGCTTCAGCTGATTTGCTAGCTGTGGTCCTTCCTGGAAAATATGGATCTGGCTTCAGTTATGCCTGTCGTTTGAGATTGAACTAAGAGGCCGAGCTCTCAGTTCCATCTTTACATGAGATTTGGCAGCCAAAGACAAAAGACAGGCTGTAATAAATAGAGAAGATGAAAGGCAGAACTTATTGGTGGTAGCACCATGCCTATGGAATTCCTTCCCCATGCAGATTTGCCAGGATCCCTCCCCTCCTATCTTTTCATGGATGATGAAAGTTTCTTTCTTTTTTAATTTAGTCTAGTTTTCAATCTGTTATGTTTATGATGTTCTTGATGACGTTTTAGTATTTGCAGCCTCTTGAGGGTTACAACTAATATTTTATTCTTCATGTTTTATTATTTTTGTTCTCTTTCAATTATTTATATTTTATTGTTGTTATTTATTATATTGTATTTTTACTGTAAGCCATTTTGGCAATTATTTTAACAGAAAAGCCAGACGCGAATAATAACTAAACTTATAATTATTTTGCAAACCAACAAAAGAACAAAACTCATTGTTCGGATCAACTATCTGTAGCAACATTCTGCCCATTTTTTTCCACAGGAGCTGCTTCTAGGTGATGCTAATTTTTGCGATTCCCCATAAAGTTAGCACTGCGTGCAAATAAAGTTAAGCTTCATTATGCACTCAGTCCTTTCCGTCAGCTGTTAAAATAAGACTGTATATATATAGTCAGGATAACACAAGTGACAAAAATATTCTTCCAAACTTGCATTTTCTGCAACTCAGAAAGGAAATATTCACATTTAGAGGTCATATATGTTTCATCTTTTTAGCATCACAGAAGATCTCATCCTCTAAATTGCTTAAATGTGATATGTAGTGAGTGGAGTGTTGAGCTTTGACATGGAATACCCAGCTTCAAATCCCCACTCAGCTATCAAAGTCCACTGGGTTGTGGCCTTGGGCAGGTTCCCCCCCCCCCCGCTCTCTCTCAGTATAATCCACCAGACATGGTTGCTGTTAAGATGAAGTGTTACCCCAGGACCCTTGAATGGTCCTAGATAAACTTATCTAGGGTGAGATAAGATTATCCAGAATGTCAAAATTCAGTGTATGCTAAGAAAGAAAGGAAATTGTTATTTCTGTGTACTGTACTGGAAGCTGTGGTTAGAAAGGAGGGGAATTAGGAAAAGTCAATAAAGGGATAGTGGGATGAAGATAATGCAGAGGGCAGAAAGGGAACAACAATAAGGTCATTTGTTACAGGAACTTCTCTTAAGCTGCGAGTATGTAACACGTTAAGCTAATTGTGTGGCACTCGCTTTGGGGACTGCATTGTCTGTCTCAGAAGCTTTTTCTAATTTCTCCCTGTAATGTACAATTTTCAGAATCTTTCATTCTAATGATTTTAATGCAATCAGCAAAACTATGCATGTAATTGTCTTTGGCACACCGTGCAGGCAGAGTGGCACTTGGGGAGAACTCCCTGAACCCCAGGCTCCAGCAGGAGAATGCAAAGCAGGCCTGTTTTCAATCACTGCAGCAGAAGGCAGCCGGCAATGTCTGCAAAAAGCTGCCACAAAAAACATTTGTTGGAAGACAATGACAAAAAGGGGGGTCTCAGCTCGGTGCTATTCAGAGACAATTTGTAAGCGCGGCTGCTGAAGTCGATCCAAACCCTCCTGAACAGCTGGAGCTCTGCAGTGATTGATAAGTGCGCCCAAGAGAACTTCATTTCTGCTTGAATGAAGACAAAGGCCCCATGATGCTGGGCGGATGGGTAATGTCACTATCATTAAGTAGCGAGAGTGGATACGCCAGACCTTCAGATGGGAACACACGGGTCTAGGAGGAGAGGTCAGGGCACACGCCCCTCCCTCAACCTAGCACAAAATTCATCCTGTTCTAAATTGCAGCTGCAAGGCATGTCCTCAGGAACTGTTACTTTGGTGTAGCATACCCCTCCCTTAACTCCTGTTCTCACAAGAAGTGGTTCTAAAGTTAAGGAACAGGGCTAATCGCTCCTCTTTAAAGGAGTACATATTACACAAACAACCTGAACTATTTGCTCATAAGAATATTGCTGTCATAAGGCAGCTGTAGAAAATGGGATTGAATCCAGAAAAGACATCTGAATCCAGAAAAAAAACAGATAATATGGCTGCTGGTGGTCATTAGACAAGAGGTTACCAATCATTGGTAGGGGAGGAGTTCCTCCCCTGGTAAATCAGGTACATAATTGAACTGGTTGTTCTTGTGGATGAAACATTACCCCTAGAATCTCAGGTGGTTTCTGTGTCCACAACTGCAGTCAAGTTATATTCATTTAGTTAACTGAGGATAAGTTTTTCTGGAGACTAGGTCCTAGAAGCAACATTTATGCTCTTGTCACCTCATGACTCCCTGGGCCAAATCCAGGAGTTCATATTGATCTATCTCAACATGCATAACCTGGGACCTT
This sequence comes from Heloderma suspectum, assembly GCF_057233095.1. Taxonomy (NCBI): domain Eukaryota; kingdom Metazoa; phylum Chordata; class Lepidosauria; order Squamata; family Helodermatidae; genus Heloderma; species Heloderma suspectum. The sequence continues at coordinate 183,879,340 of NC_139460.1, forward strand.
TAGAAAGTCTCTTCCCATGTGAACTTTTTTGCCTCTTAAAATCTTCTGTGGAGAGTTGGCTTCAGTTTCCATCTACATAATGTATAAATCAACAAGGATTCATAGCTGGGTCTTCTGTTCTCCAGCCCCAGTATTGTTAATCTCTTCCCCAGGGTAGCTCACCAGAGTCTGGCATTGCAGATTTTTAGAAGGCATCATAAGCAGTTTTTAGTGGTTGGTTATAAGTAATTTTATTGCATTCTTGTAGCGAATTTGTACGTTATTTTTGATAATGCTATTGCAATTTTTTATTTTTAAAGAATTATTTGTAGCATTTTTTTTAGCTGTGTTAGCTGTGAATTTATGAAGAAAGGCAAGGCCCCACATTTTTAGAATTACACACACATACCAAATATAGAGTGGCGGGGAGGGAGAAGGGGTGCTCCCTCCCCTCTCAAGATGGCCACATTTTGCCTTTTGGTAAATTGTTTCCACTGTGTGAAGAGTGTAAGAAGTGGTGCCTACAGGGAGCCAGTTTGGATGGGTAGGGGAAGTTAGTAGCTCTGAGAGATGCTATAAGAACAGCCACACTTCATCCTTTGATGAAACAGCAATCCTTTCATAAGATCAGAATATGATGAGATAACATCTCCGTTATAACTTGTTATTATTAGCAAATAATTATGGGAAATCACAGCCCAAAAGAACACAAGGCTTCCACCACCTAACTCCAATGACTCCATATTGAAAGAAAAGTGCATCAACACCTGTATATGAATAAGATTAACCCCAAAATGATCTTCCAAGAATGCCAGAAGCATAGTCTCATTTCATAGCAGGAGAAAACAAAAATAATACAGATTTCATCCAGATGAGCCTAAATCAAGAAGCTCAGCAAGAATCTAGAGCACAATTTCAGGAAGCCATATCATCATGTATGGGGCTGCTTACAATATTCCTCAAGCTATCCCAGATGATTGAAACCCTGGAACATACCAGCTTCTATATAGTCTAGTGGCAAAATGGGATTCTGGAGTGCAGGGTGGAAGTTGGGTGGAAGTCTGAATTTAAAACAAACAAACAAACAAACAAACAAACAAACTTGTCCACGAGCCTCTCTTCGTGCTTCGTCAGTCCACGGCTATTCAGTCCAGCATGGGCAGTGGCATTTTCAGCAACCTTAGGGGGCACTGAAGGCCACCCCAGGGAGCTCTTACAAAAAGCATGGGGGGGTGTCTTCAGGCCCCTGGCCCATGCCAAATTCCAGGTGCCATGCTGCCTTTTCTTTTCTATATATGATGTACAGGTTGAGTAAGCTGTGCACAGGTACAGAAGGAACTGTGTAATAGACAGACAATTCTAGCCCCAAAGCAACAGCATTTTGGGACCCTGAAAGCCCAAGTAGCTTTGATCATAGCAAAATGTAAATGGCTTCTTCCAGTACCTGTTAGTAGTTATCAGAGCATACATATTGCCTCCAGCTCCCCTCTACAGGCCATCATTCATAGAAGATAGTGCCTGGCCCTTCTTTTTCGGTGGTCCCAAAGGATCATGGAATCATAGAATCATAGAATAGTAGGATTGGAAGGGTCCTATAAGACCATCGAGTCCAACCCCCTGCTCAGTGCAGGAATCCAAGTCAAGGCATCCCTGACAAGTGGCAGTCCAGGTTCATGTTGAATGCCTCCAGTGTAGGAGAGCCCACAACCTCCCTAGGTAATTGGATCTATGGTCTTATTGCTCTAACAGGACGTTTTTCCTGATGTTCTGACGGAATCTGGCTTCCTCTAACTTGAGCCCATTATTCCGTGTCCAGCACTTTGGGATGATCAAGAAGAGATCCTGGCCTTCCTCTCTGTGACAACTGTTCAATTACTTGAACAGCACTATCCTAACTCCCCTCAGTCTTCTCTCCTCAAGGCTAAACAGGCCCAGTTCTTTCAGTCTCTCCTAGGGATGTTCGGATTCCCCACTGTCCGTTCCAGTGGGGAATCCATGGGGGGGGGAGGTGATCCGTTCCTCCCCCCTAGAATCCGTGCGGAGCAGTTCCGCTCTGCGAGGATTCCGCAGAGCCGAGGGCCACCCTGTTCTGCCGTCCGCAAGCCCCGGATTCCGTTTTTTTCTGGCTCCCCGAACTTACATAAATAATTCCATAAGTACCGCCGAAAAATCCTTTCCGCGCACCCACCATCGGTCTCCGTAAGCCTCGGGTCATAGGGAAAATACCTATTTATTTTCGTAAAAAGCGTAAAGCCCTTCGAGGGGATTCCCCACGTAACTTCCGGTCACCTGACCTCACCTGACCTCACCAGACCTGTCCTGACCTCACCTCACCTCACCAGACCTGACCTGACCTCACCGGACCTTTCCTGACCTCCCCTGACCTGACTTGACCTGACCTGTCCTGACCTCACCTCACCTGACCTCACCGGACCTGACCTGAGCTCAACTGACCTCACCTCACCTGACCTCACCTCCACAGACAATAAACAGAAAAGACGGAGGATTTCCGTGGACTTCAAGACTCAGCCCCAGCGAAAGAAAGCCTCGGGTCACAGGGAAAATGCCTCATAAAAAAGGTAAAACCATTCGCGTTCTTCTTCCTCCATTTCCGATTTACGGATTTCTTTTCATAATTATTTTTGTAAAATCCACCATTTGGCGGACAAAAAAAAAGGGGGGTCCACGTGAGCTCCAGTCCAGGTCATCTGGGCTGCTCCATTCCGAGGAGGATTCGGCAGACTGGATTTGTCAGAATTCGATCCCATTTAAAATTCATGCGGAATTCGCCAACATTCCTAGTCTCTCCTCATAAGGCTTTGTTTCCAGTCCCCTGATCATCTTCATTGCCCTCCTCTGAGTTTGTCTACTTCCTTCTTAAAGTGTGGTGCCCAGAACTGGACACAGTACTCCAGATGAGGCCTAACCAGTGCTGAGTAGAGGGGAACTAGTACTTCACGGGATTTGGAAGCAATGGTTCTATTAATGCAGCCCAAAATAGCATTTACCTTTTTTGCAGCCACGTCACATTGTTGGCTCATAATCAGCTTGTGATCTACAACGATTCCAAGATCCTTCTTGCTTGTAGTATTGTTGAGCCAACTATCCCCCATGTTGTAACTGTGCCTTTGGTTTCTTTTTCCTAGGTGCAGAACTTGGAATTTATTTATCCCTATTATTTATTTATTTATTTATTTTATTTATTTCATTTCTATACCGCCCAATAGCCGAAGCTCTCTGGGCGGTTCACAAAAATTTCATTCTGTTATTTTCTGCCCTGCACTCCAGCCTATCAAGATCTCTTTGAATTTTGTTTCTATCTTCCAGGTATTGCCATCCCACCCAATTTTGTGTCATCTGCAAATTTGATAGGGATGTCAGAGAATTCCGCCATGGATCTCGGTGAGGCCGAATGCCAGTGCATTCGGCCCCCCGAAATCCGTGGCAGAACAAAGCCCCCCCCGCCCCCCACCCCGTGAAATGGGCCCGGAATGGAGCACCTACCTGCTGCCGTTCGCACTGACTTGCGAATGGCGGCTGCGCCATTTGTGTCCCTGTGGAAGCCATGATAGGCTATGTAAGTATTTACATAGCCTATCACGGCAAAACTAAGGAAACGCAAATGGCGGCAGCTACGGCCGCCACCATTTGCGTTCCTTTTTGCCGTTTTAGCCTACGTAAATATTTACGTAGGCTATTATGGTAACAACAACAAAAAAGGAACACAAATGGCGTAGTGGCCGCCATTTGCGTTCTTTCTTTTTTTTCCATAATAGCCTACGTAAATATTTAAGTAGGCTAAAATGGCGAAAAAAAAGGGAATGCAAATGGCGGCCGCCGGAGCCGCTGCCATTTGCATTTGCTGTTGTTGTTGTTGTTTTGCCGTGATAGGCTACGTAAATACTTACATAGCCTATCATGGCAAAATACAGGGACGCAAATGGCGGCGGCTATGGCCGCCGCCATTTGCGTCCCTGCAGGCTGCCCAGCGGCTGGATGTCCGTCTGCGGGTGGCCCCGGCCGGCGGCTCTGTGGAATCTCCGCAGAGCGGAGCTGGCCGGAGAGAATTTTGGGGGGAGGGACGGAGCGCCTCCCCGCCACCGCGAATGTCACCCTTCGAAAAGGTAAGTGACTTTCATACATCCCTAAAATTTGATCAGCATTCCCTGCACCTCCTCCTCCAAGTCATTAATAAAAATGTTGAAGAGCACTGGGCCCAAGGGCCCTGTGGTACCCCACTCGTTACCTCTCTCCAGTTTGAGAAGATCCCATTGATAAGCACTGTGGCTTCATCCCCTATTACCTTTACCCTGTTGCAGGTTGATAACACCTTATGACTTTCCAACCTTTTGGATCTTCTGGAGGTAAAAACCAGTGAACCTAAATAGATCAGTGATCATGTCATAGCACTATTGAATTGGTCATCCCTCCACCCCCACCACCTCCTTTTCACTGCCTGACCCCTCTCTTGCATGGTTCAAGGAATCGGCAAAACTCCCTGACACAGAAACAGGACGACACTTGATCTGTCTGTTACAATTTCCACCAGCTTTGATGGAAAAACTATGTGCACGGTCACATCATCCTTTTTTCCCCCTGGTCACCCTGGATTGTTCGAGCATTTGTGTGTATGTGCGTATGTGTGTGTGTGAGAGACAGAGAGAGAGAGAGAGACAGAGAGAAGGAATATATCTCCTTCTTTAACCCACCAAGCAAATGTAGTTGTTACAAGACAGTGAAATCCAGCCCATAAAGAACATTCATAGTTTTGTCCCAGTGGGGAGCACTAATAATTTGGGACGGGGGATGTCTGAAACAGCAACATACCCCACATTAATATCTGTCTGATGTGTCCCCCACTAGGGAAGCCTCGATAGATACTTTCACAGATATACAGTGCTAGGTGATATTCAACCTATTCTGGAGGGGGTTGCACTCGCCCTAAAGGATCACGTTCGTAGTTTGGGGGTGCTCTTGGATCCAGAACTGTCACTTGAGGCACAGGTGAACTCAGTGGCATGGAGCACTTTTTATCAGCTTAGGCTGGTATACCAACTACGCCCTTATCTGGACAGAGATAGCCTAGTGACAGTTATCCATGCTCTGATAACTTCTCGTCTGGATTACTGCAATGCGTTATACATGGGGCTGCCTTTGAAAACGGTCCGGAAACTTCAGCTGATCCAAAATAGGGCAGCAAGATTGTTAACAGGGACTGGCCTGTGAGCTCATATTACGCCAGTACTTTTCCAGCTGCACTGGCTGCCAGTCCATTTCTGGGCCCGATTCAAAGTGCTGGTATTAACATTCAAAGCCCTTAATGGCTTGGGGCCAGGTTATCTGAAGGATCGCCTCCTCCCATATGTGCCTGCCCGGACCTTAAGATCATCATCATCAGCCCTTCTCCGTGAGCCCCTGCCAAAGGAAGTGAGGCGGGTGGCTACTAGAAGGGCTTTTTCTGCTGTGGCACCCCGGCTCTGGAATGAGCTCCCTAGTGAGGTTTGCCTGGCACCTACATTGTATTCCTTTTGGCGCCAGATGAAGACCTTTTTATTTTCCCAGGCATTTTAGCATTTTAGCTTTCTAAACTTTTAGCTTTGCTGTTTTAAATCTGTATTTTAAACTCCTGCACTGCTGCTAGGTTTTATTGTGGTTGTATTGTTATATTGTGGTTTTAATGTTCTATATATTTTAAATTGTTTTATTGTGTGCTGTTTGGTTTTAATTTTTGTGAACCGCCCAGAGAGCTTCGGCTATTGGGCGGTATAGAAATGAAATGAATGAATGAATGAATGAATAAATAAATAAATAAATTTCTAACCTGAGAGGCAGGGCTAGTCAGCACAAAGCAGCCTGCTTCAGGTGGCAAAGTTGATGGGAAGGCAGAAGGAAGGATGGGTGGAGGCAGGAATTGGTTCTGAATGGTGCAGCAAGACTTACTAAGGTGTTGGCCCTGATGGGAGGGGGTGCATGGACAAGGGCTCTGCTTCAGACACCAAATGACTTCGCCTGGCACTGCAGAGAAATGTTGTGTCTCAAACCTATCTGGAAACTTTATAATTTCACCTCAAATCTTTGACCCCAATTCCAGCTTGGGAGGGGGGAGATGGCTGTTACATAATGGGAAGGAATATGAACTTTGCACATTCTCAGATGCCTCTCTCCTTTGTAGCCATCTCACATTTTGCAAAGCTGGCATTGAAAATATGTTCCAAGACTGATGCATGAGATCTTCAGAGACATGTGAGGGAGCCAGCTGGTCACAATATAAGAACTTCCCATGCTGCATCATACAAAGGTCCATCTTGTCCAGAACTCTGTCTCATACAGTGGCCAATGAGATACCAATTGAAAGCTCACAAGCAGAGATAGCCAATCTACAATTTGCTTATCAAAAGTCCTAGACTCTAATATCAGCAAGAATCCCAGAAAGGAATTGATCCCTCAATAGCCATGTTCAGGTGTTGAACCTGAGTAGGATAAAAATGCGAGTCACCAAGTATGAAGACCCACAGTGATAAAGCAGCTCACCTCCAGTGACAAAGCCATGCATCTGGGACACAGTCAGATAGAAGTATACAAAATAAAAGGTGACATGAGAGGTGCCCAGGTGGTCCTGAAACCAGTTGATCTATTTTTCTGGTGTGAACATTTGAAGACTGGACTATGTTTACTACGTTTAAAGGTCTGGCTGGGATTAAAGTAAGAGGAGTTGACCTCATGGAGTTCCAGATACATGTATTCAGAGTTCCATGGGGGCTGCCCCTCTTAATTTAATCAGTAAAGGACACTGTTCATAGGCAAGGTTTTGATGGTATCCATGATGGAGTTCTTAAAGAACTCAAATGGGAAAATGATGTTCCAACAGAATTATGTAACATGTCCCTAGGATCAGCCTCTGTACCAGAGGATTGGAAAGTGGACAATGTAGCACCACATTTAAAAAGGGATCCAGGGAGAATGGGTCTGGGCAATTACAGACTGGTTAGCTTAATATCCATTCCAATTGGTAGAAAGTGTTATTAAAGATAAAATTATCAAGCACACAGAATGACAATTCCTGCAGAAAAAGAATCAACTTGACTTCCACAAAGTTATGTCCTGTCTTATTAACCATGTAGAGACTTTGAGGGCAGGGCCAGCTAAGAACTGCTGCTCTCCTGTTGTGGCATTTGCCAGTGAGGCTCTCCAGAGCAGCCCCCTGCCTTCTACATTGCTCTGAGCAAGCCAGAGGGCAGGTGGGTGGGATCTCAGTAGAGCCATGTCTGCCAGTGAAAGTGGCGGAGGCGACTCTTCAGAGAGCTCAAGCGATGACAATAGGGTGGGGACAGGGTGGGTGAGATGTGGCAAATGGGGGTGGTGGTGGGATGTGTGGTGGTAGTGATGGGGGATAGGAGACAGCAGTGGGGGTGACAGGGTGGCAATAGGGGGTAGTGGTGCAAGTGTGTGCACTGGCACTGTGTGCATCAATAAATAAGTGGACAGGAGCGTTCTGGTAGACAAAGCTTACTTGGACTTCTGAAACGCTTTTGTCAAAATCCCTCACTAACAACTCCTGAGAAATCTTACCAGTCATGGAATAAGAGGAGAGATCCTTTCATAGATAGGTAACTGGTTAAAGAACAGAAAGCAGCACATAGGAATAAATGGTAAATTCTCCCAATGGAGGGATGTTAACAGTGGGGTCCTACAGGGATTAGAATTGGGATCAGTGCTTTTTAACTTGTTCATAAATGATCTGGAATTATGAGTGAACGGTGAGGTGGCCAAGATTGCTGATGACTCCAAATTATTTAGGGTGGCTAAAACAAAAAGGGGTTGAGAAGAGCTCCAAAAAGATATCTCCAAACTGGGTGAATAGGCATCAAAATTGCAAATGTGGTTCAATTTATTTATTTATTTACTTATTAAATTTATTAATCACCCATCTGGCTGGCCACCCAGCCACTCTGGGCGATGTACAATAATAAAAACAATAAAATTCTACATTAAAAACATCATATTTCTAAAAATACCCTAACCCACCCCAATGTAAGCAAGTGTAAAGTGATGCATGTTGGGGAGCTTCTTGCTCTTGCTACCACCATTCAGCTTCATGGGATGATCCTGGGTTCTAGTATTATGAGAGAGGGAGAAAAATGTCTCCCTATCCACTTTCTCCACACTATGCATAATCTTGTACACTTCTATCATGTCTCCCTCAGCTTCCCTAAACAGTAGGCCTGTGCACCAACTTGGATTCAGAAGTCCAAAGCATGGTGGCCATTTTGTGCACCATCCGCCATTTGGGTTCACAGGCCTAAGCCTGTGGGCTCCCCCTACTGGTGATGCTTGGAACGTGCATACAGTGCCCCTAGTGGTCATGTGAGACACTGCATGGGACTAAGCCCTCAGCTAATAAAATGCACCGCAATGCATTTCAGTGGGATTCTTCAACTCTGCCTGTCATACTATTGATACCCCACATCCAACCCACCTACTTTATAAACTTTGGGTCATTTGCATACTATCCACCCCAGCCTTTTTTTTTCAGGTTGATGAGGGGCTGGCTCATATGGGGAAAGCAGGGTAAGAGGATTGAGCACAACATAACTGAAACATAACACCATTTCTGAATCAGACCAACACACACCTATAAGCTTATCCTGTTTTCCTCGCAAACTACTTCTTTGGTTGCTCATTCCCACAGCCCACAGCCTGAATGTTATGAAAAAAGAAAGAGCAGGAGTGAAACACAAAGGGAAATTGTCTGGCCCTGCTTCCCATTCGTTAAGCGCAGAGCTTCAGACCTAATTGGAAAACATCAGCTTTGGGATTTTTATTTTTGATTTTTTCCCCATTCTTTTCTCTGCAAAATTCTTAAGTAAAATATATCACAGGTTCCAGTGTCCATAAAAACTGGACTATTTTTATTTTAATTTTGAAAACAATTTCAGTGCCTCTGATGAGGAGCCAAGAAGGAGGTGCGGCTGGGTCATCCATCCTGGCTGGCAGACAGAATTCCATCTGCCAAGATCTGAAATGAGAGACTAAATGTTGATGAAGTCAGAAGAGGAAGAGTTCTCCACTGAGCCTCCACTGCCAGGCCTTCAGCAGCTCTCTAGAGACAAACAGCGAAGTAGCAAGGTTGGCATCCCTGGGGAACGCACCCCTCCCTCCATATTCAGAACACTGAATATGAAATGCCAGAGGAGCGATCAATCTTACTTTGACGGCACAAGGAGCTTCATTTGTTAGTGCAGGATGGGAAAGGGGCTGCTCAGATGCATTCGCTGATTCTTCAAAACACATTTCAACGCAGCAGCTTTACCTCTCCTCATTTCACTGCAATATCAACTCAGTGCACAGGAAGAGAGACCCATGTCCACAATGATCTCCTTTGTAGAGGTGGGGGTAGGGGCTGGAATGGTGGGAGAAAGGGTATGTGATGCACATTTCCACAACTTACACACACACGTGCAAAGACAGATCAATGTTAACATTTGGGGTCACTTTGCCAGTGTGGAAACTGCAATCTTGTCCACTGAGCTGTTTTATACCGGCTGCTCTCCACCCTAGTACAGTGCTTCCATACTGACCATCGTTCATCAGGTTCAGAAGGGTGGTGACTCAAGCACCAGTAGTGTCTGGAAGAATTTTATATTTCACATTTCATATTTATTATGCTCTGTGTTTTTATTGTAATGCACTGTAAATGTGCCATACGATAAATAAATGAATCTGGAAGAACACCCCACCCACTTTCCAGATTCAGCTGAAGACCGGTGCACATTCTAAAAGGTCCAAAATGGCATTCTTGGGTATTCATCCTGCCACTTAATCATACTGGTTCATGAGGTGGCTAAAAATCATAGTAAAAACAGTAAAAATGAGCAGTTAAATCAATTACAACAATTAAAACAAATAAATGCTTCCAGGATAAAAACAGCAGCAGCATTGAGTCATATCAAAAGCTGAGGAGAGCAGCAGTATTATCAGTCCCTTTCTGAAGATCATCAGGGATTAAGCTTGCTGAATGGACATAGGAAGCTGTCTTACACTGAGTCAGACAACTGGTCCATCTAGCTCAGTAATATTTATACTGACTGTGTTGGCAAGGGATGGGTTGCAACTCACAAGGGCTGGGAAGAATGTGTTTGGACACAGCATGAAGAACTTCATCAGGAGGGCTTTAAACTGAATGCTACGGGGAAGGGAGACGTGAAGTTGGGGGTAACAATGGACAAAGGCTCATGCACCGCAACGGATAGAACAGCTCTAATAGTGTCCAATAATAGTCTTCAGACACATGTAGGAAAAAAGTCAGACTATGAAGCACATGGTCTTCAATGTCTATATACTAATGCCCAGAGTATGGGAAACAAACAGAACGAACTTGAACTCTTAATACAGGAGGGAAATTATGACTTGATAGGTATAACTGAGACTTGGTGGGATGACTCTCATGACTGAAATACAGCAATGGAAGGATATAACTTGTTCAACAAGAACAGAAGGAACAGAAAGGGAGGTGGGGTTGCACTGTGTGTGAAAAATACTTATCTCTGCACAGAAATACAGGAGGATGAGCTTGGTAACCCCATCGAGAGCATCTGGATCAAAATAAATGGAGCAAAGAATAAAAGGAACCTGGTGGTCAGAGTCTACTACCGGCCACCCAATCAAGGAGAAGATGAGGATGACACTTTTGAAAAGCAAATTGCCAGTGTTTCAAAGAAGTACTAGAAATGGGGGACTTCAATTTCCCCGATATTTGTTTGGAGACAAATTCTGCAAAACATAGCCCCTCCAATAATTTCCTGACTTGTGTTGCTGATACTCCTACAGAAAGTGGAGGAAGGAACTGGAGGATCAGCTATCCCTGACTTGATCCTAACCAAAAGAGATGACCTGGTGGATAAAGTAGCAGTTACGGGAAGTGACCATGGTATACTTGAGTTCTTGGTTCTAAAGGAAGCAAAAGCCAAGTGTAGCCAAACGCGTACCCTGGATTTTAGGAAAGCCGATTTTAATAAACTCAGAACAATGATACGTAAGGTCCCATGGCAAGTGACTCTAATGAGAAAAGGAGTCCAAGATGGGTGGGAGTTTTAAATAAAGGAAATTCTAAAGGCACAATTACAGACAATTCCAACAAGAAAAAAAGGCGGAAGACAACAGAAGAAGCCAATGTGGCTTCACAAAAAGCTTAGAGATGACCTGAAAACTAAAAAGGACACAAATAGCAAGTGGAAGGAAGGCCAAGCTACAAAGCAAGAGTACAGGCAGGTAGCACAGAATTGCAGGGATGGTGTCAGGATGGCTAAAGCCGAGTATGAACTGAGGATGCTAAAAGCAACAAAAAGGCTTTCTTCAGATACGTGCATAGTAAAAGGCAGAGGAAAGAAATGGTGGTTCAGCTATTAAATAAGGATGGCAAAATGATAACAGATGACAAAGAAAAGGCCGACGTGCTCAGTTCCTACTTCAGCTCAGTCTTCTCCCAAAAGAGGGTCTATGATCCCCCTGGCAAAGGCAAAGTACAGGCTGAAGGGGCAGGATTGCAGCTTGAGATCGATAGGCATATAGTCAAGGAACACCTAATTACTTTGAATGAGTTCAAATCTCCAGGGCCAGATGAACTGTATCCTAGAGTAATAAAGGAACTGGCAGAAGAACTCTCAGAACCGCTGTCTATTATCTTTGAGAAATCATGGTGGATGGGTGAAGTGCCAGATGACTGAAGGAGGGCTAATGTTGTCCCTATTTTCAAGAAGAGCAAAAAGGAGGAACCTGGGAACTACAGACCAGTCAGTCTGACATCAATACCCTGGAAAATGCTGGAGCAGATTCTAAAGCAATCCATCTGTAAGCACCTTGAAAACAATGCAATTATACGAAGCCAACATGGATTTGTCAAGAACAAATCCTGCCAGATGTATCTGATCTCATTTTTTGATCAGGTCACCTCCCTTGTGGACTGTGGGAATGCTGTAGACATAATATACCTCAACTTCAGCAAAGCTTTTGACAAAGTGCCCCATGATATCCTGATGAGCAAACCTGCTAAAAGTGAGCTACATAAAACAGCTATCAGGTGGATCCACAGCTGGCTACAGAATCGGACTCCAGGAGTGCTTATCAATGGGATCTTCTCAAACTGGGGAGAAGCAATGAGCAGGGTACCACAGGGCTCAGTCATGGGCCCAGTGCTCTTCAACATTTTTATTAATGACTTGGAGGAGCATGTGCAGGGAATGCTGATCAAATTTGCAGATGACACAAAATTGGGTGGGATAGCTAATACTTTGGAAGACAGAAACAGAATTCGAAGACATCTTGATAGGCTGGAGCAGTGGGCAGAAAACAACAGAATTAAATTTAACAGGGATAAATTCCAAGCTCTGCACCTTAGGAAAAAGAAACCAAATGCAAGTTACAAGATGGGCAATACTTGGCTCAGCAACACTACAAGCGAGAAGGATCTTGGAATTGTTGTAGATCACAAGCCGAGTATGAGCCAACAATGTGATGTGGCTGCATCTTTAAATTTTAAAATTTAAGATCTTTAAAATTTAAGACCAGCACTTTGACTTGTGTCCAGAAACAAATTGGCAGCCAGTGTAGTTCTTTAAGAACTAGCAAGATATGTTCCCTAATGCTCATACCAGTTAGCAACCTAGATGCTGCACTGCCAGTTGTTCCAATTCTTGTTGTTGTTCAGTCGTTCAGTCGTGTCCGACTCTTCGTGACCCCATGGACCATAGCACGCCAGGCCTTCCTGTCCTGCGCTCTCTCCCAGAGCATGCTCAAGTTCATATTCATTGCATCCGTGATGCTATCTAGCCATCTCATCCTCTGCCGTCCCCTTCTCCTTTTGCCTTCAGTCTTTCCCAGCATCAGGGTCTTTTCCAGGGAGTTTTCTCTTCGCATTAGGTGGCCAAAATATTGGAGCTTCAGCTTCATTATCTGTCCTTCCAATGAGCACTCAGGGTTGATTTCCTTTAGGATGGACTGATTTGACCTCCTTGCAGTCCAGGGCACTCGTAAGAGTCTTCTCCAGCACCACAGTTCGAAAGCATCAATTCTTCGGCGCTCAGCCTTCCTTATAGTCCAGCTCTCACAGCCATACATTACTACTGGGAAAACCATAGCTTTGATTAGACGGACCTTTGTCGGCAAGGTGATGTCTCTGCTTCTTACTATGCTGTCTAGGTTGGCCATAGCTTTCCTCCCAAGAAGCAAGCGTCTTTTAATTTCATGGCTACAGTCACCGTCTGCGGTGATCTTGGAGCCCAAGAAAGTAAAATCTGTCACTGCTTCCATTTCTTCCCCTTCTATATGCCAGGAAGTGATGGGGCCAGATGCCATGATCTTAGTTTTTTTAATGTTGAGTTTCAAACCAGCTTTTGCACTCTCCTCTTTCACCCTCAACAAGAGGCTCTTTAGATCCTCTTCGCTTGTTCCTATTCTACCCTGTTTCTAACTGTTTCTAAACAGTTCTCAAAGGCAGCCCCACATTTTAATCTGGGACTTATATCACAGCCCATTGGGCAAAGCTGAACCACTGAGAGAAACCACAGATTCAGTATCATAATGGAAATGAATTAAATGGTTTATTGTGACACAAGACCCAACATGAAATGAAGGCAGTGAAAGCAAACACTACAATGGCATAAGTGAATAAATAATAACTAATAATCAGTAATTATTTGTAGAATCGTAGAATAGTAGGGTTGGAAAGGCCATCGAGTCCAACCACCTGCTCAATGCAGGAATCCAAGTCAGAGCATCCACGACAAATGGCTGTCCAGCCTCGTCTTGAACGCCTCCAGTGTGGGAGAGCCCACCACCTCCCTAGGTAATTGGTTCCATTGTCATATTGCTCTAACAGTCTGGAATTTTTTCCTGATGTTCAGGTGGAATCTGGCTTGCTGTAACTTGAGCCCATTATTCCATGTCGTGCACTCTGGGATGATCGAGAAGAGATCCTGGCCTTCCTCTCTGTGGAAAGCTTTCAGGTACTTGAAGAGCGTTATCATATCTCCCCTCTAAACATGCCCAGTTCTTTCAGTCTCTCCGCATAGGGCTTTGTTTCCAGTCCCCTGATCATCTTCATTGCCCTCCTCTGAACCCTCTCCAGTTTCTCTGCATCCTTCTTAAAGTGTGGTGCCCAGAACTGGACACATCACTCCAGATGAAGCCTAACCAGTGCTGAGTAGGGGGGACTTAGTACTTCATGAGATTTGGAAGCTGTATGTCTATTAATGCAGCCCAAAATAGCATTGGCCTTTTTTGCAGCCACATTTATTTATTTATTTATTTATTTCTATACTGCCCAATAGCCGAAGATCTCTGTGCGGTTCACAAAATTAAAACCAAACAACACACAATAAAACAATTTAAAATATATAGAACATTAAAACCACAATATAACAATACAACCACAATAAAACCTAGCAGCAGTGCAGGAGTTTAAAATACAGATTTAAAACAGCAAAGCTAAAAATTTAGAAAGCTAAAATGCTAAAATGCCTGGGAAAATAAAAAGGTCTTCACCTGGCGCCGGAAAGAATACAATATAGGTGCCAGGCGAACCTCACTAGGGAGCTCATTCTAGAGCCCGGGTGCCACAGCAGAAAAAGCCCTCCTCCTAGCAGCCAGCCGCCTCACTTCCTTTGGCAGAGGCTCACGGAGAAAGGCCGCTGATGATGATCTTAAGGTCCAGGCAGGCACATATGGGAGGAGGCGATCCTTCAGGTAACCTGGCCCAAAGCCGTTAAGGGCTTTGAACGTTAACACCAGCTCTTTGAATCGGGCCCGGAAATGGACTGGCAGCCAGTGCAGCTGGAAAAGTACTGGTGTAATATGAGCTCGCAGGCCAGTCCCTGTTAACAATCTTGCTGCCCTATTTTGGACCAGCTGAAGTTTCCGGACCATTTTCAAAGGCAGCCCCATGTATAACGCATTGCAGTAATCCAGACGAGAAGTTATCAGAGCATGGATAACTGTAGCTAGGCTATCCCTGTCCAGATAAGGGCATAGTTCATAGAATCATAGAATCATAGAATAGTAGGGTTGGAAGGGGCCTACAAGGCCATCGAGTCCAACCCCCCTGCTCAATGCAGGAATCCAAGTCACAGCATCCCTGACAAATGGCTGTCCAGCCTCGTCTTGAAGGCCTCCAGTGTGGGAGAGCCCACCACCTCCCCAGGTAATTGGTTCCATTGTCGTATTGCTCTTACAGTCAGGATGTTTTTCCTGATGTTCAGCCGGAATCTGGCTTCCTGTAACTTGAGCCCATTATTCCGTGTCCTGCACTCTGGGATGATCAAGAAGAGATCCTGGCCTTCTTCTCTGTGACAACCTTTCAAGTACTTGAAGAGTGCTATCATATCTCCCCTCAGTCTTCTCTTCTCAAGGCTAAACAGGCCCAGTTCTTTCAGTCTCTCTTCATAGGGCTTTGTTTCCAGTCCCCTGATCATCTTTGTTGCCCTCCTCTGAACCCTTTCCAATTTGTCTGCAGCCTTCTTAAAGTGTGGTGCCGAGAACTGGACACAGTACTCCAGATGAGGCCTAACCAGTGCTGAGTAGAGGCAAACTAGTACTTCCCGGGATTTGGAAGCTATGCTTCTATTAATGCAGCCCAAAATAGCATTTGCCTTTTTTGCAGCCACATCACATTGTTGGCTCATATTCAGCTTGTAATCGAACAGTTGGTATACCAGCCTAAGCTGATAAAAAGTGCTCCATGCCACTGAGTTCACCGCATTGTTGGCTCATATTCAGCTTGTGATCTACAACAATTCCAAGATCATTCTCGCTTGCAGTATTGTTGAGCCAAGTATACCCCATGTTGTAACTGTGCATTTGGTTTCTTTTTCCTAGGTGCAGAACTTGGCATTTATCCCTATTAAATTTCATTCTGTTGTTTTCAGCCCAGTGCTCCGGTCTATCAAGATTACTTTGAATTTTGTTTCTGTCTTCCAAGGTATTAGCTATCCCGCCCAATTTTGTGTCATCTCCAAATCTGATAAGCATTCCCTGCACCTCCTCCTCCAAGTCATTAATAAAAATGTTGGAGAGCACTGGGCTCAGGACTGAGCCCTGCGGTACCCCACTCGTTACCTCCCCCCATTTTGAGAAGATCCCATTGATAAGAAGATCCTCTTTGAGTCCGATTCTCTAGCCAACTATGGATCCACCAGATCGTTGTTTCATCAAGCCCACTTTGAGCTAGTTTGCTCATCAGAATATCATGGGGCACTTTGTCGAAAGCTTTGCTGAAGTCGAGGTATATTATGTCCACAGCATCCCCACAGTCCACAAGGGAGGTGACCTGATCAAAAAATGAGATCAGATTCATCTGGCAGGATTTGTTCTGGGCAAATCACAAATCCAAGTTTGGCTTTGAGTAATCACTGCATTGTTTTCAAAGTGCTTACAGATGGATTTCTTTAGAATATGCTGCAGAATTTTCCCAGGGATTGATATCAGACTCTATGGATATATGAGAATTGTATGTCCGTAAATTATGTGAACATGTCTCATTCACCATCCTGAACATGAATGAGATCAGGCACACTGGGGGGGGGGGGCTTGCATTTCCCCAAAATTACATTTGCATTCTAAAAAAGCTTCTTTTTTTCAAAAATGTGCATTTTTGTACTTTACTCTGTGGGGGGGGGGAGTGTGCATTTGGATGCACTCTAAATGTGCACTTTTCCCATTTGAACAAAGCAAAAACAGAGCATAATTGAACCTGGGAAACGAGGCAAAGAGTGCCTCATGGTGGTATTCAGAGAATCTCAGCAATCATGAAAATCGCTTGTTCACCCATCCCTAAAGAGTTCCTGAAAACCAACAACAATGCATTCCCTCTATCACTCGCTCAGCAAAGGTTATTCAGTCATATGCCCTTGGCCAAAATGTTTTGATTAAAACATTTTGGCCCCAAAATGTGGGGGGGGGGGGTTAGGGGTTGGTGGCAATAGGTGAAATGGTTGGGGGAGGGGGGCATGCTGCTTACTTCAGCTTAAAAAAAAAGTAGCATAGTTTGTCCATTCCGAAACATTTACTCTGGTGGAGTCTACACTGGAGGCTCTTTCAGTTCCAAAACATCACTGCGCTGGTATTTGTTGGAAAGACAATGGGTGCTGTGTGGTCACACATCAATGAGTACTGTGCAGTATTCTCTGTTTTTATAACACAATTCTGTGCCATGGACCAATGTATACTGTTGCAATTGTGGTTCAAGTGGGAGGTGTTTGCTGAGCCATGCGTGCTGTATCATCTGTGTTTATAATGCAATTTTGTGCCACACACCAATATATGGCGTTGTTATTGTGCTAGGGGTGGGTGGGGGTGGTAAGGTCAAGTGGGGTGTTTCAGGATCCTTTTGTTCAAACTCAGATAAACACATGTGCACCTGAAGAGCTGCACAGAAAAAGAGTTATTTTGCAGGTAGTTTCACTCCAATCTCTTTCAGTGGTCTGTCTCTCTTTGCCGCTTTGGGGAAGGAATGGTAGGACACAGGAAAACATCCCTGGACCCCACCCTGCCCCACTTTTCTCCCATGCTCCTCTCCTCTTTGTCTTTCCCCTCAATAAAGGCGGGCATCAAAGCATAGTACTTGTTGTATTAATGTGTGTCAGATAGGGATGTGCAAACTCATCTGGGTTCTCTGGAAGCCCACCTACCCCCTGACCCCACTTGCCAGTCCCTGGACCTTGCTCGAGCCCACACTCCCACACTCAGCAAGCAGCCCACGCTCACCCCAGTGGCCTCATCGAGCTCCACAGTTGCCATTTAAAAAAAAATAAAAATGGCGGTCCTAGAAATGCTCATGTTTTTGTATGCGCAAAATGCGCTTTTTGTGAATGCGCATATTCTCATGCACGAAATGCATACTTTTGCAAAGGCACACATTAGTGTGTGTGCAAAAATATGCATTTTGGGGAAAATGTGCATTCCCGCGCATACGCAAGTGTGTGCAAATTTGCGCATTTTTGCAACCTCCATTTTATTTCTCAAAAAATGGTGACCACAAAGCTTGACAAGGCCGCCGGGTGAGTGCAGGCCATTCGCCAAGCATGGCCGGGGAGGGGACAAGCAGGGGCAGGGGCTTTGGGGTTCAGGCAGGAGTATGTCTGCTGGTTTCCCAGACTGAATCGGGCTCCCACACCATCCCTAGTGTTGGCCTCTTGAGCTGCACTGGGCTGCTTTTACCCATCAATCAGAGGTTTTCCCCCAGCCCTCCCAAAGGGGCTGTGCACCAAAAGGAGGCTAAGTTACCCTGTCCTCACCCTTGTCCCACTACTCTGAGGAGTTGATGGAAGAACAATGTGTCCTTTGCATCTGATGGTCGCCATTCCCCATGAAAAGGTGCCCCAACAGTGTTGCTTGCTGTGGCTGCCACAGCTTCTCTCTTCAGTTTCTCAGCCTCCTCTTAGAGTTTTGTAGGTACAGGTGCACTTATTTTCAGATAATTTAATATCTGAAATGCACAGTTATTCACAAATGCGCAGCTGTATAGGGGCAATGGCTCACCACCCAACAACAACCTAACCCTGTGCAGGAATATGAAGAGAGAAGCACCATGGGAACTCTGACTGCTCATTCAGGACACATCTCACTTGGCCCTTGGCATGATGTTAGCTGGCTCCATACTACCCTCCCCTTGGCCAAACTTGTACAGGTGTTGAAGGAGACCTTTCTGGATCACTACCCCTCCAGGTCCCACAGTTCTGGCTGGGTGAGGCAGATTGGCCCCAAAGAAGGTCCTCAGCCCCATTCCCAGGTCCCACAGACCTGAATGGCAAGTCTCGGGAATCCCCAGTCACCTTGAAGGTATCTCCAGGTATTCACCTGGGCTCCTGTAATTATTTCACCTTTGCCACACATTCCACACCAAGAGAGTCAAGCCCCCCGTGCCCCACCTGTTCAGGATAGAATTTTGCAGGTGACATTGAAGAATATAATCTTTGGTAACCCCCCAGAGAGCCTCGACTGTGGGGCAGTATAAAAATGTAATAAATAATAAGTGTGTGTGTATGAAAGATAGAAAGACAAACAACAGAATATTCAAAAATATATTTTAAGCTAGAAGTTTCAGCTTCTGCCCTCATCAGTAACTGTGCTGTCAAATGGATATCAGGAGTGGCAGTTTGGAATACCTGGAGATGAAAGTTTCTTAGGAGAAAAAACAGGGGTATAAGTGGTATAATGCTTATGAATTGTCCTCCAGATTAAGACCACTGGGACTAAAAGTTCTCAGTCTACAGATACAGACATTTTCCTTTTTGCCAAGCACGTCATTGTTTTTTGTTTGTTCTATTGGAAGCAACTGTAAATCCAAGAGATTATGTGTGCTTCTAGGTTTTAATTTTTGTGAACCACCCAGAGAGTTTTGGCTATTGGGCAGTTTAGAAATGAAACGAAATAAATAAATAATTATGTGACGGGGAGTTAAAATGTCTTGCAACAGGCTGCTCCTGCTTTTTGGTAAGAATCACAGATCTGTGGTCACAGAATCTTGTTCTTAGGTCTGTTGCAGTTTTCCCTACATATTGCATACAACATCCATTTTTTTAGCATTCAGTTAAATAAACCGCATTAGTAGAAGTGCATGTTAATGATTGTCTAATGCAATCAGTTTTGTTAGTAACTGTGCTCCTGAAAGAAGTGGCTTCTTGGAGGTAACTGCAGGTAGTGCAACATATTGATTTACTATGGTATGATCGTGGGTTGCAAATATCTTGTTTAAGTGCAGTTTTAACTAACAATTTACACAGATTAGGTGGTTTTCTGATTGCGATGTATGGTGGAGAATTAATGGCTTCCGTTAAATGAGCACAATAGGATATAATAGGGTTACTATCTTTAATTATCTTGTGGTAATTAGGGGCAGCAGGATTGTAGTCCACGACAAATGGAATGTGATTTTCTTTCAAAGAGTTAGCCTTTCCTTCACAAAAAAGGTACCCCTGGATATTACTGATGCTCAATGGATGTTGTAGTCAATGATATGACTAGGGTATCTACATTGTTGATGTTCTTTAACTTTGTTACATCTTCTTAAGTTTTTTTTTGTTATTACAAATGTATTTTATCCTAAGAGCCAAACTATATATAATATCTCCTTTAGGTGGTTTGGATGACATGGCTGGAAGTTAAGGTACAGGTGGGAATCTGTAGGTTTACAATATAAGTTTGTGACAATTTGATGGTTTTCAATGGTTAAGAGGACATCTAGGTAGAGTAATTTTGGGTTTTCAGTTGTGGTGTTACTGGTAAATTTTATTTTTGAGTGGACAGTGTTGATAAACTTAAAAATCTCCAAGCTATCCCTTCTATAGTCCCAGATGACAAAAATGTCATCTGTGTAATGCCACTATATGCTAGGCTTGTGGGAAAAAGTTCTGCAGACAGTTTCTTCAAGTTGTCCCATAAACAGATTGGCATACGATGGGGCCATACATGTTCCCATTGCTGTACCTTGGGGTTGTAAATAGTGATTGCCACTGAACATGAAATTGTTACAAGTAAATACAAACTTAGCCAGGGATGTTAAGACTCCAATACTGGGTTCATTAGAGGTTCTGCTGTTTAAGAAGTGTGTTAAGGCAGAGAAGCCATCTTTGTGGTGTATGTTGGTGTATAAAGAAGTAACATCGAAGGTTGTGATGATGGTGTGATTGTCAAACCAACATTCCTGATTTAGTCTTTCAATCTTCATAAGGAAATCTGTAGTGATATAATATACCTTAATATACAAAGGAAGTTTATGGACTAGCAGTTGAATGATGGAATCAATATATAGTGAAATTATTTCAGTGACAGTGTTGTTGCATGAAACAGTAGGTTGTCTTCAGTTGGGTTTTTTATAGATCTTTGGTAGCATGTAGAATTGTCCTGCTGTAGGTGTGGGGTTAATTAAAAGATCAGCATTTTCTCTGTCCAGTAAGTTTTTATGCAGGAATTTATGGATTACATTGCCAATTTTTAAATTTAGGTTAGCTGTGATAACACAATCAAGGGGTTTGTATATACTGCTGTCATTTAGTTGTCTCAGGCCTTCAGAAATATAATCCTCAGTCTTCATCACAACAACAGCTCCTCCTTTATCAGCAGGTTTTATGACTATGTCATTTCTAATTCAAAGTTGGTTGAGGGCCTCTCTTTCCTCTCTTGTTAGATTGTAAAAGACACTTCCAGGTTTGTGTTCATCATTTCTTTTTTTTAACTGATTCAAGGAAGATTTCTAATACTGGATTTCTATTTGGGTTTGGAGTCCAAGTGTTTTGGGGCAGAAATTGTGAAAGAGGCGTACGACATGGGCTCAAAATATGAGTTTTGTTATCATTTTGAAAATATTCTTTTAACCTGCATCTTCTCTCAAATGCTTTAACATCAGGATTTATTTGGGCCAGATCATGCTGTCTAGGTATAGGGCAGAAGTGAAGGCCTTTAGACAGCAGTTTCATTTCTGTAGGGGAAATTCTGTCACCTGTTAGATCCACTTTTGGGAGAACTTTTGGTGCGTAGTCTCACTGCGTTGAAGTCATCTACATCTTCTGTTTTTACATTTCTTAGGATTTACTATCTTCAATGTGTGTATAAAAATGTGTTTAAAGATGGAGTTCCTAATCTTGCTATTATTAGGGAGCATAGGAAGATTGTAACACAAGATATCCCTTTTGAGTTTTAACTTTTTTCTCTGAATGATCTCAGAAAAGTAATTTGTTTGGTTGTAAATATACTTTTTTTTTTAAGAGCTAAAGTCTGGCATATTTGGGCACATTTCCTGGTTTTGAAGTTCTTGTTGTAATATTGTTTTTAGGATTCCCACTTTATGTAGATAGTGTTCAATCAAGGATTACAAAAGGCACATATTCATTTCATGTGTCTTCATCTCACAGCTTAAAGAGAGAGACACCCTTTCAGAGATGGCTATATCCTGGGTGTGTGGATCTCGAGGCCAAAAGGGATGATAGCAAGAGATTTATAGGTACTATGATGTTCAATAGTAAGCATATCTTTGGTGATTTTTTGTATATAATTTTATTGCCCGCCCTTCACCTTACAATCCCAGGGCAGGATACATATATATGTCATAATCAGCTTTTAGAAAGAAATCGTATTCCATCAGAATATAGAGCAGGGGTAGGCAACACACAGCCTGCAAGCTGTGTGCAGCCCCCCATTGTCCCTGCCACTACGAAACATGGTTGTGGCAAAAAATGGGTCATTTACCATTGAATTTTGGCAGCAAACAGTTACGGAGGCTTCCAAAGGGCAAATTTAACTTGTTCTCAAGCTAAACCTGACCACCTGAAGCTTCAGTAGTGGTTTGCTGCTGAAATTCAGGGGCATACTGCAAGTTTTTTGCCACCACCACCAGATTTCAGTGGTGTGGTGGTGGTGGCAGAGTGCAGCCTGGGGGGATGGGTCCAGGGTGTGGAAAGTGGCTCCCGGACCTCCCGAAGTTGCCCACCCCTGTTATAGAGGTTCCCCAATGAATATTTAATGTCAGGATGAAGCAAATATTCCCCCTACCTTCCTAATAATCCATTAGGTATTTCCCTATTTACCTTCCTGCATGCCCTATCAAGACACATGACTTGCCTTCTGCCCTCCAAACCTTTAGGGAAGCAACTTGGAAAACAAAATCTGGACCCCAGTTCCCATATGGTATGAAAATCAGCCAAGATATGCAGTATAACAGCCTTATGCTTTTACAATCCAAGATCATTTCCCCCAGGTGGGTGATGAAGACCTGCAGGGGCTGCAGACTTTTCTCACTGTGAAACAAGATCAGGAGCAGCCAGCTCCAAGTCATGCCACAGTGGCCTAGACTACTGAATTCAGTGGTCTGGCTGAGGTCCAGATACAATCCCATATGACAGGGATCTACTATCTTTTTGCCCCTGAGGGCCGCACGTATGTGTACAAATGCATGCACACACAAACACACACACATAAGTTCACATGCACAGCCTCTCCCAACCCCCAGTGTTCCCAGAAAACCATTTTATGTCCATGTGCATTCCCACTGGCCAATAGAGTGAAATTGCCCTTACTGGAGGTCTTCAGGCAAAGTCTGGCAGCCATCTGCTGGAGATGCCCTAGCTCTGGATTTCCTGCACTGAGCTTCGTTAGCTTACAGGACCCCTTCCAGCTCTATGATTCTGTGATTTAACTGGGAGCAAGGTCCACTGTATTCAGTGGGGTGTCCTTCCCAGTAGACATGCACATGATCAGTCTGCAGGAGTTGAAAATGGGCCTGACAAATTTCTATTGCAGTGTTGAAAGTCTGCTGCTGTGGACTGCTTCAGCTGTTACTACTTCCAATGTACTTGCAGATTAATGTACCTGCAGGGAGGAAAAATGTGTACTCTGTATTGTTTGCTATTGTTCTTTTCACCACAAGTATACTGATCTGGCAACTTATACAAGCAGGGGGTGCTCATGTACTTGTGATGAAAGGAACTCTCATACACAGTACACCCTTTTATCCATAGAGATTGATCTCCAAATAGAAAAATGCAGTGTTTGAAGTATTCCCCACAAAACATTAATATGGGCACATAAAGGAATCATTTAAGCAGACCATCTGGAAACCTGTTATTGATTCAGACAACTATTTCCACAGCACGCATACACCTTGATCCTTGCTTCGGTACAGGGATCTGTGTGTGCTCAGATGCATACATGAATCTCTGATATTCATGGTGGACCCCACTAATATCAGTGGAGTAAGCTGATCCATGTTCACAAAGGACATGCGGATTAGACCCCCCACACACACACACACACACCCCGTTGAAATGAATAGGGAAGCAGTTCTGGAGAAGGGAGCCCTCTACATGCATTTTTGGCTTACATCCTAAGCAAAAAACAGAAGGGAAATAACATCCACTGAAATCTTCCACTGTCATCTTTTCGATTCAGAGAGAAACTATATAAAGTGCTTTACAATCCTTGTCTCACCCATTTCAACTGTCTCATCAGTCATTAACATTCCCATTTTACAGATTGATAGAACTGAGGCTGAGGATAATGACTTGTCCAAAAATGTTCTGATGTGCCTGAACAGGCATTTGAGCCTAAATCCATACCCAGCTCTCAATCCACAGGGTCTCCCATACTGACTCTTTGGCTAAGTTCGGACAATCAGTGGGGGAAACAACACAGCATCAGTTGTTTCCCCCGCCCCTGTGCGTGCTGGTTGTGTGACCAGGATTACCCTAATTACTCGTGCCGCATCACAGGATGCTGTGTCGTCTGAACCGTCTGAACTGTGTCGTATAGCACAGGCATAGTGACTTTTCACCCAGCCTACAGTCCCTGCTGCAAGCCATGGGTTGTAGGGTGGGTGAAAAGTGACTATGCCCATGCCACATGCCAGGTT
This sequence comes from Heloderma suspectum, assembly GCF_057233095.1. Taxonomy (NCBI): domain Eukaryota; kingdom Metazoa; phylum Chordata; class Lepidosauria; order Squamata; family Helodermatidae; genus Heloderma; species Heloderma suspectum. The sequence continues at coordinate 183,903,710 of NC_139460.1, forward strand.
CGGATGACACGGCAACATCTAATTTTAATTGGCCAAATGAAAAAGAACAGAAAATTAACTAGAGAAAATGAATGTGGCAGAGTTCTAATTATCAGAGGCTAATTATCAGAGCCCCTTCATGGATCACTGCCTTGTTGTGGCGAAGGGGCTTGAGTAACTCAGTGAAGCCATAAGCTATGCCGTGCAGGGCCACCCAAGACGGACAGGTCATGGCAGAGAGTTCTGACGAAATGTGGTCCACTGGAGAAGGAAATGGCAACCCACTCCAGTATTCTTGCCAAGAAAACCCCATGGAACGTATCACAAGGCTAAAAGATATGATGCCGGAAGATGAGCCCCTCAGGTCGGAAGGTGTCCAATATGCTACTGGGGAAGAGCAGAGGGTATTTCCAAGTAGCGCCAGAAAGAGTGAAGCGGCTGGGCCAAACCCGAAAGGACACTCAGCTGTGGATGTGTCTGGTGGTGAAAAGAAAATCCGATGCTGTAAAGAACAATATTGTTTAGGAACCTGGAATGTCAGATCAATGAATCAAGGTAAGCTGGAGGTGGTCAAACATGAGATGGCAAGATTGAACATCGACAGCTTGGGAATCAGCGAACTAAAATGGACAGGCATGGGCGAATTTAATTCAGGTGACTATCATATCTACTATTGTGGGCAAGAATCCCTTAGAAGAAATGGAGTAGCACTCATAGTCAACAAAAGGGTGGGAAAAGCAGTACTGGGGTACAATCTTAAAAATGATAGAATGATCTCAGTACGAATCCAAGGCAAACCATTCAACATCACAGTAATTCAAGTCTATGCCCCAACCACTGAGGCCGAAGAAGCTGAGGTTGATCGGTTCTATGAAGACCTACAACACCTTCTAGAACTAACACCAAAAAAAGATGTCCTCTTCATCATAGGGGATTGGAATGCTAAAGTAGGAAGTCAAGAAATCACCGGGATAACAGGCAGGCATGGCCTTGGTGTACAAAGTGAAGCAGGACAAAAGCTAATAGAGTTTTGCCAAGAGAACATGCTGATCATAGCAAACACTCTTTTCCAACAGCACAAGAGGCGACTCTACACATGGACGTCACCAGATGGTCAATATCGAAATCAGATTGATTATGTCCTTTGCAGCCAAAGATGGAGAAGCTCCATACAGTCAGTAAAAACAAGACCTGGAGCTGACTGTGGCTCAGATCATGAGCTGCTTCTTGCAAAATTTCGACTTAAATTGAAGAACGTCGGGAAAACCACTAAACCGTTCAGGTATGACCTAAATCATATCCCTGATGAATATACAGTGGAGGTGAGGAATAGATTTCAGGGATTAGACCTGATAGACAGAGTGCCTGAGGAACTATGGACGGAGGTCCGTAACATTGTTCAGGAGGCAGCAACGAAATCCATCCCAAAGAAAAAGAAATGCAAGAAAGCCAAGTGGCTGTCTGATGAGGCTTTACAAGTAGCTCACGAAAGAAGGGAAGCGAAAAGCAAGGGAGAAAGGGGAAGATATACCCAACTGAATGCAGAGTTCCAGAGAATAGCAAGGAGAGACAAGAAGGCCTTCTTAAATGAACAATGCAAAGAAATCGAGGAAAACAACAGAATGGGAAAGACTAGATATCTCTTCAAGAAAATTGGAGATCTCAAGGGAACGTTTTGTGCAAAGACGGGCATGATAAAGGACAAAGAAGGCAGGGACCTAACAGAAGCCGATGAGATTAAGAAGAGGTGGCAAGAATACACAGAAGAACTATACAGGAAAGATCTGAATGTCCCTGATAGCCATGATAGTGCGGTCACTGAACTTGAGCCGGACATCCTGGAGAGTGAAGTCAAGTGGGCCTTAGGAAGCATTAGTAACAACAAAGCTAGCGGAGATGACAGTATTCCAGCCGAGCTATTTAAAATCCTAAAAGATGATGCTGTTAAAGTGCTGCATTCAATATGCCAACAAATCTGGAACACTCAACAGTGGCCACAAGACTGGAAAAGGTCAGTTTACATTCCAATTCCAAAGAAGGGCAACGCCAAAGAGTGTTCAAACTACCGCACAATTGCGCTCATTTCACATGCCAGCAAGGTGATGCTCAAAATCCTACAAGCTAGGCTTCAGCAGTATGCGAACCGAGAACTACCGGAAGTACAAGCTGGGTTTAGAAGAGGCAGAGGAACTAGAGATCAAATCGCCAACATTCGCTGCATCATGGAGAAAGCAAGAGAATTCCAGAAAAACGTCTATTTCTGCTTCATTGACTACGCTAAAGCCTTTGATTGTGTGGATCACAACAAACTGTGGCAAATTCTTAAAGTGATGGGAGTACCAGACCACCTTACCTGTCTCCTGAGAAACCTGTACGAGGGTCAAGAAGCAACAGTAAGAACCAGACATGGAACAACCGATTGGTTCAAAATTGGGAAAGGAGTACGACAAGGCTGCATATTGTCACCCTGCTTATTTAACTTATATGCAGAGTACATCATGAGAAATGCCGGGTTGGATGAATCAGAGGTCGGAATTAAGATTGCTGGGAGAATTATCAACAACCTCCGATATGCAGACGATACCACCCTAATGGCAGAAAGCGAAGAGGATCTAAAGAGCCTCTTGTTGAGGGTGAAAGAGGAGAGTGCAAAAGCTGGTTTGAAACTCAACTTTAAAAAAACGAAGATCATGGCATCTGGCCCCATCACTTCCTGGCATATAGAAGGGGAAGAAATGGAAGCAGTGACAGATTTTACTTTCTTGGGCTCCAAGATCACCACAGACGGTGACTGTAGCCATGAAATTAAAAGACGCTTGCTTCTTGGGAGGAAAGCTATGGCCAATCTAGACAGCATAGTAAGAAGCAGAGACATCACCTTGCCGACAAAGGTCCGTCTAATCAAAGCTATGGTTTTCCCAGTAGTAATGTATGGCTGTGAGAGCTGGACTATAAGGAAGGCTGAGCGCCGAAGAATTGATGCTTTCGAACTGTGGTGCTGGAGAAGACTCTTACGAGTGCCCTGGACTGCAAGGAGGTCAAATCAGTCCATCCTAAAGGAAATCAACCCTGAGTGCTCATTGGAAGGACAGATAATGAAGCTGAAGCTCCAATATTTTGGCCACCTAATGCGAAGAGAAAACTCCCTGGAAAAGACCCTGATGCTGGGAAAGACTGAAGGCAAAAGGAGAAGGGGACGGCAGAGGATGAGATGGCTAGATAGCATCACGGATGCAATGAATATGAACTTGAGCACGCTCCGGGAGAGAGCGCAGGACAGGAAGGCCTGGCGTGCTATGGTCCATGGGGTCACGAAGAGTCGGACACGACTGAACAACTGAACAACAACAACAACAACAATTATCAGAGGCTTGCCCAACAAGTCAGGTTTTACCCATGAAACCTTACTTTTCAGCACTAGATTTGAAAAAACTTTGCTGTGGTGTCCAGCTTTCATGTTGACCAAATGTTCTGAAACTTTATGTGCTTCTCCTTGATAAACAGAAAAATTAACTTGGATCTGACATGTGAATGTGACCATTCACTCCAAGGTCACAAAAGGTCATCAGTGATTCTGACAGAAATTAACTGTCCAAATGCATATTAAGAGAAACAATATAGCCCAAATATATGAATTTCCTTGTATGCGCAGGACACACTGCATAGGAAAACTGCAGCCAAGAGGAGGAAAGGTCACTTAAGGTTATGAATTGCATTTATCAGATGTTACCCAAGAACATTTTCATAAATATGTTTACTGGTTAGCAATTACAAAGATTACAGTAGCTTTCTGTTACATGTAGCCATATCAGAAAAAGGGGCCCATACTTGGTGAGATGATAGGGTATGGTTTGGCAGAAAATGGCTAAAGTAACACATATTGCATCTTGTTTCATAAAAGAGTATTAAAATATTTCAAAAATACAGATATCATAACAATACATAAAACTATTTGATGCATGTGCAAGAACAGTGAAAATTGCCTTGTCTGGGACAAATATAATTCACGGAAGAAAGGAACAGATTAATTGAAGGCATAGCTGATTTAAGTATGGGCATCAGAATTTTCAAGTAGGATCTGAAAGTGCCAAATCTGCAATATTAAAGCCAACTTTTGTTGATAGGTGACTCAGCTTCCAATGGCAGGTCTGCTGTGGATTTAGCCAACTGCTATAAATGTCATGTACATTGTGTTGTTGTTTCCTGCTCTTGGTGCTCTTTCACTGTTATTGGTGTAATGCTTTATGCCCTACCCCACGGGGGAGAAGATGACTTGGACTGCCATTGGGCAGCCCTTTCCACCATTCGGAGGGGGGAGGGGCCGGAGGGGGCTTTGTTGGTGTTCCCGGCCCGTGCCCCTCTCCCCTCAGTCTCTTTGCCGCTGCTTGCTGCAGGTCAGCAGCAAAGCGACCAGTGCCTTACCTACGGCCTCAGCGGCAGTGGCTCCACCTTCCCCGGCGGCCCTGGTGGCGGCAGCTCCGGTAGTGGCAGTGGCAGCCTCGGCCCCGGCATCCCAGCGGCCTTGGGGCGGCCTGGCGACTTGGCAGCAGCAGCCTCGGCAGCAGCGGTCGTGGCAGCTTTGGCAGTGGCCGGACAGCCTTGGCTGCTTTCCCAGCTGCCCCAACCTCTGCGGCGGAGGCCTCAGCAGCCGGGCAGCCTCAGCAGCGGCCTCGCGGCTTCCCCAGCAGCTCAGCAGCGGCCCGTCAGCAACGGCCTTAGCGGCAGCGGCCTAGCCAGCCTCCGCTTGTAGCCTCCTACTACAAGTATACGCTGGCCTCCCGGAGGGTGCGTTTTTTCCCTGCTGGACCCGGCCTGCTCAGCAAGAGGTGGGCGGAGGCCACGGTGCCCGGCTTGCCAGGGATATGCCATGCCCTTCAGCAAGGGGCAGCAGCTGCTGGCCTTCTAGGATGTGGCTGGGCCGCCCCCCCCCCCCGCTCTCCAACTCAACTGTGCCTTCCCACCCAGCGGCTGAGCTTCGATGGCAAGCATGCCCAACAATCTTCAGGGCCTTTAGGCCCGAGGTTTGGAGATTGGGCTCTAGGAGGGGGGGTAAAGGGAGGGGCAGAAACTGGTTCTTTCTTCAAGCCCAGTCCCCCTTCAGCTTTAGCAGCCCAATCCTCCCCCCTCCCCAAGTTTCTGCATAGGATGCGGCCTGCCCAAACAAAGGGCACCCTGAGACCTTAGGCCCAGGGCTGGATGGTTAGGACCTAGAGAAAAGGGAGGCCCAACTTAAGCCTGTTGCCTCCTTTTGGCCAGCGGCCTCTGCGCCTAGTACCTTGCAGCAGGGGAGGGCTAGGCTGTCCACCGGAGGGTGGGCGTTCACATTATCCTTCTACACGGGGCCATCCACGCCCAACACTTTCGTCACAGCAGCGGCTGTATCACCAAAGTCAACCAGGGCTTAGTTCAGTGGGTTTTTCACTCAGTGAATACACTAATTTCTCAGGCTTGGCATCATGCCTCCCAAAAAAGGGAAGGGCAGCAAGAAGGGAAAGGGCAGCAAGAAGGGAAAGGGCAGGGCCCCTAAGCTCCCCACAAAGAGGACCCAGGGGAGGCAAGATTCTTCTTCTGAAGATGAGGTGGGCCCTGACTTGGCTGTGATCCTGGCTCGCTTGGAGGCCGTACAGCGGGGCAACGGGATCGTGCCTCCTCCCCCCACTGGGCCAAATAAGTCCAGCACCGTGCAGCCTAAAAGAACGAGGCTACAGACACAGCGCTCTCTTTTGCATTCCATTTCAGCTCATTTGGACACCACAGAGGCATCCTCCATGCCCTCGTTAGCTCGTTCAGGTCTGGAACATCCGCATGAGGATTTACATTCCTCGGCAACGGCTCAGGCAGAGACAGCAGGTGAACCAACAACCACCAGTGCTCCCGGGGTCTCAGGCCTTGCTGCCCAGGATGCAGGTGAGGAAAACGTAGCATCTCTACACACCAGGTCAGGCTCGGGGCCACTAGGTCCTTGGGGATGGTTCCCTTGGTTCAATCTCCAGGGCTGGCCTTTCTCACCACCCCAAGGTGTCAGGCTTAACACAAATGTGGGTGGCCCAGTGTTTGTGTCAGAGACTCCTACTCTCTCACCACATGACTGGGCAGTGCCCTTGGCTCCAGCTGCAGTAGTCCCTCCGACTACAAGTCCTACTGCGGCTGTGGCGGTGGGGGAGCCCCCCACCTCACCGCACGATGAACAGGGGCAGGCCTTTTCCCCCTTTTCTGGCCCGGTGGCCCCCCCAGTTTCAGTCTCACAGGGTGCGATGTCTCCTTCATCTTTGATGGCCACGGTGGCTTGTGCTAGCATGTGGTAGGGACCCGCAGGACAGATGCAGGGGCTGTTTCCCTCGCTTCCACCTGCACAGACAGACCCCCAGTTTGCGCACCCGCCTCAGCCTACTCCTGCGGACCCGCAGACAGTACTGCCAGACCCTGTTGCTAACCTGGCAAGGGGTGCAATGCCTACTGCACCACTTCCTCTCCAATAGGTTTCCACCTGACCCTAGCCACTAGGGACAAGATCCTGCGGGGGGAATTCATTGATATTTTTTCCTTGCTATTCCGAGAACCGAAATATGTCGACAATGACAAATCTAAGGAAAGAGAGTTCCAAAGGAGCAGGGGAAAAAAGGTGGCCCGCACCTGGTCAAATTGGCTACCAGGTTTTCTGATTTATACGGGAATCGTACAGCAAGGATTCCCAGACCGGGGGTGGGTTCTCACCAAATATACGGACATTATTTACAGGGTGTACACAGAATACGAGGGTGGGACCTGGCTGGTGTATGATGAGGCCTTTCGCCAGAGGGCCACAATTGACCCATCCATGTGATGGGACCTTAAGGATCAGGACCTCTGGCTGCAATACATGACCCCATCCAAACCAGGTTTTGGTGATAGATCTGACAGCGGTCACATCTTGGCCAAGCGTGCACCCGCATCGGCCTCAAGGCCGCTTGCGGGGCAGGGGTTCAGCACCATGGGCTGTGCTGGAATACAGTTCCAAGGGCTCTTGCTCTCGGAACCCATGTAGGTTTCACCATGAATGTTCCATTTGTGGTGGACAGCACTCCTGCACCTCTTGCCATCGCACCAGGAGCTGGCGGGGACCCATACAGGACGTACAGGGAGGCAGAAAAGCCGGAGGCGGGCAACAGCCCCCTCCAAAAGGGGCCCAGTCCAGTTAAGATCGGGCCTCTCCTGCGACTATTAGGGCGCTACCCGCGCAAGGTGGGCACGGTCTCTCTCGAGCAGGGCTTTAGACACGGTTTCAGGATTCTGTTTCAGGGACCACGAAGGGCACAATCCGCTAGAAATCAGAAATCTGTCATGGTCATGCAGCATTTGGTACAGAACAAGATTGACAAGGAAGTGCTCGCGGGCCGGGTTATCGGCCCATTTGCTTTGCCCCCGATTCCTAATCTACGCATGTCACCCCTCGGTATAGTACCGAAGAAATCCTCTGGGGAGTTCAGGTTAATTCATAACCTCTCCTTCCCCAATGATGAAATTCCTGACCATCTATGCTCAGTTCACTAGACTTCCTTCGATGCAGCTGTTTCCATGGTCTGGGCTTTTGGTTATGGGGCTCTGATGGGAAAATGCGATATAAAGTCCGCCTTTCGCATTTTACCCATCAACCCTTTGGACTTTGACCTTTTGGGGTTCTGTTTCCAAGATAAGTTCCACGTGGACCAGGCCGTCCCAATGGGGTGCGCTATATCCTGTGTAGGGATGTACGAAAATTCCACCACAGATCTCGGGGAGGACGAATGCCAGCGCATTTGGCCCCCCGAAATCGGTGGTGGAACGGTCTGCCGCCCCTCCCGCCCCCCCCCCGGGATGAGACTTACCTTGGGCGGATCTTCCTGGCAGCGGTGGCTGCAGCGGCCGGTCTTCTGACCGGCTGCCGCCACCGCCATTTCCAGTTTAAAAACAAAAACAAAAAACATGATAGGCTACGTAAAGATTTACGTAGCCTATCACGGCTAGGTTTTTTAAAAAAACCTGTGATAGGCTGCGTAAATGTTTACGTAGCCTATCACGGCTGACTTAAAAAAAAAAAACGCTATTTGCATTCCCCTTATTTTCGCCGTCTTAGTCTACGTAAATGTTTACATAGACTAAGACGTGCCAAAATAAGGAACGCAAATGGCGGCAGCCGTGGCCTATCACGGCTGACTGCTAGGGGTGAACGAAAGTCACTTACCTTTTCTCGCAGCTTTTTCGCGGTGGGGGGGAGCGCTTCGCTGCTCCCCCCGCGAAGTTCAGGCCAGGGGGGGGAGGCTTCCCGCCTCGCCCGGCCGAAATTCAGGCCGGGGAGGGAGGCTTCCCGCCTCGCCCGGCCGAAATTCAGGCCGGGGAGGAGGCTTCCCGCCTCGCCCGGCCGCGAACACGAAAGTAAAAAAAAAAAAAAAAAAAGTCCCCTGATAGGCTACGTGACGATTCACGTAGCCTATCACGGCTAGATCTGGAAAGTCAGCCGTGATAGGCTACGTGAATCGTCACGTAGCCTATCACGGGTGACTTTAAAAAAAAAAAAAAAGCGCGTACGCGAATGGCGGCCCCCATAGGGAGCCGCCATTCGCGTTCCTTATTTAGTTGCTGTAGTCTACGTCAATGTTTACGTAGACTACGGCGAAAATAAGGGCAACGCAAATAGCGTTGCCCTTATTTTCGCCGTAGTCTACGTAAAGATTGACGTAGACTACAGCGACCAAATAAGGAATGGGAATGGCGGCTCCCTACGGGGGCCGCCATTCGCGTACGCGCTTTTTTTTTTTTTAAAGTCACCCATGATAGGCTACGTGACGATTCATGTAGCCTATCACGGCTGACTTTGCAAATCTAGCCGTGATAGGCTACGTGAATCGTCACGTAGCCTATCAGGGGACGGTTTTTTTTTTTTCTTTGATTGCAATGGCGGGGGCGGCAGCCGGTCGAAAGACTGGCTGCCGCTCCCGCCCCGCTCGAACACCGGACGAACCGCCAGCCGGACCCGCCGCCGGGAGGGACATTCAGGGAAGGTAAGTCCCGTCCCGGGGGGGGTGCGGGGGGCGGGGGGGTGCGGAGGATTTCTCCCCGAAACTTGTTCGGGGGGCCGAACACGTTGGCGCTCGGCCCCCCGAAGTTTCGGGGAGAAATTCTCTGCCATCCCTACTGACTGCAGGGACGCAAACAGCAGTGGCTACAGCCGCCACCATTTGCGTCCCTGCTAGCCAGCGGCCGGATGTCCGGCTGCTGGCAGAGCCGGCCGGCGGCTCCACAGAATCGCTGCGGAGCACAGCCGGCCGGCCAGGATTCCGGGGGGGGAGGGACGGAACGCCTCCCCCCCAACCATAAACATAATCCGCGAAAGGTATATACCTTTCGTACATCCCTAATCCTGTGCCATGTTTGAGAGGTTCAGCACGTTTTTGGAATGTGCTGTTAAAGACAAGTTGGGTGTGCAGAGTGTTGTCCACTACTTGGATGACTTCCTGTCAATGCACCAACTTGATGCAGGCCTTCGGCACTCTGGCGGATGAGCTTGGGGTTCCATTGGCACATGAAAAAACAGAGGGTCAGGCTCCGGTCTTAATATTCTTGGGGATTGAACTGGATACCCTTAATCAGTGTTGCCGGCTTCCAAAAGACAAACTTGCGATTCTGTGCGTGAAGCTCCTGGCAATTTTGCATTCTCGCAAGGTCTCTTGGAGGGCTTTGCAAGAGTTAGTAGGGCATCTAAATTTTGCATGTAAGGTGGTTGCTCCTGGCCGGGCCTTCGTGCGAAGGCTATGCTGGGCAATGCAGGGACTGCACGACCCTCATCACCGAACAAGAGTCACAGCCGCTATGCACTTGGATATGGGGGTCTGGCTGCAGTTTCTAAAGGAATTTAATGGTGGCTGGATCTACACTTACCACCTTTTTTCGCTTCCAATGAGGTTTCACTGCCCGCCTTTCACACTATGCAGTAGCCGCCTCGAATTGGAACCGGAATTTCCCACTTCCGTGCTCCCGCTTTCAATACCCTAATATCCCAGTATTTCCCCTTAATGTGCTCTGATTTTCCACCTTTGCTACCATATCCAGTCGCAGTCCCCTCCCCTGCCTGTCCATATACAGCAGTGTTTGTATTTCCCTCCTGTCCAATCACAGCTCTCGATGGCCCCATGTCTTCTTCTGGCTACCGATCGCATAGCTTCCTCAGCAGCCCCCATTTTCTCAGCAACAAGCACAGGGCTGGATGTGCGCACACTTGTCTGATCTCAGAAGCTAAGCAGGGTCGGTCCCGGTCAGTGCTTGGATCGGAGACCGCCTGGGAATCAGTCTTCCTGCACTGAGCAGGGGGTTGTTGTATCCCTTCAGATGAGATTAAGTTTTACCCCCTCTTATCCCCTGCTCTGGATGTTGTTGTTGTTTTAATTAAGGCGTTATTCTTGCAGAATCGGGGCTTCTCCGTGATGTTTTTTTTTCTAATTGAGGCATGATCTTCTAAGCCTGGAATATCATACCTCAGTTTAAAAAAAAAACAGCGTACGCAAATGGCAGCGTCTATGGCGGCCACCATTTGCGTTCCCTATTTTTCGCCATTTTAGCCTACGTAAATATTTACGTAGGCTATTACGGCAAGAAAAAAAGGGGAACACAAATAGCATAGTGGGCGCTATTTGTGTTCCCCTTCTTTTTTCGCTGTAATAGCCTACGTAAATATTTACGTAGGCTAAAACGGCGAAAAATAGGGAACGCAAATGGTAGCCACCGTAGCCGCCACCATTTGCGTATGCTGTTGCTGGTTTTTTTGCCTGCCGTGATAGGCTATGTAAATATTTACGTAGCCTATCACGGCAGCCTGGCTGGATGCAAATTTGCGTCCGCAGCAGCCAGTCCACGGCCGGAACTCCGGCTGCAGACGGCCCTGGCCGGCTGCTCTGCGGAGCTGCTGCGGTGCAGAGCAGGCCAGGCAGGATTCCGGGGGGGAGGACCAGATCGCCTCCCCCCCATCAAGGATTCCGGCGGGAGGGATGGAGCGCCTCCCCCCCCCACGAATCACATCCACGAAAAGGTAAGTGACTTTCGTACATCCCTACATTTGCGTCCCTGCTGTTTTCATGATAGGCTACGTAAATACATACGTAGCCAATCACGGCCACTTACGTAGCCTATCATGAAAAGAGCAGGGACGCAAATGGCGTAATGGGCGCCATTTGTGCCCCTGCACTTTGCCGTGATATGCTATGTAAATACTTACGTAGCCTATCATGGCCTAAGGCAGGGACGCAAATGGCAGACGGTGTAGCGGCCGCCATTTGAGTCCGCAGCATAGCAGCAGCAGCCAGAAGTCCGGCTGTAGCCGGCCCTGGCTGGCAGCTCCGCGGCCGGGGAGGATTCCCGGGGCGGAGGGGGACAGATCGCCTCCCCCCACCCCAGCAGATGCCCCGACCGGAACCAGGTAAAGGATTCTTACCAGATCAACAGGTTTTGAGAGTTAGCACCGTGGGCTCGTCCATTGCCAGACCCCATGCCCACTGCTCTATGGGAGATTGGTGGACTGAAGTTGAGCACGCCATGATGAACTCCATAGCTCCCAGAACTAGGGCCGCCCACGACAAAGCAGGTAGGGAGTTCCGGGCCTTCCAGAGTGACTTGCAGTTGCATCATATGTGGCCCATCCCAGTGGATCACCTTCTGCAATTTTGTGTATATTCCAGGAACGGGGCTGGCGGCCAGGACCATAAGTGGAAAGCTGGCCACGTGGTCTAAAGTGTAAGCGACTCCACGGCTGATTTCAGGGTGCGACACACCGTACAGGGCTGGGCTAGATTGTCACCCACACCGGTTGACCCTAGGCACCCCCTTTTTCCAGGTAGCCTGTTGGGTAGGGGTGTACAAAACCCCCTTACCTTTGGTCCGCAGGAGTCCATAGCGGGGAGGCGATCCATTCCTCCCCCCCGGAATCCTCACCGGCCCCGGACGGCTCCACTCCGTGGTGAGTCCGTGGAGCTGCCAGCCAGCTCTAGCCGCTGGGATGCAAATGGCATCTGCATAGTGGATGCCATTTGCATCCCTGTTCTTTGCAGTAATAGGCTACATAAAGATTTACTTAGCCGATTACTGCAAAGAACAGGGACGCAAATGGCGTAGCGGACGCCTTTGTGTCCCTGCTCTTTGCCATGATAGGCTACATAAATATTTACGTAGCCTATCACGGCTAAAGCAGGGACGCAAATGGCGTCCACTATGCTGGATGCCATTTGCAGCGAAGCAGCGGATGGACACCATTGGCTGGTGGCAGGTAGGTTCTGTCCCGGGGGGATTTGGGGGGGCTGGCAGGGGGGTAGTCCGTTCTGCCACGGACTCCGAGGGATGGATTCTAAAGAATCCAGCCTCACTGGCATCCGTGGCAGATTTCTCCGCCATCCCTACTGTGGGGTCTTCGCAGACTTTGGCCATCCATTTGTGCTTCATACTATGAGGCTACATTGTTCCATGCTGCGGCCTTAACAGCCTTCTTCGGGGCCTTCCAGATTTCCGAATTAGTTTGGGCATCCAAAAGTGACAGGTCAGGAAGGACCTTGAGATATTCAGATGTCCAGGACAGTCCGGATATTGTTCATCTTTGGATTCGGAGATCCAAGTAGGGATGTACGAAAGTCACTTACCTTTTCACGGATGTGATTTGTGGTGGGGGGGGAGGTGCGCCGGCCCTCCCCCCGGAATCCTCGACGGGGGGGAGGCGATCCGGTCCTCCTCCCCGGAATCCTGCCCAGCTGGCTCCACTCCGCGGCGGCTCCACTCTGCGGAGCAGCCAGCCACGGCCATCCGCAGCCGGAGTTCCAGCCACGGACGGGCTGCTGCGGACGCAAATGGCGGCCTCTGTATTGGCCACCATTTGCATCCAGCCAGGCTGCCATGATAGGCTATGTATTTACGTAGCCTATCACGGCAAGCAAAACAAAAACAACCCCAGCGTACGGAAATGGCAGCAGCTATAGCGGCCGCCATTTGCGTTCCCTATTTTTCGCCATTTTTGCCTATGTAAATATTTACGTAAGGTATTACGGCGAAAAAAAGGAATGCAAATAGCGCCCACTACACTATTTGTGTACCCTTTTTTTCGCCGTAATAGCCTACGTAAATATTTACGTAGGATAAAACGGCGAAAAATAGGGAACGCAAATGGCAGCCGCCGTAGCCGCCGCCATTTGCGAACGCTGGTTTTTGGGAGGGGTTGCTTGCCGAGATAGGCTACATAAATACTTACGTAGCCTATCACGGCAAACACCAAACGCAAATGGCGGCCGTGGCAGCCAGTCGAAAGACCAGCCGGAGCCACCGCCACCAGAACATCCGCCCCAGGTAAGCTTCTTCCTGGGGGGGGAATCTGCGGGGGGCGGGGGGTGGCAGGCCGTTCCGCCACGGGTTTCGGGGGCCGAATGCCAGTGCATTCGGCCTCACTGAAATCCGTGGCGGAATTCTCCACCATCCCTAGATCCAAGACTGACCAGCGGGGAAAGGGCGTGACGGTATCCTTCCATGCAGCCCAAGTTGAAGAATTATGCCCGGTCAGTGCCTTAAAGAACTTTTTGGGTCTGCGGGGGTCAGTGGACGGCCCGTTATTCTGTCACTCTGATGGTTTCCCACTGACAAAATTCCAATTGTGGACCGTCACCAGATCTGCACTGGGGACCCCTGGCCTGGGTGATTTCCGATTTGGCACACATTCTTTCCAGTTTGGGGCGGCTTCCACATCTGCATCATTGGGTTTCTCTCAGGATCAGGTGAAGACAGTAGGTAGATGGTGCTCCTGGGCCTTCCGGTCGTATGTGCGTGGATTAGCTGTCTGATTGGAACCTTGGTTTTCTTGTACTTATTGTTACCGTTTTCCTTAGATCGTTGGAGTGGAGGAGCGCCAGTGCGGGTGCTCATATGTGGGCACAGCATGGTGTTTTGGGCCGCCTGGAGGGCTTCCGCATCAAGCTGCGGATCACAGCTCGGATTGTCCATGCGTGTCAATATGCAATGGCTTGGCAGATGTAGGGATGGCAGAGAATTCCACCACGGATCTCGGTGAGGCCAAATGCCAGTGCATTCGGCCCCCCGAACTCCGTGGCGGAACGGCCTGCCACCCCGCCACAGATCCCCCCTGGGACGAGACTCACCTGGGGTGGATCTTCTGGGCGGTGGCGGCTCCGGCGGTGGAGGCTCCGGCAGCGGCTGCGGTGGCGGCTGCGGCGGCTGGTCTTCCGACTGGCTGCTGCCGCCGCCATTTCCACTCTTGTAAAAAAAAAAAGAAAGAAAGAAAAAGAAAGACGTGATACGCTACGTAAAAATTTACGTAGCCTATCATGACTAGGTTAAAAAAAAAAACACGACGTGATAGGCTACGTAAATCTTTACGTAGCCTATCATGGCTGGGTGGGTTAAAAAAAAAAAGCGTACGCAAATGGCGGCGTAAATATTGACGTAGGCTAAAACAGCGAATCAAAAAGGGATGCAAATAGCGCCCACTACGCTATTTGCGTTCCCCTTTATTTTCGCCGTCATAGTCTACGTAAATATTTACGTAGATTAAGAGGGCAAAAATAAGGAACGCAAATGGCGGAGGCCGTAGATGCCATTTGCGTACGCGGTTTTTTGTTGTTGTTTTTACCCAGAGCCCTCCGTGGCCGGAAATCCAGCTGCGTACGGCTCTGGCCTAGCTGGGCCTGGCCGGCTGCTCTGCGGAGCTGCCGTGGAGCACAGCCGGCCGCGGAGGATTCCGGGGGGGAGGAACGGAGCGCCTCCCCCCCGACGAGAATTCCGGGGGGAGGGACGGAACGCCTCCCCCCCCCCATCAACATAATCCGCGAACAGGTAAGTGACTTTCGTACATCCCTAGAGATGTGGCATGCAGTGGGAGCATCTCCTGCCCACTCTATTCCATCAAGGTTGGGTTGAGCTTCCCCCGCAGGTCTTGGTGCTGCATTTGTGGGGGGGGGGGGTGATTTGGGATGTGTTAAAGGCAAGGACCTGATTGTGAAGGCCTTGGTCGATTTCCAAGAGATACGCCTAAGATGGCCCAGGGTAATCATTCTATGGTCTTGTTTGCTTCCAAGGATTACGTGGAAGGCGTTCAATATGGGTACCATCGAGAAGGCTCGGCGGAAGGTCAACAGAGAGGTTGCGATGGGGTTACACAAACATGGTGATGGAGTCATCACTCATCAGGAAATTCAGTGGACTCAGAGGGAGCTCTACAGACAGGATGGGGTGCATCTGTCTGACGCAGGAAATGACATCTTTCTAGAGATGTACGAATTGTGTACCTTCCGTGCCACTTGACTTCCGCAGTTTGCGGCCAGTGCTCCGTACCGTCGTTCGCAAACCCCCGGAATTCTCCGCTTTTTTTTCCGCTCCAAGAATTACGATGATAAATCCATACCGACAGCCATAATTCCGGTGCCCAGCCATCTCCATGAGTCTGCATAACTTCTGTAAGAAAGGCTATTTTTCGTAGATATTTACGTATTTTTTCCCCTGCCCTGACTTACAGTAATTACTTTTAGCCAAAACAGTTCCTCCTCCTAGGGGCTTCCCAAAACAAGGCTGCCCTAGGTGTGCCTGAGCGATGCACTCTTTGTTTAAAGCAATGCTGTTTGAAAGAAAGAAAAAACCTTTTAAAATGACCATGCCAGTCTGGAGCCCTGCACGAGGTATTGTTCCCCCTGCTAGGCTTTCTATTTCCACGTCCAGCGTTGTTGTTGACCTTGAGGGGCTAAAAATGGAGAGGAGAAGCAACTCTGTGCATGTCTACTCAGAAGTAAGTCTTATTAAGTTCAATGCAACTTACTCCTACACATGTCAGCACCCCACTTGCCCCCAGCTCAGCTTTGTATTTCCACATCCAGCTCATTATCAAACCTCCTGTTAGTTATCTCAGAAAACCCTTGGGTGAATGGGGGGGGGGGGTTTTTCCAGGGACACACATACACACACACACGCATAATGGAAGAATATAGTTCTTCATATTCCCTGGTATGTTTATTCCTCATTTTGTCCATTCCCTGAGCATGTGCAGAGTGTGCTTTTTATTCAAACAAAGAGAAGGTTGCTGATCTTTCCCTTCATGCTGCATTTGTACAACGGAAGTGTGACTGCTTCAGAAAGAACTTTCCACTATACTGCCTCTTTTTCTTCATGAGTTTCATAACAGAAGTATGATGTAGTGGTTAGAGTTCAGCCCAAAGTCACCCAATGAGATAACAGGTTTGATAATGAGCTGGACCAAGGGCAAGATGGATGGATGATATTCTGGAGGTGACGGGCTCGACCTTTGGGGGAGCTGGGGGTGGTGATGGCCGACAGGAAGCTCTGGCGTGGGCTGGTCCATGAAGTCATGAAGAGTCGGAAGCGACTGAACGAATAAACAACAAATTCTTTGTAATAAAGCGCTTAATATGTTACACAACTACAACTCTTTTTCCAGGGAGTGCTTGATGTTTTGAGAGTCCAGAACTCAGAAATTTCAATTTCAAGCAATCTGATGTGGCACAATGAGCTGGGCATGAGACCAATTTGTTACAGGGGAGCGTGTCAGACATGCTGGCTCTCTGACATGTGTATTGCATGCTATGGATTTAAGTGGCATTACCCTGGCACTTTGGCTCAAGGATCCATTTTGTTTTGGAAGGCACGGCATGAAGAGCTGCCAGAAATGCTGCTATGGCTTGACAGCCATTGCAGAGGCATAGGAGCTTTAGAATATACTTGATTCCTCCTTGAGTAGCTTAAAGAAGGTTGTTTCCTGCAGCCTCAGTAAACATGCAAATGCCTGGCTGAATGCCATGCCACCACCCGGGCAACTAAGCCATGAGATTCATGGCGATCACTTGTGACCGATTAAGATTGTCTTCCAGGGGTGGAGTCTTAGCAATGGGTCTGCAGGTGGCTGTGAAGGCCAATTCTGGATCCACACAGCCTCCCACAGCGAGGACATCGGTTTCCAGGGGGAAGGCGGTCACGGCGAGGGTTTGCTTGACGTGCCTTCCGCTGAGCTCGTTTCTCCCTTTCGCCCTGTACTCGTGCTTCTTCAAAGTCCATAGCGCCTTTAATATCAGCTGACCTCCAGTTGGAACGCGCATGGGTTAGGGCTTCCCAGTGCTTATGTTACATTTGTTTAGATTAGCTTTGAGAACATCTTTAAATCTCTTTTGCTGTCCACCAATATTCCGTTTTCCATTCATAAGTTGGGAATAGAGTAGCTGCTTTGGAAGACGATAATCAGGCATTTGAACAACATGGCCAATCCAGCGAAATTGATGTTGGAGAATCATTGTTTCAACGCTGGTAGTCTTTGCTTCTTCCAGTACGCTGACATTAGTCTGTCTGTCTTCCCAAGTAATTTGCAGAATTTTTCGGAGGCAGCGTTGATGAAATCTTTCGAGAAGTTGGGAGTGGCGTTCATAGATAGTCCATGTTTCACAGGCGTACAGTAAGGTCGGTAATACAATGGCTTTGTAAACAAGCATTTTGGTCTCCCTGCGAATGTCCTGATACTCGAGCACTCTACGCTTCATTCAGAAGAATGCTACACTCTCAGAGCTCAGACAATACTGAATTTCAGCATCGATGTTGGCTTTTGTGGAGAGATGGCTGCAAAGATAGGAAAAGGATACCTTTGAATTGGCAGCCTGAAGCTGGGCTGGGGAAAGTGACCCAATCTACCTCCCAGACAGGTCAAATACTACCTGAGTATCCTTGATGATGCCGCCTGTTCTGAACGCCAGAGCCCCATGCTTGGCTCATTTGTCCCAGATAGATTCATTTGCCTAGAATACCCAGACAGTAAGCCTTCTCCCCTGGTGAACTTCCCCAGTGAGTCCAGAGCTCAATTCCATATGTAACTGAGCTACCAATTCCACGCAACCATTTTGGTGCCTCATAGGGGACTGAGAACAAGGTGTGTTGGTTTTGAGTGCAGAGATGGAACTGGTCCCTGAAGCTGTGCACTGGGGAGCAAAATGTCTCAGGCTGAACAGACAATTTATTGGAAACTAAGAAGAAGCCCCATTGGCAAGGTTAAAATCTGTTTTTAACCAAAATTGCAGTTCTGCTTTTATAGACCTGCAAATGTAATTAACATTCCAGTCTCCCAAAAAATCATCCAGAGGCAAATGACAAATTGCTTTCTTATTCACAACACTCTGTAGAGGTGGCATTCTTTTTCTAAGTCTCACACATGCTGGACATCTCTGTGTCAGTGGGAGGCACTGCTGTTGTTTACCAGGGAGTAAATGCAGAGGTAGTAGAAGCCTGAGCAGCATGTTGCATCTCAGCATAGGTTTCCTCTCACTGTACCCAATGTCAAAGCCATGTTTTCCTCATCTGGAAAAAAACCCCTAGAGATTAGGCATACAATCTCTTATATGTTGAGGGCCTGGCGTGCTATGGTCCATGGGGTCATGAAGAGTCGGACACGACTTAACAACTGAACAACAACAAGTGTATGTATGTATGTATTCTATATCAGAAGAACTTAATTCAGCAGCATGGTATATTTTTATGCTCGAACTGTGAAAGACAAAAAAAACCCTGTTGCAAAATATCACACTTCTTTATACAAGGTCGTGTTTTCACATTTCATCACCTAAAACGAGTATCAAATTCAACTTTAACATTTGTAGTTGAACCAGAAATTTCTTGTATTTCTTGCTGCTATTGCCTGTGTAATTGTTCCCCCAGGTTGTCACCCATATTATTGGTCTGCCTAGGGTATATAAGACAGGAAGAGGAAATAAATTAATGGGCTCTATGTTCATTATATTTGTAGGTTTATAAGAGCAGATCCGTCCACTGAACTCAGTGGCTCAGTAAAAAGGGTGCAGGGCAAATGCAAACTACTGATTCTCCACCCCTACCCCCTGTTCTAGTTCTGGAGTTACATTTTCACTGACCAGTGTTACAGCCTTAGAAAGAAAGGGATTTGGTAAATTAAAGTTTGAAACATCTTATCTTATCAAAACAGTTTATAAATCTTTGATTGAATCTGTGTTGCCTTGGATCCCATAATTGACATAGGTCTACTGGATGTAACTTTGGCTACTGCTTGTCCAGTTGTAATGGATAGTTTTCCATTTGTTCAGCCCAAGGATGTGGACAGGATCCTTAGAGAGGTGAAGCCTACCACTTGTGTGCTAAACACCTGCCCTTCCTGGCTTATAGAATTGGGTGGGAGGGCAGGGAGGGGGACTGGCTGAGTAGGTAAGAGTAGTGTTGAACACCTCTTTATGGCAAAGGGTGACTCCATCTTGCCTATAAGAGGCAGTGGTAAGGTCTTTGTTATAAAAAACAAACACTTCCCTGAACCCCACTGTATTGAATAATTTCCAGCTAGTCTCCAATATTCCATTCTTGCAAGATGCTGGAGCGTGTGGTGGCTTCTCACCTCCAGGGGTTTCTGGATGAGGCAGATTATCTAAATCCATTTCAGTCTGGCTTCAGACCTGGTTATGGGAAAGAGACTGCTTTGGTTGCCTTAGTGCATATTCTATGTTAGGAACTGGACATGGGGAGTGTGTCCCTGTTGGTTCTGCTAGACCTCTCAGTGGCTTTTGATACCATCAGCCATGGTATCCTTCTGAGGCATCTATCTGAGATGCAGCTGGAAGATTTTATTCTATGCTAGCTCTGGTCCTTCTTGCAAGGGTGATCTCATAAGATGGTGCTGGGGGATTCCTGTTTGACACTGTGGCCATTGGCCTGTGGTGTCCCTCAGGGTTCCATCTTATCCCCCATGCTATTTAACATATACATGAAACCACTAGGAGAGGTTTCCAGAGTTTTAGGGCTTGGTGCCACCAGTATGCTGATGACACCAAACGCTATCTCTCCTTTCCCGCGAGATCCAAGGAAGCTGTTCTTGTTCTGTTTCAGTGTCTGATGTCCATAATGGACTGGATGAGGGTGAACAAATTGAAGTTTAATCTAAACAAGACAGAGGAGTTACTGGTTAGTTGAAAGGATGATCAGGGAATAGGGACTCAACCTGTGCTGAAAGAGGTTGCACTCATCCTGAAGACTCAGGCTCACAGTTTGGGTGTACTTCTGGACTCGGCCCTGAACCTGGATGTCCAGGTTTCAGTTTTGTCCAGGAGTGTGTTTGCGTAGCTGAAGCTACTGCACCAACTGCACCTGTTCCTGGGGCATGTCTCCATGACCACAGAAGGAAAAGGGAATGGTGGCTTACCTGGATTTTCCTAGGAATCACCTTTGGTTCTGCAGGGCTCTGCAGATGAGTGCACCATACCAGTATAAGTCATTTCACAGAACACACTTCTGGGGGGGGGGGGTTGGAATGAACATCATCTGACTGGCAGGGGTTGCTCAACCAATAAGAGAGGCTCCCCCTCCCCATCCAGGCTCTCCTCCCCCCGCTTTCTCCGTCAATAAAATCCTGGGAGGTTTCCTCCTATGTCTCAACAAAAATCACTCTCCTTCTCTCTCTCTCTCTCTCTCTCTCTCTCTCTCTCTCCCCCCCCATATTAATTACTTCCTTAGAGCAACCATAATTAAAGAAACATATTGTTCTCCCTCCCCTGAAGCTGCTGATGCTGCATACAATCTCCTTCTCTCTCCCCCCGCATTAATTAATTCCTTAAAGCAACAACCATTAAAGGAACACTATGTTCTCCCTCCACTGAAGCTGCCAATCCTGTGAACAATTGAAGCTTCAAAGCTTCGCAGTAATTAAATGCGTTATTTCAATGCATGGGAATCGCAGTAACTTCAGGAGTGCACCTTTTGGGAAAAAGCCTCATTGACCTCAATGGGAGTTACTTCTGAGTAGACACACATATGTCTGTGCCGGGAAAGACAGGGATGGGAAACACAGGGATGGAAAACCAGTTCTCTTTCTAACCCAATGCTGTACAGGTGCGAATTAGTTATTTCCAAATGGCAATAAACCAAACAGTGGAGAATCGCAGCTTTGAGATAGCACTGTACAGCCTTTAGGGAATTAGTGTTTTAAAATGTGCTATTTTGATTGTGAGGGATCTCTGTAAATTCTGAAGTGCACATTCAGGGGACAAGCCTCACTTACCACAATGGTAGTTACTTCTGAGTAATTGGTTTGTGCTGGGAAACACAGGGACTGGAAATACAGGGACAGGAAGCACCCCTTGACCAGGGTCACAGTGAAAGGCACACCCCTGGGCAGGGCTAGCATACCCGAGCTAAATGCGGGGGTTGGGGCACAAAACAACTATACTGTGGAGAACTCAACTTAAGGAAAAGAATCGGATGTCATGTGCCCCAAAGAACCTCCAAACAGATCCAGCTTACAGCAAATCGACCGTAGAGACACCCTCCTAGAGACACCTGATCTGGCCACAGTCACACATGCCTTAGTTACATCCCATTTGAACTACTGTAACATGCTTTAAATGGGGCTGACTTTGAAAACTGTTCAGAAATTTCAGCTGGTCCAGAATGCTTGTGGCCAGACTGTTGACCAGAGCTGGTTACAAGGAGCACGTGACTCCATTGTTACAACAGCTTCACTGGCTACTGGTCTATTTCCCAGCACAATTAAAAATTCTGGTTATGACCTATAAAGCCCTACATGGCTAGGGACCAGGCTACCTTAAGGATCACCTTCTCCCATACGAATCTGCCTGGGTTTTAAGATCTTCAGAGGAGGCCCTTCTCTCAGTACCACCACCTTCAGAGGCAATGCAAGAGAGGGTCTTCTCAGTGGCTGCTCCCAGACTTTGGAACTTCCTGCTGAGGGAGGCTGGGCTGGCTCCCTCTCCGCTGTCCTTCCGCCAGCAAACAAAGACCTTTTTATTCAGGCAGGCCTTTGGCATGTAAGCATGTCTGGGGGAGGTGAAGCAGAACAGCACAGGGGTGGGGGGTGCAGACTGGAAAGTGCAACCGAAGCACAGTGAACCTCATACATGCGATTCCTCTTCTCCTATTTCCTCCCATGCTGGAATCGTAACGTCGCCAGCTTTCCACCTCTTCTCAAAGAGGCTGCTAAAAAATCCAAAGGGATGCCAGCTTACCTGCCACTGTGCTACCTCTATAATTGCTGGCACAGCACAGGGACTGGGAGAAAACTGCTGTAAATTAATTAACACCAGACCTCTTGTAGCTGTTCATTTCTGTAAACAAACATTTTAATATACAGCAATTAATTAAATCTGCCACACTGTCCCCTTCTTCCCATTGATCTTTCTCCTGCTCTGTCTCATCCTTTTCTGCTTAGTGAAACATATAGGGGAAATAGACTTGTCCTCTGGCTCTGAAGAAAATGCAGTTGACGGGGGACAGCTCACTTGTCTTAATCTGCCAGTGTCCTCCTAAGTCCTGCTCCCTCCCCCACTATCTCTTTCCCCATTTTTTTTCTACTGCCCTCCTGGCTAATTCTCCTAGTTCCTATGAAAACATTACAGAATTTGAAAGAATTGATCAGAACAGGCTGAATTCCTGCATGGTTATTTATTATAGCCTCAAGCAATTCTGTGCCTCTGGAAATCCCAGTTTCCTTGCTCAGTTTCATGTTCACACAACACGACCCTTGTTTGTTTCAGGGTGGCTTGCCCAAACTTGGTGCAGTAGTTAGAATCATAGAATAGTAGGGTTGGGAGGGGCCTACAAGGCCATCGAGTCCAACCCCCTGCTCAGTGCAGGAATCCAAGTCAGAGCATCCCTGACAGATGGCTGTCCAGCCTCGTCTTGAATGCCTCCAGTGTGAGAGAGCCCACCACCTCCCTAGGGAGTGGGTTCCATTGTCGTATTGCTCTAAACAGTCAGGAGGTTTTCCTGATGTTCAGCCAGAATCTGGCTTCCTGTCGCTTGAGCCCAGTCTTCCGTGTCCTGCACTCATGTCCTGCAACTCTGCACTGCACAGTTTCCTCATTGTGGTTTAGTAACCACACAAAAACCATCCTCAGAACTCATAGCTTGTTGTTCCAGTTCCGGATGGCTATTTTCAGGGTGGCTTGCTGTGACGTCCCAACCCGGCACAGTGGCTTGTGCATGTTATGTTGGAAGAGACTACAGAGCCGCCTGGCAAGAGCCACGAAAAGCCTGGCAGCTCCGTGCAGAGCCCTCCGCCCCTCCTCCTCCAGCTCCCTCCTCCTCTAGGTCGGTGCTTCATTTGACAGCAACCAGCCTGACTGCCATCTCAAGTATATCTCTTAGCATGTTGACTGCAAAAAGCTTAACTTTGTCTGCAAGACTGTGCAAAGCAAAAGCTTATGAAGCAACACAGAGGAAGTGGGCAGCGGCTATCCTCTTTGACAGAGTAGTTATCTAAAGAGGTGTGAGAATTCCAAATACATGCAGATACCTTTATTCTACCTAGCTCCTACTGCACACAAGCCATTTTGAGTGCAACCTTTCATTTGGCCAGTCATTTCATTTCTTTTTCATTTCATCATTTCTATACTGCTCAGTCCCCAAAACTCTCTGGGCAGTTCACAAAAATGACAACCCAAAATACAACATAATAAAACACAATATAAAATATTTAACATACAAAATGTTAAAACAATTTAAAACAGTTAGAAAATAGCAAGAAACCAGGATCTGATAAAAACAACTAACATTAAAAGCCATATCATATGCTGTCAAATGCCTTGTAGTAGAGGGAAGCCTTAATCCGGTGCCAGAAATATGACAATGTTGGCACCAGGCAGACCTCAGCGGGGAGAGCATTCCACAAACGGGGGGCTACCACAGAGACGGCCCTCTCCCTTGTTGTCATCCTCTGAACCTGCCTTGGAGGAGGAACTCGGAGGAGGGCCTCAGATGTTGATTGTAGTGTATGGGTAGGTTAATATTGGGCTCCATCAGGTATTGCAGTCCCAAGCCATGTAAGGCTTTATAGGTTGAAACCAGAACCTTCAATTGGTGGAGGAGGCAATAACTCTGCCCCTGGCCTTTGCCTGAAGCATCTATGGCAGGGGTAGGCAACACGCCGCCTGCAAATCACATGCAGCCCCCACTGCCCCCATGTAAACAAATACACACACACACACACGGTGGTCTGTAGTCATTACAGAGTGCCATTCCGCCTCCACCACCTCCACCAAAACAGTTGCCACCAAATTCAGCAGTGCAGTAGGAGTCACATTTTGTCCACCCCTGCTGCATATGTTTCAGCCAAAGGGCAAGGGTGCAGTTAACCCACCCCATGTTTCAAGCCATAAGAAATTATGGCCTGAATTATCAACCTAAATTTGTCCTTCGAAACACTCTGTAGCAGCTACAGAGTGCTAAAAGGGTCACATTTGAGTTTTCTGGTGCTTTTTGTTGGTTTGTGTGCAGTATCCCGCAGACTAGGCAGCGCCCTCTGGAGTGTGGCCTGCAGGGTGGTCCGGGGGAGGGGCAAAAATGGTCCCCTGATACACTCACACCCCACACACAGTTGCCTACCCCTGACCTAGAGCAAGCCCTACTAAAAGCCTGCACTCAATGGAGGCTAGTGGCTCTGATTTTGGTGGGGCTGTGAATCCATCCCCCAAATAGGTTCAGCACCATGGATAGCTCTCTTGGAGTTCTGGCTGCTTCTGACTGAAACCGAGAATGGGTGCACGGCCCCACCAAAATAGGAGCCACTAGCCTCCACTGCATCCTGGATTCCTCAAGGCCAACGATGTCCCAGCTCTGTTGTGCCTAGGGGTGTACGAACCCCACCTAGCTGAGTCTGCCAGGGGGTCTGTGGGGGGGGGGAGGCAATCCGTTCCTCCCCCCTGGAATCCTCCCCGGCTGGCTGTGCTCTGTGGCGAGTCCACGGAGCTGCCTGCCGGGTCCATCCTCTGCTGGACTGCTGGATTGCGGACTCAAATGGCGTCCGGCATAGCGGACACCATTTGAGTCCAGCATAGTGGACACCATTTGCGTCCCTGCTCTTTGCCGTGATAGGCTACGTAAATTTTTATGTGGCCTATCACGCAAAGGAACAGGGACGCTAATGGTGTATTTGCGTCCCTGTTCCCTCGCACGATAGGCTACGTAAAGATTTGCATAGCCTATTACGGCAAAGAGCAGGGGCGCAAATGGCGTCCACTATGCCGGACGCCATTTGCGTCCACAGTCTGGCAGCGGATGGACCCAGACCCAGCAGTGGAAGGTAGGATCTGGCCAGCGCGAACTTCACAGGGTGGCGGAGGTGAGTGGTCCATTCCGCCACGGACTCTGGGGGGGGTCATTGGAGTCCATGGCGGAATTCTCCGCCATCCCTAGTTGTGCCCGCCTTGATTGGTCAACCACAACCCCATGTTCATGGGAATGGGACTCAGCTGTTTCACACAGTCACCCAGGCCAGCTGCTTTCTTTAAGGGGAATATGTACTTACTGTTTAACTCACAAGCATGTGCCCAACATATCCCAAACCAGGAAGAGATGGGAAGTGTGCCCTGACAAGGGAGTCAACAATCAGATTCTCCCTATTTCCCTAGACAAAACAAGAGGAACTCTGGGGAACAAATGGTGAGTTGGCATGAGGCTACCTGTGGGGGAAACTAGCCAAACAAAGCAGTTGTTCGTGTGCCCCTCTTGGCTCCCTACCACCACAAACTGGCACTTTAGATAAATGAGCCATCTTTGTAATGGCACGGTCAGCTCTATGACCAGTAGCCCTCTGAGGCTGGCATTATTTCTCTTATACCATTGATCTTGATCCTGAACACATTAGATGCACACAGAAACATAGTCAGCAAGAACTGCAGTAGCTCAGCCCTGCTCAGGATCAGGCTGTCCATCTGCAGTTTTATTATCCATTTTTCTTTTAATGTTTTACACACTTGAGAAACTCTCATTGAGAGCAACAGAATGAGAGAGGAGAGAGAGAGAGGAAGAGAGAGCTCATTGTGGGCATTAAAGGGATGAAGTCTGATTAGCTGAAGTTATAAAAATGATTGATGCCTGCAAACATTATTTCTACTTGTACTGTTTGCCTGTGAGGTTTATATCACCTCATGAAGCCACTGGATATGTTTAGCTAAGAGAAAAGATGGGGGGAACATGCAAATACTTTTCAAACATTTAAAGTACTGCTAGAAAACAGAAGAAAAATTATTTGCCATATGTAGTATAGTTAGGACAGAAACCAATAGTTTAAATTACAAGAACATAGATTGATAGTTAACATTAGGAGAAAAGAACTTATATGCTTAACTCATTTTTTTAAAATATGGAACACACCACCTAGGAAGATTGCAAGCCTTTCCTCTGTGGCACTTTTTGTGTGGAAAGGCAGAGCCAGTGTTAGCCAGGGACAGTACAGAGATTAGCAACATGTGGCTGCTGTAGGTAGGAAGGTGCAGTCCACAGGCACTCTTCTTAGACTTCTGATAATTTCAGCTGTCATTTCTAAAAGTAGCTGGAAAGTTTTCGTGATTACCAAGATGTACTGTGGAAAAGGGAAATGGGGACCACTGTAGGAGGTAGATGGCTAGCAAAGCTCTTGGGAGCGGAGGTGGAACTGACGAAGACAGTCTTGGTGAGAGCTGGGTCCATACATATACCCAAATCTGGGCTAATCAGCCCAGAAGCTCCAGACCACATTAGCAGGATGTCATGTTGGTATGATAAGGGCAAGAGTCCTTGAAAAGACCATGAGGAGTACTTATAGACAGGGGCGTCATTAGGGGAGCTACCTGGGCACAGGCCCTGGATCTTTTGAGCTGCAAGGAGGGTGTCAGGATGGCTAAAGCTGAGAACCAACTGAGGTTAGCGAGGAATGCTAAAAGCAACAAAAAAAGCTATATTCAGGTATGTGCATAGTGTAAGACAGGAAAGAAATGGTGGTTCAGCTATTAAATAAGAATGGCAAAATGATAACAGATGACAAGGAAAAGGCAGAAGTGCTAAATTCCTACTTTGGCTCAGTCTTCTCACGAAAGAGGGTCTATGAGCCCCCTGGCAAAGGCGAAGTGAAGGGGCAGGACTGCAGCTTGAGATCGAAAGGCCTATGGTCAAGGAACACCTAATTACTTTGAATGAGTTCAAATCTCCAGGGCCAGATGAAATGCACCCTAGAGTAATAAAGGAACTGGCAGAAGAACTCAGAACCACTGTCTATTATCTTTGAGAAATCATGGAGGACGGGTGAAGTGCCAGATGACTGGAGGAGGGCTAATGTTGTCCCTATCTTCAAAAAGGGTAAAAAAGAGGAACCTGGGAACTACAGACCAGTCAGTCTGACATCAATCCCTGGGAACATTCTGGAGCAGATTATAGAGCAATCCATCTGGAAGCACCTTGAAAAATGCAGTGATTACTCGAAGCCAACATGGATTTGTCAAGAACAAATCCTGCCAGACTAATCTGATGATCTCAGTTTTTTATCAGGTCACCTCCCTTGTGGACTGTGGGAATGCTGTGGACATAATATACTTCAGCTTCAGCAAAGTTTTCAACAAAGTGCCCCATGATATCCTGCTTAGTAAACTAGCTAAAAGTGGGTTAGATCAAACAACCATCAGGTGGATTCACAGTTGGCTACAGAATCGGACTCAAAGAGTGCTTATCAATGGGATCTTCTCCAACTGGGGAGAGGTAATGAGCGGGGTACCACAGGGCTCAGTCCTGGGCCCAGTGCACTTCAACATTTGTATTAATGACTTGGAGGAGGAGGTGCAGGGAATGCTAATCAAATTTGCAGATGACACAAAATGGGGCGGGATAGCTAATACCATGGAAGACAGAAACAAAATTCAAAGTGATCTTGATAGACCGGCGCGCTGGGCTGAAAACAACAGAATGAAATTTAATAGGGATAAATGCCAAGTTCTGCATCTAGGAAAAAGAAACCAAATGTACAGTTACACGATGGGCAATACTTGGTTCAACCCATCTTGGTTCAACCCACCTACAAGTGAGAAGGATCTTTGTTGTAGATCACAATTGTTGTAGATCACAAGCTGATTATGAACCAACAGTGTGATGTGGTTGTAAAAAAGGCAAATGCTAGTTTGGGCTGCAGTAATAGAAATATAGCTTCCAAATCCCGTGAAGTATTAGTTCCTCTCTACTCAGCGCTGGTTAGGCATCATCTGGAGTACTGTGTCCAGTTCTGGGCACCACACTTTAAGAAGGATGCAGACAAACTGGGGAGGGTTCAGAGGACGGCAACAAAGATGATCAAGGGACTGGAAACAAAGCCCTATGAGGAGAGACTGAAAGAACTGGGCCTGTTTAGCCTTGAGAAGAAAGGACTGAGGGGAGATATGATAGCGCTCTTCAAGTACTTGAAAGGTGGTCACAGAGAGGAAGGCCAGGATCTCTTCTTGATCATCCCTGAGTGCAGGACACGGAATAATGGGCTCAAGGTACAGGAAGCCAGATTCCGGTTGAACATCAGGAAAAACTTCCTGACTGTTAGAGCAATACAACAATGGAACCAATTACCTAGGGAGGTAGTGGGCTCTCCCATGCTGGAGGCATTCAAGATCAGGCTGGACAGCCATTTGTCAGGGATGCTTTGACTTCAATTCCTGCATTGAGCAGGGGATTGGACTCAATGGTCTTCCAACCTTGTAGGCCCCTTCCAACCCTACTATTCTGTGATTCTAATTTTTGGGTGCTTCCACATAAGTGCATGGAATGTGGGGACTTGGCAATCTCTCTGGAGCTGACTGAACCTGCCAAATTTCAGACAGTTGGGTCCAGTGGCTTTTGTGCTAGCCAAGCATAAAGTTTCCTTTTCTCAAAGACTAAAATAAAAAGTAAAAACTGTCAAGCCATACAGGGATGTATGGGATCTTAATCAGAAGGTGTTTCAGAAGATCTTAATCAGAAGGTGTTTAAGGTGACCTTTAGGAAGTCACTATCCCTAATCTCTCCAGAAGTTTAGTAGCTTCAGCATGGCAAAGGATCCAATCACCCTCCACAAACTTCTTTCTCCCCCTCCACTTTACTTTCTCCTAAATAGCTGTAGGACTCGAATTATTCCAAAAGGAAGGTTAGGACTAGGGATGTGCGAACTCACCCCCATCCGGGTTCTCTGGACTCCTGCCCAGCCCCTGCCCCTGCTCGCCGGTCCTTGGACTATGCTCAAGCCCCTCCCACTCTTGGCGAGCAACTCGCACTCCCCCCCAGCAGCTTCATCAAGCTCTGTGGTCATCATTTCTTAAAAAAAAAAGGCTATCTCAAAAATGCACATTTTTGTGAATGCGCATATTCTCATGTGTGAAATGCACATTTTTGTGAAGGCACACATTAGTGTGTACAAAAATATGCATTTTTCATAAAATATGCATTTTTGTGCATATACAAATATGTGCATTCGCAAAATGCACATTTTCGCATGTGCACATATTCACGCATTTCTGCGATCACCATTTTATTTCTCAAAAAATGGCGACCGCGAAGCTTGACAAGGCTGCTGGGGTGAGTACAGGCCATTTGTGAGCGCGGGCAGGGTGCAAGCAGGGGCAGGGGCTCGGTGAGTGGGGCTCGGGGATGCGGGCAGGAGCAGGTCCGCCAGATTCTTGGACTGAATCGGGTGCCCATGCCATCCCTAGTTAGGACTATGTGGCGTCATGATTGAGGAACTGCTGAGGCTTTGAAATAGGTTCTAGAATTTTAAAAAAGCTAGAAAAAGCTCTCAGCCACCTCACCTCATAAAGTTAATGAACTACATGCAATCCTTACAAACCTTCCACAGCCTCCTAAATTCCCCTGAAGTACCACCTCTCTGAAAGGAGCCACCTGGCTTAGGGAATTCTCTCTACCCCCCAACCCCATGCACATTTCCAGTCACCATTATTCTTTTCTTCTTCGCTCCCCTATCCTATCCTATCCTATCCTATCCTATCCTATCCTATCCAATCCTATTCTTTCTTTCTCTTCTTTATTCTCAGGGCCTATCTTGGGTAATTCTTAAAGAGAATTCTCTTTGGCGGGTAAGAGAAGTTCTGAACTGTATTTGACTTGATACAAACAGACAAGAGGGTTGGTTTCTCTCCTTCTCACTCAAGCCTTTGAGAAAAGTGGGTTCACGTGGTTGCAGAGAAACAAATCTGGGGCTGTTTTGTTTGCCAGTTGCCATTATCCAGCAATAGAAAGGGCTGCATCTCAGTGGCGGAGCCCCTGCTTGGCATGCAGAAGGTCCCAGGTTCAGTCCCCAGCATCTCCAGGGAGGGCTAGGAGAGAATCAGGCCTGAAACCCTGGAGAGCCACTGCTGCCAGTCAGTGTCAACAGCACTGTGCTAGATGGACCCAGGGTCTGACTCAGTACAAGGCAGCTTCCTATGTTCCTATGAACAGAAAGCTTTAATAAAAATAGGAGTTTCTTGTTTGTTTTTTTAAGTGGAGGGGAGATAAATACTGCTAATTTATATAACCCTATGTATGCCTGCTCAGAAGCCCCATTATGTTTAATGAGACTTACCCTCAGGAAAGTCTGCATAGGATTCCAGCACGAGTTACTTTTGCAGGGAGGTTTGCACCTTGACATTCTTCATGTTTACTCGGAAATAAGTCTTGAGTTGTGAGCATGGTACTGTAGGCTTGATACAGTGCCCACCCAGTTCCGGCTAATGAACTGACTACCCTTTCAGCTCAGTCCTATCCTATGCATGTTTTGTCATTTGTGGGTGTGGGTTGTTTTGCATGAACTCTAGCTTCAGTGGTGAGGGAAAGGCACTTAGTACATGCTAGGAGTTTCTCCATAACTTTGCCTTAGTTTTGAAAACAGACTCCTTGACTGAAACCTGGTGAAATCTTGGTACAAAACATAGAATCATAGAACAGTAGGGTTGGAAGGGGCCTATAAGACCATCAATTCCAACCCCCGGCTCAATGCAGGAATCCAAGTCAGAGCATCCCCGACAGATGGCTGTCCAGCCTCGTCTTGAATGCCTCCAGTGTGGGAGAGCCCACCACCAAATGACATTATGGGGAGGAAGATACAATGAGGGCTTGCGCGTAATAAGGAGGAGGTAGAGGAGATTTGCGCAAAACAAAACATCTGTTTTTATGAAGAGTTGCTGGAGGATGGTAGGATGAGGAGAGATGGTTGCATGGAGGGGAATAGAATTGGTAGGGGGAGAATGTAAGTGCTCAGTGCTGAAAGAAAAGCATTCCACATATGCTAAGAGGCACTCTATATTTAAGAACGTAAGAAGAGCTGTGCTGCATCAGACCAAGGTCCATCCAGTCCAGCATTCTGTTCACACAATGGCCAACCAGATGCCCACGGGAAACCCATGACCAGGACATGAGTGCAATAGCACCTTCCCACCCAAGCTCCCCTGCTGCTAACATTGGTAAAATGTAAATAAATTCAAGTAATTCTAAATTTGCAGGCATATACTGTATATCCTTCAGAAACTAGGCAGGTTTCTTGCCTGGGGGACACCTCTAATGACCTGTGCATTTTCATACAAATCTACCCAAAAACTATTGGGGAGGGGGTGAAGGGAAAGCAAATCACTCCCTCCTCCAAACTGGAGAACTCCCCTCCACATGAACTGCTGCACCTATCCTTCTGAAACTTTGCTAGTTTCTTACTTAGGGACACCTCTAGACTGTCTGTAATTTTCAGAACAATGGTCCACAAGGAACATCGAGAGAGAAATATGTCCCCTTTGGGAGACCTCAAAATGTCAAGGCCACCCTTGCACAAATCCCCTTGTGGCTATCATTCTGAAATTTGGCAGGCATCATCTCCTCTAATGGGGCAATGAATCCTGAAATTTTTATCCAATTCTTCCAAGGAATAAAATGTTATTGGCAGTTCCCTTTAAAAGAAAATCAAAATACAAACCCTGCACCTATTTTTTCTGACATTGGTGTAATCCCCTTCTAGGGGGCTACTATGCCTGAAATTACTGTCCAGTTCTGACCAAGAGAACAATGTTACAGGTTTTTTTTCTAATTTCACATGGTAGTCAACAGGAAGCATAAAGACTCATTTTTCCAAACCGTGACTCAGGTTTGGTGCTGAGCTGAAGTGGACTGACTACAAACTGGCCCAAGCAGAAGCGGGATGTTTTCCAAAACACCGAATCGGGGTCTGAGTTGAAGTGGGGTGGGGGGTCAGTGCACACTTCTTATGTATGTATGTATGTAATCTATGCACACACGTAAGCACACCACATGCATACCACACACACACACATATTAGAGGTCCACTGAGACTCGGAGATATAATTAGATTAGATTAGATTAGATTAGATTAGATTAGATAGATGCATGCATGTGCAAATTTATGTTATGGGCCTGTGCCCCAGATTTTTTAAGAACCTATCAATGCCCCTGCTTATAGACAACCCCACATACTCTCAATTGCCCTGCTGCTCACCCACAGAAATGCTATTTCCATTCTCCCTTTTATTCTGTTCTCTGAAATTGCTCAGCAAAGACGGGAGAGGAAGCCTCCAAGTGTAAGGCTGAGCCCCTGAATAAGCGGGCCGAGGTATCCACCTCTCTCAGAGTGCAATCCTACGCATGTTAGACAGAAAAAAAGTCCTATGGTTCCCAGCATGCCCTAACCAGCATGGCTGGCTAGAAAGATGCTGGGAGTTGGAAGATTTTTTTTCTGTCTAAATGTGCATAGGCTCAGCACTCAAATTATTGCACGGAGGACCCTAGCCCCCCTGACCATTTTGGAGGCCCATTTTGGTAGCCTATCATGTCAAAGAGCAGGAACGCAAATGGCGTCCATTTGTGTCTGCAGTCCGTCAGTCCAGCCAGCGATATGGCAATGGCGGCGTATCGCTGGGGCTTCGGAGCCGGCGGTAGGCAGGATCCGGCCGGCGAGGACTTCAGAGGTAGGAGATCCGATCCTCCGCGGACTTCAGGGGGCCAGATTCTATTGACATGATATTTGACGTGATAATCTATTGAATCTGGCCTCATTGGGGTCCGTGGAGGATTTCTCCAACATCTCTACATGGACCACGCACCATTATTAAAGAGTGAAGAGCAGTAGTACTGCTCCCAGGCCAGATACGTTAAAGGAGACACCCATCTTTCACTATAAACTCACCCAGTAAAGACATTGGTCAACTCACATAATAAAAGTGTGAATCACCTCACTGTTGGATTCCTCTAGCAATTACAGTAAGGCTCAGATGCTTCATAAGGCAATACAGGACCAGGACAATGTGGAGTATCTTTGCTGGTCGCACGCACTCCATCTTCCCAATCTGGATTTGGGATTGAAAGACCCAGGAAAAGTGTTGGTTCAAGGAGGGTACGTTGTAAGCAAGCACAATTTATGACATTGCACAACATCATGACTGATCACAGGGCACGTCAGATAAGGCATCAGCCTTAGCTTCCAATTTCCTGTTTTTTTGGAGTTTGGACCAACGTGAGATAGCCCTATCGTCTGGTCTTTTAAACCAGCAAGTTTTTTGATGATTAAATTTCCTTGGTTTTGAAAAGCAAATGTCTCCCCAAGGGGTGTGGGTCTGGGGGTGTGTGTACACACACACACACACACACACCCCACTCTGTCTCTGTCTTTCTCACTGTCTTTGCAATCAGAGGTTCAGTGCTTCTGAACATTGAGGTGCTATCTCTAATATGAATATAAGAAGAGCCATGCTGGATAAGACCAAGGGTCTAGCATTCTGTTCACACAGTGGCCAATGAGCTGCCCATGAGGAACTCACAAGCGGGACATGAGTGCAACAGCACCCTCCTGCCCAGGTTTCCCAGCAACTGGTATAAATAGGCATACTGCCTTGGATACTGGAAGTAGCTATAGCCATCATGACTAGTAGCCCTTGATACCCTTATCTCCATGAATTTGTTCAATGCCCCTTTAAAGCCATCCAAATTAGTGGCCATCACTACATCTTGTGGCAGCAAATTCCATAATTTAACTATGCACTGTGTGAAGAAGTACTTCCGTTTACCTGTCCTGAATCTCCCACCAATCAGCTTCATGGGATGACCCTGGGTTCTAGTATTATGAGAAAGGGAGAAAAATGTCTCCCTATGCACTTTCTCTAACTATGCATAATTTTAAACACCACTATCATACATTGGAGACGGGTGGCCAGTCTGAACGGTGGGATGGAGCGCAAGTCAGCAGAGGCTTAGCCAAGGGAGATCAGTGGATGAGGAGCAGTCTTTGAATCCTCGAACCATACCACAGAAGGAGAAAACTGAGGCACAAGACATGTGGGGGGCAGAGGGGTATCGCATAACCACACAAAAGTACTCCTTTACATCTGCATTCTCCTGCTCTAGCAATAACTCCCATTTCACAGAGTCAGGTGACTTTAAGATGATGAATGGGAGCAGAGAGACCACACAGCCATAATAACAATGATAATAATTAAAATAAGATATGATACTCTCAGAGCCACGTAGAAAAGCAGCCCTTTGAACATAGGAACAAGTTCTGACAGCCTCCCAACATCCATGTTTTTGTTCTGAAAGCATCCAAAAATCCATCACAAAGCAGGCCTATTCAGAAGCCACATAGTACAAAATTATTTATTTATGTATTTCTTTCTCTACTGCCCAATAGCCGAAGATCTCCAGATTATGTATATCTTACTTGTCTGACGTTAAGAGCTGGACTGCTCAGGAGAAAGTATAGGCATACCTTTGTATGTGATGATGATACTGATGATTATATCCCTTGGAAGCCAGCAGGAACCCTTTGTAACCCCACCCTCCTTCACACATACGCAAAAACACCCCAAACCATAACATCAATGATAATGATTATAATTAAAATAGCACGTGATATTCTCAGAATCACACAGAAAAGCAGCCTTTGGAATACAGGAACAAGTTCACACCCCTGCCTCACCAATCCATGATGTACAAGTGTTTTCAAATCAGGGTCGGCAAACAATAGTACTCTGAGCATGTGTAGTTTTATACTTTAAACTCACTTAAATTATATCACAACTATGACTACAGAAATAAAATGGAGCTTGCTTCTGCTATCCTGATGCTGAACACATTTATTTCAGAATCAGCACCATTTACTTGTAGAAAAGGATAATCTATTTCAAAAATAAAATGTTTATTTTTAAAAATTGTCGATTTGTATAGTTTTGTATTTTTTTATCCTGAAAGTTCTACCCTTGTAAGTTCTACTCTTAAAAGGCAGCCTAAAAATTCCATTCCAGGAGACTGTGCTGAGGGAGATGAGACTGAGAAGTAGCATGATTCCTACTGAAAGGCTGGCTGGGGAACGCTGGGCGTTGTAGAACTTATTTCTGCCTAAACATGCCTAGGATTGCCTCTGATTCTCGCGCCCCCCCCCCATCCCTTCCTATTCTTTTTTCCTTTTTGTCATGTAGATTGTAAGCCCGCAGGCAGGAATTGTCTTCACTTACTATTTATTTGAGTTCAACATGCATGTGGTTTGTTGGGCTTTAACCTGACTTGCCCAAAGCCTTTAAAGCATATTTGATTTGATGATCCTCCTTTTGCATTGTGTTCTTGTATGCACCATGCAATTTGTAATGAGAAACAGCTACACCACATGGCTTCTCCAACTTGGCTCTGTGCTTCCTCCTCCCTCCCAATCCCCTTTCCTTTTATGTCTCTTAGAATGTAAGCCTGTGGACAGGGGCTGTCTTATTTCCTATCTTTGTAAGTCACCTGGGGAGACTTCTGAGCTAAAAGGCAGACTAAAATGCAATAAATAAATAGGCTTGCATACAATTTCAATCTATCTCTTTCACTCAAAAGTGGTTTTGAAAAAATGACTGGCAGTGTGGAAGCTTCTGTGATAAAAATTAATGAAAATTTCTGCATGCATGATACTGCATACGTTTGATTCTGTTGTACAAAGAATCCTGTGTAACTGGGAAGTTTGCACTTTTCTTTTTGTTTGAATCTGCAGAAATTGCTCTGAGAAGATGTGACATTACTGCCCCTATACAGTATTTGCCTGTCTTGAACGAGAAAGTCATGGATGGGGGTGGGGGGGACTTTAAGAGTGTGTTGAAACATCAGTGTCTTGCAGCATTTTCCCATCCCCTCAGCCAAGTCTATTCCTTTCCTAATTATGCCTTGGAATACATGGAATGTGCCTTTTTTCATAGCAGCTGCACACTCGGTTGACTGTCTTCAAACTGTCAAGCCCAAGATCTCTGGTTTGGTCAGTCACAAGCATACAGGTGATTTCCCGCCCCCTGCCCCCCACCCATGTGCATCACTTTACACTTGCTTACATAGAACTGCATTTGTCGTGTTGATGTCCATTTTTCCACTACGGAGTGATGCTTTTGGAGCTCTTTGCAATCCCTCTTTGTTTTAACTTCCCTAAATAATTTCATGTAGTCAGCAAACTTTGCCACCTTGCTGCTTAGTCCTAGTTCCAGATCATTTATTATTATTACTAGTATTATTATTACTACTACTACTATTATTATTTTTACATTTGTTATTATTACATTTATATCCTGCCCTTTTCCCTCTTGCAAGTAATGCAAGGCAGCTTCCATGGGCAGCCTCCTCCTCCATTTTATCCTCACAACAACCGTGTGAGGTAGGTTAGGCTCAGAGTCAGTGAGTGGCCCAAAGTCACCCAGTGAGCTTCATGGCCAAGTGGGGACTAGAACCCAGATCTCCCAGGTTCCAGTCCAAGATTCTAACCACTACACCACACTGTCTTTATGAACAAGTTCAAAAGCATTGGTCCCAATACAGATCCCTGCTATCTAAAAGTGCAATATGTTTAAAAATTTAAGCAGGAAAGCAGTGAATACCCTTTTAAGTTGTTAAACAAATGAAATTACGCCACACAAAAAGTCTTATGAATGGTTTATAGGGAAAATTAAATGCAGAAGAACATCATATACAGTAGTAAAATGTGAAACACGCAATGATTACAAAGAAAATACATGTGATACACTACAGTGTAACACTTGATAAGGCCTATTTAAACAAAACAAAAACAATGTCAGTAGGCCCAAAACAATGTTAGTAGGCCTAAATAAGCCCAGCAGCAGTTTCAGTTGTACTTAGCTGTACTTAAACTTAAACCAATCCAAACTAGTTAAATGCAGTGTTTGAAGGTTTAAGTTAAACTAGGAATGGCGGAGAATTTCTCCCCGAAACTTCGGGGGGCCGAGCGCCAACGTGTTCGGCCCCCCGAACAAGTTTTGGGGAGAAATTCTCCGTACCCCCCCGCCCCCTGCACCCCCCCCCCCCGGGACGGGACTTACCTTTGCTGAATGTCCCTCCCGGCAGCGGGTCCGGCCGGCGGTTCGGCGGGTGTTCGTGCGGGGCGGGAGCGGCAGCCGGTCTTTCGACCGGCTGCCGCCACCACCATTCCAATAAAAGAAAAAAAAAACAAAAACGCCCCCGTGATAGGCTATGTGATGATTAACGTAGCCTATCACGGCTAGATTTGCAAAGTCAGCCATGATAGGCTACGTAAACCGTCATGTAGCCTATCACGGGTGACTTTAAAAAAAAAAAGCGCGTACGGATAATGGCGGCCCCCATAGGGAGCCGCCATTCCCGTTCCTTATTTGGTCGCTGTAGTCTATGTAAAGATTTACGTAGACTACGGCGAAAATAAGGGCAACTCTATTTGCGTTGCCCTTATTTTCGCCGTAGTCTACGTAAAGATTTACGTAGACTACAGCGACCAAATAAGGAACGCGAATGGCGGCCCCAATAGGGAGCCGCCATTCGCGTTCCTTATTTGGTCGCTGTAGTCTACGTAAATCTTTACGTATTATTTTTACATTTGTTATTATTACATTTATATCCTGCCCTTTTCCCTCTTGCATTAGCGTACGCACTTTTTTTTTTTAAAGTCACCCGTGATAGGCTACGTGACGATTAACGTAGCCTATCACGGCTGACTTTGCAGATCTAGCCGTGATAGGCTACGTTAATCGTCACGTAGCCTATCACGGGGGCATTTTTTTTTTAACTTTGGAGTTCGCAGCCGGGTGAGGCGGGAAGCCTCCTCCCCGGCCTGAATTTCGACCGGGCGAGGCGGGAAGCCTCCCCCCCCGGCCTGAACTTCGCGGGGGGAGCAGCGAAGCGCCTACCCCCCACCGCGAACAAGCTTCGACGACAGGTAAGTGACTTTCGTCCACCCCTAAGTTAAACAACAGTATGGTCCAATATTTTAGAGAAAAGGAAGAGAGTGAGGAGCAGAAGGGGGGATTAAAAGGAATGTATAGCTAGCTACCTCTGCAGATTCCAAGCAGAGCTCTGAAGACCAGGCTTTCATGGACCCAGAGGAAGGTTGAAAGACACCTCTCCTAGAATCCAGAGTGTAGACCTCAGCAAAGTCCAGGTAGGGCAAATTAGTCCAGGTAGAGAGTGAAGACAATATTTGAAATTGAAAAGTGTTGTGAAGCCCAAGCTTCACCAGTGATCAAAATAAAATGGCGGGCAAAAGCTACACCAAACTGCTCAGGTGCCAGGTTCCTGGCTCAGAGAAAATGAGCTTGGGGAAAGATAGCCCAAAATAGTCTCAAAGCCAAGAGAAAAGATGTTTAAAAAGAGAAAAGATGATTCTTCTTCTCCCAAAAGGGGAGGCAAGAACAAAAAAAAACCTCTCAAAACAAATCAAAATCTGCTAATACAATTCAGAGTTAAGCAAAAGGTAAAAATCAAACAAGCCAGATTAAAACAAATGTTGTTCTTGTCTTTTCACAGGGTGCCTTTGCTTTCTTTAATCCCTTGACAGCCCTCAATTTTCTGCTTTTTGATTGGCTCTTTTCTGTAGTTGCTAACTGGAAAATCTGGTTCTGAATGACATAAGGGGGTGGGGCAGAAATCTGCCAGGACAGTGTCTCATTGTTTAAGGCAGCTGATGTTACTCTAGGCCTTATCAGGGTACATGGGAACACTCTGGACTCGTGGAGCTGCTGGCTGCAGGGAGTAATAAATGTAACCTTTTCTCCTACTGCTCCATCGTTCCATGGCTTGACCACAGCTTTGTCAGCACAATTACCAGCTTCTCAAACTCCCGGCAGCAAAACTTTCTGCCCTCAAGGAAAGACAGGCCTGCATATGAAGCAAAGTTTCACTCCCATTCTATGTCATAGCTTCCTTTGAAGCCCTCTGTTCCCAGCACTTGAATCCAGAAAGGGACCTTAGTAACACAAATGATTAAGGGGAAAGGGGGGGGAGTGGAGGAAGAAGGGGAACAGCTGGGAGTGCAGACCAGTAAACAGCAGCAATGGGGTCTGGTCACACTGAGGGAATTGTTTGTCTGCGTACACACACAGAGAGGACCCAGAAACTCAGTTACCAGCTGCTGCTGCTGCCTTTTCTCTACACGGCAGTTATTCCCCTCCCCCCACATTCCAAGTGCCGGCTTATGAAATCTCATAGGGATTCATTATACCAATAAAAATTATTTAAAAATAAGTAAATTGGATTTTTTTAAAAAAAGGAATTCCATTCCACCAACTGCAATAGAAAGGGAATAGGAAAACATATATGGTTTTCATATATAGCGTCCAGCTGTTTGGCAAGTGATGGACACAAACGGCTGCCAGCACATGTTTTCAGTGTCAAAACTGCATGGCTGAGTATTTATTTTATTTTTTCTGTTAACTTCCCTTTCTCCCTCACTCTTTAACCAATCTTCCTGAAATTTTCAGGTTATGTAAAATAGACATTTCTGTCTGGCAGTGTGATTTTCAGAGAGATTGGTGAAACTCTTTCAATTTTATTAAGGTTAGAATAACCCACCCTCCTGATTTTCATTTAACATGGCGTAATCCTTTTTTGATTGATTGCCTTATCTAGTGGAGGCACAACTGTGCCTCCAATAATAAATAGTTCATCATCATGCTCTACAGAAGAGCCATATATGCCCACAGCCTCCCCTGCAGGTTCCTTTTCAGTTCTGTGGTCCAATGAATATTGTGTTCTGCAGTTAGAGATGGGTTAGAACACACCTTTGGTCCATAAGTCCATTCCATCCTATTTCCACATTCATCTGCATTTTTTTAAAAAATCCACGCACAAAGGTGCATCTAAATATGGACAGCTACATTCTGATCTGCGCATTAATTTGGGAGGTGTGGATCAGGTCAGTTCATATTAGAATTGGTAAAGATTGAATTCCTCAGTCTTCCCTATCCACAATGCATTGGCCTTCCCTAGAGGAAAGGCATGCACAAGGTAGCCATTTGAAAAGGAGAACAGCGACTCTTGTACTTGTAACAGTTGTGTAAGAAAGGATTTTGGTTGGTGCAGCTTGTTATGCAGAAGTGAGGAAAGCTGAAAGTGCTGAAATTCTCACTTCTGCATAATTTAAACATACAGGAACCTCATCCTCTTTGGCATCTGGTCTCCCAAGGTTATGCTACTCACTCCGAGGTCAACCAGTTCTCCAAAGCCTCCCAGGGCCAGTCCCAGCCATGTCTTGGATCACCCAGAGCTCTACCTTGGCTTTCTCTCTGCTGATCCCACTTTTCTCTGCCAGGCACAAGCGCATGCCAAACCCTGCCTGTCCTGTGTCTTTTCCCTGATGCCTGCCAGCCCCAGCTCTGGCTTTATTTCCTCATCATCCACAATTCTTGCAAAGTGAGCAGAATGAAATACAGATGCAAAATGTGCTCGTAAGAATCCCCTCTCTTGCACCCATCTGCCAGAGAATAGATTTTAATCTTTAATCCATGAGCAATCAGTGAACACCAGTGAATTGCAAATTACAGATGTTTTACTGTCTTTGGCATTTTAAGCTTCTCCACTGCTACTCGCAGCCTTCCCTCTTCTGCATGCAGCGGATGCTACGCACCATCACCAAAACCATATGACACTGTCATCATTTAGTAATTAAACCTTTATTCACTTTAAATACACAAAGCTGGCTGGGGAGGCAGCTATGAAGAAGCTTTTAACCCTTTCCTAATGCACAATGTATGTATATGTGAAGTCCAGGGGGTGGGGGGAGTGGAAGCAAAGAGGCAGATGCCACACCTAGATTTCAACTTCTGTTGGTCTTGCTTCTTCCTTACACAATACTGTCTTGCAGATTTGCAGGCATAGCTCCATCAAAGACCAGGAGTGTTTCAACCAACGATTTGCTCAGAGCTGGCTGTGTGTTGAGGTTGTTAGGGATACATGACGTCACGGCCATCCAGCAGCCGCCCCGGAGCTTATCAGGGAAAACCTGGATTCCCTGAGACTGCTTAAAGTCCGATTCTTTTCCTTAAGTCAGGTTCTTCCTGGTATAGTTGTTGTATGCCCCAACCCCCACTTTTAGCTCAGGTATGCTAGCCCTGCCCAGAGGTGTGTCTTTCACCGTGGCCCCAGTCAAGGGGTGCTTCGTCCCATTGTGATGAATGAGGCTTGCCCTCTGAATGCCCACAGAAATAACAGAGATCCCCCTGAATTGACATGGCACAGTTTAAAGCAGTAAAGCATGATCTTGAGGCTCCAGTTCTCCTTTGTTTGGTCTATTGCCTTAGGAAGAAACTACTTCCACCCTTCATTATAGAGATCCTGTGGGTTAAAATGGGGACTGGTTTCTGTCTTTGTGTCCGTCCGTCCCCTCACCTTTCCCAGCGCAAGTCTACTCAGAAGTAACTCCCTTTGTGCTCAATGAGGCCTGCTCCTGAAATGCAGGTGCATCTGGACTTTCAGGGGAAAGGAGAAAGGGGGGGGAGCCTCTCTTATTGGTTGAGCACCCCATACCAGTCAGATGATGTTCACCCCAATCACCACCCCCACCAGGAAATATGTTCTGTGAAGCAATTTTTACTGCTGCAGAGAGCCTGCTCATGGAGCTCTGCATGGACCAAAGTAGGAATAAACTGAAATTTCCTGCACTGGAGGGATGTAAACAGTGGTGTCCACCAAGGATCTATATTGGGATCAGTGCTTTTTAATTTGTTCATAAATGATCTGGAGTTAGGGGTGAGCAGCAAAGTGACCAAGTTTGCTGATGACACAAAATTACACAGAGGGGCAAAGGGGGGCAAAAGGGGTCAGTAGAGAGCTACAAAAAGATCTCTCTAGAGATGTGAATACTGGGTTGGGGGGTGGGGGAGGGGCTGGAAAGCAGGGGGAGGAAATTAAAAAAAGCTGGAAAGCCTCTCCCATTTTTTCCCAAAAGACAAGAAAAAAGGAATCTTGGGGAAAAAACCCTCTAGTTTTTCCATTTTTTTTCCAGTTCAACACCCCCACCCTGAGTTTTATTTCAGGTATTCACATCTCTAGATCTCTCCAAACTGGGGGCAACTGACTTTAAAATGGCAAAAACAGTTCAGCATAAGCAAGTGTATAATGATGTACATTGGTGCAAAAAATACTAACTTCACATATACGCTGATGAGATCTGAGTTAGCAGTGACTGGTCAGAAAAGGGGTCTTGGGATCATAGTGGATAGTTCGATGAAAACATTGGTCCAAGTGTGCGCCTGCTGTGAAAAAGGCAAATGCCATGTTGTCTATTATTAAGAATCAAAAATAAAACCGCCAATAATATAATGCTTTTATACAAATCTATCGTGTACTACACTTGGACTACTATGTACAGTTCTGGGCACTGTACCTCAAAAAGGAGGAAAAGGTGCAGAAAATAATCAAAGGGCTGGAGCAACTCCCCTATGAGGAATGGTTACAACATTTGGGGCTTTT
Source organism: Heloderma suspectum (assembly GCF_057233095.1). Taxonomy (NCBI): domain Eukaryota; kingdom Metazoa; phylum Chordata; class Lepidosauria; order Squamata; family Helodermatidae; genus Heloderma; species Heloderma suspectum. The sequence continues at coordinate 183,946,205 of NC_139460.1, forward strand.
TAGCATTAATAAAAGGTGAGCGGGGGGGGGGGACATGACACAGGTGTATAAAATTATGCATGGTAAGGCAAAAGTGGATTAGGAATTGTTCTTCTCCCTCTCTCATACTATTAGAACCTGGGGTCATCCTATGAAGCTCAGTGGTACTTCACACAACATGTTGACTTGGTTCGCTTAGGGATGTACGAAAGTCACTTACCTTTCGCGGATTATGTTGATGGTGGGGGGGGAGGCGCTCCGTCCCTCCCCCCGGAATCCTGGATGGGGGGGAGGTGCTCCGTTCCTCCCCCCCCCCGGAATCCTGGCCGGCCGGCTGTGCTCCGCAGGGATTCTGTGGAGCCGCCGGCTGGCTCTGCCAGCAGCCAGACATCCAGCCGCTGGCTAGCAGGGACGCAAATGGCGGCGGCTGTAGCTGCCACCGTTTGCGTCCCTGCAGTCAGCCATGATAGGCTACGTAAATGTTTACGTAGCCTATCACGGCTGACTTTAAAAACAACAACAACAACAACGCGCATACGCAAATGGCGGCGGCCACGGCCGCCACCATTTGCGTTCCTTATTTTGGCACGTCTTAGTCTACATCAAGATTTATGTAGACTAAGACATGCCAAAATAAGGAACGAAATGGCAGCGGCCGTGGCCGCCGCCATTTGCGTACGCGCGTTGTTGTTGTTGTTGTTTTAAGTCAGCCGTGATAGGCTACGTAAATCTTTACGTAGCCTATCATGGTTTTTTTTTTAAACCTAGCCGTGATAGGCTACGTAAATCTTTACATAGCCTATCATGTCCTTTTTTTTTTTTACAACTGGAAATGGCAGCAGTGGCAGCCGGTCAGAAGACTGGCCGCCGCCGCCGCCGAACCGCCGCCGCCGCTGCCGGAGCCGCCACCGCCAGGAAGATCCGCCCCAGGTAAGTCTCGTCCTGGGGGGGCGGGGGGGCAGACCGTTCCGCCACCAATTTCGGGGGTCTGAATGCGCTGGCATTTGGCCTCCCCGAGATCCGTGGTGGAATTCTCTGACATCCCTAGTTCGCATGCAACAAACAACTCATGGTCACCTAGCAACTCACCTACTTCTGCTCCTTTCAACTCCATGTTGTACAAACCCAGAACTCTGAGTTGTTAAGGAAAAAACAACCCAGAGTTTTAACCTGAGAAGAAATCATGGGCTAAAACTCTGGGTTGTTTCTCCCTCAACAACCCAGAGTTCTGGGTTTGCACAGCACAGAGGAAATGTTCTCCCCTCCAAACTATTAGAAGGCAGATTTAATACAACTCCAATGAATAACAGATACTCCTCCCTCTCCCCTGCTTTCTCCTTTCCCCTGAAAGTCCAGATGCACCTGCATTTCAGGAGCAGGCCTCATCGAGCACAAAGGGAGTTACTTCTGAATAGACTTGTGCTGGGAAAGGCGGTGGGACTCAAGTTCTGGGGAGCAAGCACACTCCAGTGACCTCTTTTCTTCCCCCTCTTCTTTCACCTCCCATACTGTCCTCACCTTTAGGTTTTGTTTTAAAGAAACAGATCTCCTTGCTTGTGTCCTCCATAGTGACAGATGGATGGGATGTCTGTGAGAGAAAAGAGCAGGAACAAGGGAGATGCAGGAAGTACATGGTGGCCAATTGGCTTTCTCTGTGCGTTGGTCCTCACCCAGGACTGCCATGGGAGGGGCTGCAGGGGGAAGCATTCAGAGAGAGAAAGTGAGAGAGGGTGGGATTCATACTACATGTCACTTTGCCTGCAGAACACCTATTTATCTCTGATCATTATAAAGTTTAAACAGTAACTATGGCAACTGCTCTTAAAAGAAACTATTTTTGTTTGTGTTCTTATTTTTGTGAATCTTCCCCTCCCGCCTCACCTGAAAACCTGAATGCTAAAAATACATTCATACTGATTGAACAACTATAATTATAAGGTTTACACTTCACCAATGATGGCTTGTGTCACACCTCGAGGCCTGGAACCCAGCTCATGTTTTTCCCAGGTTTCAGCTCTTGGACGAGACTGGTTTGCCCTGATCCAGCTGTCTGTCAGTGTGTGTGTGTATGCATGCACACGCACTGGAGCAGCTAAGTAATTCAGACCCTGGACTTAATGGTCTGTTAGGGGGCCTGTCATGGTTCCCCTTATGACCTGGACCCCTGAACAGCTCCTTAAGAGTCCCATCTTCCATCTTTTAAACTTCTCATTTCCAGTAACATGGGGTTTAGACTGTAGATATGGGGTGCTGGACACTCCATTCTCCTGGGGTTTTAACCACAACAGTTTACTGGTAAATTAAAGCAAGCAAATCATAACTAAAGATATTTACATAATAGACCTGAGTGATACAAGAGGCATTAAGAGAAAATAAGTTATTCTACCCTAGCTGCACTTAGACTTCTCCAGGCTGCTTCTTCCTGCTCTCTCTTCATGTTCTGATCTTCCTCTCTCTGGTCTCTCTCTCACTGGCTTTCTCTCCTGTTATATCCCCTCCTTCCCTAAAACCAAAAGTACTGTTTCGAACCTGAAGAAATGAAACCTAAATCAGGGAAATAAAATTTAACTAGGGAAATTAAACTACTCTTATCAGGGATACTCCCTCCCAACAAAAAAACCCCAGGCTTTTAAGCCTGACCTTTTTACCTTGCCTCTGTAGGCCTCAAACTTCCACAGGGCCCCTTTAGACAGCACTGTGTATTACTTCAGCTGTGAAATATGCAACTAATATTTGTCTTCTCCACCCCACCCCCACCATTCCATGATTTTCAATTGCTTTTACATCCATGACATGTTAGAGTAAACAACAACTAATTGCCGACCCCTTTAGTTAAGGCGAATCACCAAAAACAAGGTTCCACCATTATAAGCCTCAAAATTCCACCACTTATAAAAATGACACCTGTTGAGCTAATAAGTTGAATCATGGTATCCATGATCTATCTGTTGAGGCCTGCAATTATACAAAATTTCAAACCAATCTGCTAAACATTGCCCCCAGGACAGCAAGTTAAAATGCACTGAAAATTGACACATTTGCACTTTTCCCCAGTATATTAGGCAGTATATTGAGCTTTTGCTATTGAGTGGTATAGAAATGTAATAAATATAAATAAATTTATAAATTCAGTCTGTTTATAGACTGTTTATAAATTCAGTCTGTTTATAAATTCACTCTATAAATTCCTAAATTCAGTCTGTTTCCCATCTCCTAGCTGAGCTGAGCAGAGGATGCTGCTCCAGCTAGTCTAGGGGCTATACAAGGAAGCAAGCTCCCAGAGAGCGAGCTAACAGGGAGAGCAAACAGGAATTGGCCAGGGGAGCTGCAGTGGGAGAGGAGACAAAGGCAAAGTGGTGAGTGGGCTGGAGTAAGCCCAGGGGGCTGTCCTTTCCATCCCAAGTCTCCGTGTGCTCACCATGTGCTCCTGAGAGCTCCAATTGAATTGAGGGGGTGTGGCCTGAGTAATCCCAGCAGCTGTGTGGGCAGGAAGTTTCAGTCTGTTTCCCGTCTCCTGGCTGAGCAGAACAGAGGAAGCTGCTCCAGCTGGTCTAGGAGCTATACAAAGAAGCAAGCTCCCAGAGATCAAGCGATTAGAGAGAGCAAACAGGGAGAGCAAACAGGAGTTGACCAGGGGAGGTCAAGGGGGAGGCCCTAACATTTTTTTTCATTAAAAAAAATTTTTTCTTATAACACACACTTCCATAACAGGGGGACTATTTTTTAACCTCCAGTGAATAGAGGACAAAGCACAGGCTATCCCAGGACAATCAGAAAGATAGAAACATAAAGGGAATAGAGACTATGGAAGGAAAAGACACTCCAGTGGTGGTGACCTGCAAGGTGTGTGCCATGTTTGTTTTCCTGCCTGAGATCATAGAATCATAGAATAGTAGGGTTGGAAGGGGCCTACAAGGCCATCAAGTCCAACCCCCTGCTCAATGCAGGAATCCAAGTCAGAGCATCCCTGACAAATGGCTGTCCAGCCTCGTCTTGAAGGCCTCCAGTGTGGGAGAGCCCACCACCTCCCCAGGTAATTGGTTCCATTGTCAACATGGCCTACACGTGGAACAAGTGCAAGTTGATCTAGCTGTTGGAAGAAAAAGTAAGAGGACTGGAGTGGCGACTGTCAACCCTCCAGGGAATAAGAGAAGACAAAGAGTTCTTGGAAGGAACGGTGGAACTACAGCAGCAAAGTGAAGAACAGAAGCTAGAAGAGCAACAGCAAGCTGAGGCAGAAGAGGAAAATGCTGAGGTGAGAAAACTGAAGTAGAGGATACTCCTTGGAAAAGGGTGACAGTTAGGAGCAGAAGAACTAGAAGCCACTCTACACCAGTGGAAGCATTGGAACTATGGAACCATTCCCAGGTACTTGAGGATGAGACTGGAGGATAGCCTGCAGAGGAAGAATTACAGGGGAACCTGCATGACAGCGAGCAAGAGGCTGAAGGTCAGTCAAGCGGAGGTGATGAAACCAAGGCCTAGAACAAGAGGAGAAGAGGAGGAGGAGTGGGATACGCCTTGCTGCATGGGACTGAAACCCATTTATGTCGCAAAGACCAATGGATTCGCCAGGTATGCTGCCTCCCAGGAGGACGGATTCGAGACGAGACGGAAGGGTTGCCTACACTCATAAAGCCCACCGGCAGGTATCCCTTTCTTCTCATCCATGTGGGAACAAATGATACTGCCAAGCAGAGCTACGAAGAAATCATGTCAGACTTTGAAGCTTTGGGAAGGAAACTCTAGAACACTGGGGCCCAGATATTTTTCTCTTCCATCCTTCCAGTAGTTAGAAGAGGGATAGAAAGGGAAAGAAAAATACTCTGGGTGAATGACTGGCTACAAAGGTGGTGCTGGCATGAGAGATTTGGATTCTGGGTCCACGGGCTATACTTCCTGGAAGATGGACTGTTGGCAAGGGACGGGTTGCACCTCACAAAGGCTGGGAAGAATGTGTTTGGCCACAGCATGAAGAACTTCATCAGGAGGGCTTTAAACTGAATCCTATGGGGGAGGGAGATGTAAAGTTGGGGGTAACAATGGATGAAGGCTCATGCACCACAGTGGAGAGAACAGCTCTAATAGCACCCAATAATAGTCTTCAGACACATGTAGGAAAAAAGCCAGACTATGAAGCACATGGTCTTCAGTGTCTATATACAAATGGCCAGAGTTTGGGAAACAAACAGAATGAACTTGAACTCTTAATACAGGAGGGAAATTATGACTTGATAGGTGTAACTGAGACTTGGTGGGATGACTCTCATGACTGGAATACAGCAATTGAAGGATATACTTGTTCAAAAAGAACAGGAGGAACAGAAAGGGAGGTGGGGGTGCACTGCATGGGAAAAATACATATCTCTGCACAGAAATACAGGAGGATGAGCTTGGTGGCCCCATCGAGAGCATCTGGGTTAAAAGAAACCCAGATTGTTTCCCGCCTCCCAGCTGAGCAGAGCAGAGCAAGCTGCTCCAGCTGGTCCAGGGACTACAGAAGCAGGCAAGCTCCCAGAGAGCGAGCGAACAGAGCGAGCGGACAGGGGGAGCAAACAGGAGTTGGCCAGGGGAGTTCGGCAGGGGAGGTCAAGGGGGAGGCCCCTAACATTTTTTTTCATTTTTTTTATTTTAACTAACTTTTTTCCATTTATTTGTCTTGTAACACACACTTTCACACCAATGGGACTCTGCTTTTAACCTCTACTGAGTAAAGGAGCAGGCACAGGCTAGTCTAGAACAATCACAAAGCTAGACACAAAAAGGGAAAAGAGGCTATGGAAGGACAAGACTCTCCAGTGGTGGTGACCTGCAAGGTGTGTGCAATGTTTGTTTTCTTGCCTGAGAACAACATGGCCTACACCTGCAACAAGTGCAAGTTGATCACGCTGCTGGAGGAAAAAGTAAGTGGACTGGAGCGGCGACTGTCGACCCTCCGGGGAATAAGAGAACACGAAGAGTTCTTGGACAGAATGGGGGAACTACAGCAGCAAAGGGCAGACCAGAAGCTTGAAGAGCAACAGCAAGATGAGGCAGTGGGAAATGCTGAGGTGAGGAAAAATGGAATAGAGGATACTCCTTGGAAAAGGGTGACAGTTAGGAGAAGAAGAACTAGACGCCACTCTGCACCAGTGGAAGCAGTGGAGCTGTGGAACCGATTCCAGGTACTTGCGGATGAGACTGGAGGACAGCCTGCAGAGGAAGAATCACAGGGGAACCTGCATGAGAGTGAGCAAGAGGCTAAAGGTCAGTCAAACAGAGGCGATGAAACCCAGGCCTACAACAACAAGAAGAGAAGAGTGGTAGTAGTGGGAGACTCCTTGCTGCGTGGGATCGAGACCCAAGTATGTCACGAAGACCCGTAGACTCGCCAGGTATGCTGTCTCCCAGGAGGATGGATTAGAGACATGACTGAAAGGTTGCCTGCACTCATAAAGCCCACTGACAGGTATCCCTTTCTTCTCATCCATGTGGGAACAAATGATACCTCCAAGCGCAGCTACGAAGAGATCACATCAGACTTTGAAGCTTTGGGAAGGAAACTCAAGAACTTTGGGGCCCAGATAGTTTTTTCATCCATCCTTCCAGTAGTTAGAAGAGGGATAGAAAGGGAACGAAAAATACTTCGGGTGAATGACTGGCTACGAAGGTGGTGCCGACGAGAGAGATTTGGATTCTGGGACCACGGCCTATACTTCCTGGAAGATGGGCTGTTGGCTAGGGATGGGTTGCACCTCACAAAGGCTGGGAAGAATGTGTTTGGCCACAGCATGAAGAACTTCATCAGGAGTGCTTTAAACTGAATCCCACGGGGAAGGGAGATGTAATGTTGGGGGTAACAATGGACATAGGTGCATGCACTGCAATGGAGAGAACAGCTCTGATAGCGCCCAATAATAGTCTTCAGACACATGTAGGAAGAAAGCCAGACTATTTATTTATTTATTTATTGCATTTATACCCCGCCTTTCTCCCTCTCGCAAGGAACTCAAGGCGGCTTACATTATCCTCCTCCTCACCATTGTATCCTCACAACAACAACCCTGTGAGGTGGGTTGGGCTGAGAGTCTGTGACTGGCCCAAAGTCACCCAGTGAGCTTCCATGGCCAAGTGGGGACTAGAACCCGGATCTCCCGGCTCCCAGTCCGTCACTCTCACCACTACACTACTATGAAGCACATGGTCTTCGATGTCTATATACTAATGCCCAGAGTATGGGAAACAAACAGAACGAACTTGAACTCTTAATACAAGAGGGAAATTATGACCTGATAGGTATAACTGAGACTTGGTGGGATGACTCTCATGACTGGAATACAGCAATTGAAGGATATAACTTGTTCAAAAAGAAGAGGAGGAACAGAAAGGGAGGTGGGGTTGCACTGTATGTGAAAAATACATATCTCTGCACAGAAATACAGGAGGAGGAGCTTGGTAGCCCCATCGAGAGCATCTAGGTTGAAATAAATGGAGCAAAGAATAAAAGGAACCTGGTGGTCGGAGTCTGCTACCAGCCACCCAGTCAAGGAGAAGACAAGGATGAAACTTTTGAAAAGCAAATAGCCAATGTTTTAAGGAAGCATGATGTAGTAGTAATGGGGGACTTCAATTTCCCCGATATTTGTTGGGAGACAAATTCTGCAAAACATGGCCCCTCCAGGAAATTCCTGACTTCTGTGGCGGATAACTTCCTCCTACAGAAAGTAGAGAAAGGAACTAGAGGATCGGCTATCCTTGACTTGATCCTAACCAACAGAGATGACTTAGTGGATCAAGTAGCAGTTACAGGAACTCTGGGGGAAAGCGACCATGTTGTACTTGAGTTCTTGGTTCTAAGGGAAGCAAAAGCCGAGTGTAGTCAAACGCGTACCCTGGATTTTAGGAAAGCTGATTTTCATAAACTCAGAACAATGATCAGTAAGGTCCCATGGCAAGCGATGCTAGCGAGAAAAGGAGTCCAAGATGGGTGGGAGCTTTTAAAAAAGGAAATTCTCAAGGCACAATCACAAGCAATTCCAACAAGAAGAAAAGGTGGAAGACAACAGAAGAAGCCAATGTGGCTTCACAAAAAGCTTAGGGATGACCTGCAAACAAAAAAGGACACATATAGGAAGTGGAAAGAAGGCCAAGTAACAAAGGAAGAGTACAGGCAGATAGCACAGAATTGCAGGGATGGCGTCAGGAAGGCTGAAGCTGAGAATGAGCTGAGATTAGCAAGGGATGTTAAAAACAACAAAAAGGCTTTCTTCAGCTACGTGCATAGTAAAAGGCAGAGGAAAGAAATGGTGGTTCAGCTATTAAATAAGGATAGCAAAACGATAACAGATGACAAGGAAAAGGCAGAGGTGCTCAATTCCTACTTTGGCTCAGTCTTCTCCCAAAAGAAGGTCTATGACCCCCCTGGCAAAGGCGAAGTACAGGCTGAAGGGGCAGGATTGCAGCTTGAGATCAACAGGCATATGGTCAAGGAACACCTCGTTACTTTGAATGAGTTCAAATCTCCAGGGCCAGATGAACTGCATCCTAGAGTCATAAAGGAACTGGCAGAAGAACTCTCAGAACCGCTGTCTATTCTCTTTGAGAAATCATGGAGGACGGGGGAAGTGCCAGATGACTGGAGGAGGGCTAACGTTGTCCCTATCTTCAAAAAGGGTAAAAAGGAGGAACCTAGGAACTACAGACCAGTCAGTCTGACATCAATCCCTGGGAACATTCTGGAGCAGATCATAAAGCAATCCATCTGGAAGCACCTTGACAACAATGCCGTGATTACTCGAAGCCAACATGGATTTGTCAAAAACAAGTCCTGCCAGATAAATCTGATCTCATTTTTTGATCACGTAACCTCCCTTGTAGACCATGGGAATGCTGTAGACATCATATACCTCGACTTCAGCAAAGCTTTCGACAAAGTGCCCCATGATATCCTGATGAGCAAACTAGCTCAAAGTGGGCTAGATAAAACAACGATCCGGTGGATCCACAGTTGGCTACAGAATCGGACTCAAAGAGTGCTTATCAATGGGACCTTCTCAAGCTGGGGAGAGGTAACGAGTGGGGTACCGCAGGGCTCAGTCCTGGGCCCAGTGCTCTTCAACATTTTTATTAATGACTTGGAGGAGGAGGTGCAGGGAATGCTGATCAAATTTGCAGATGACACAAAATTGGGAGGGATAGCTAATACTTTGGAAGACAGAAACAAAATTCAAAGTGATCTGGATAGACTGGAGCACTGGGCAGAAAACAACAGAATGGCATTTAATAGGGACAAATGCCAAGTTCTGCACCTAGGAACAAGAAACCAAATGCACAGTTACAAGATGGGCGATACTTGGCTCAACAATACTGCAAGCGAGAAGGATCTTGGAATTGTTGTAGATCACAAGCTGAATATGAGCCAACAATGTGATGTGGCTGCAAAAAAGGCAAAAGCTATTTTGGGCTGCATTAGTAGAAGCATAGCTTCCAAATCCCATGAAGTACTAGTTTACCCCTACTCAGCATTGGTTAGGTCTCATCTGGAGTACTGTGTCCAGCTCTGGGCACCACACTTTAAGAAGGTTGCAGTCAAACTGGAGAGGGTTCAGAGGAGGGCAGCAAAGATGATCAGGGGAGTGGAAACAAAGCCCTATGAGGAGAGACTGAAAGAACTGGGCATGTTTAGCCTTGAGAAGAGAAGACTGAGGGGAGATATGATAGAGCTCTCCAAGTACCTGAAAGTTTGCCACAGAGAAGAAGGCCAGGATCTCTTCTTGATCATCCCAGAGTGCAGGACACGGAATAATGGGCTCAAGTTACATGAAGCCAGATTCTGGCTGAACATCAGGAAAAACGTCCTGACTGTTAGGGCGATACGACAATGGAAGCAATTATGTAGGGAGGCAGAGGGCTCTCCCACACTGGAGGCATTCAAGATGAAGCTAGACAGCCGTTTGTCAGGGATGCTTTGACGTTCCTGCATTGAGCAGGGGGTTGGACTTGATGGTCTTATAGGCCCCTTCCAACCCTACTATTCTATGATTCTATTAAATACATACATACATACATACATCTATATCTATTTCAAATGTTGGTGAAAAGTATTAATGTAAGTTAATCTGGTTTGTTAAGGAGGTGTGCCTTTCATTGGCTTGGTGAAATTCTGAGCAGTAGTTCAAAAGTTATTAAGGTTTTTCTCCCCATGAAAGCCCTGTAGCAGCAACTCCTGGCAAAGTTATGTCAAGGAGGCTCAGTTTCATTCTGAAGCTAGAATGCTGTCAGTACTCCAGTGTTTCCAGAGGAATTCTATTACAGAGGGTTTCTATGTGCTATGCCTATTTCTTTAGGGGTGGAATATGACCTCACACGTTGAGACCACACATTACTACACAGACGGGGACCCTAGCAGGGGCGGGGGGTGGGTAGGTAGACTTTAAGCCTTTGCCCCTGCTGTGGTCCTAATCTGGATCAGGCCCCCCCATACCTCCAATTTACATTGCCAAAATGGACTCCAGTTGTAAGGTAAACTGTAAGCATAGGACAAAGAGATAAAGCCCCTACCCACCACTCTAGGGTCCTGATCCATATAAGGTCCCACAAGCTTACTTTTGAGTAAAAAGGGGGGGACTCTAGCTCCATCTTTTAAGTTACGTGTAGTTTGATCTTCAGAGAATTTGGGAGGGCTGTGGATGGAATATACAGGTGGGAGGAGCAGAAGGATCAGGGCCTCATACCACCTTTCTGAAAGCAGAAATGCAGCACAAGGGCCCCAATCCTTGCTCTTACTTTCTGTGTGGTACGGTACCAAAGGACATGCAAGGATCATGGCTGTGTTTCCACCAGCGATTTACTCCAACCTGGCTGCGCAGTGAAGTCTCTGTGTTTCCATGGCATCGTGGTCATTCAGCACCAGCCCCGCAATTTATCGTGGAAAAACTGCTGCTTCTTCCAACTTTTCCTGCCTACTTCAGCTCCACTACTGACCTGTTTCCACAACTGCACTGGGTTCGGTATCATAGTCCTGCCTATGGGGCATTTAGCCCGGCCCATGTGGGTGTTTTGCTCACCTGCCTGTGGCCTCACTGGAAGCAGTGTGTGAAGGAGAGGGGGAGATGATACTGGAGGGGGCAGTCAGGCAGAGATGAAGAGATGCACACAGAAGCACCCCTGACATACAAATGCAGTGTCTGCCCACCCTGGGTATCCCTATGAAGTTCCCAGTCAAGGTGGTGGCAGGGAAATCAGGAGAGCTGCAAAGACGGCTTCACGGAGAGTCCGCAAGTCGTTAAGGCACTGAGTCATTAAGGCGATTTAGGGGAAGAAAGGGTTTGAAAGGGAAAGGGATGCTGCACACACAACTTTGCACTCCTTCATTGAAGTTAGGGATGTCAGAGAATTCCGCCACAGATCTCGGTGAGGCCGAATGCCAGTGCATTCGGCCCCCCGAAATCCGTGGCGGACCGAAGCCCACACACACACAAAAGGCGCGCAAAACGGAGCACTTACCTGCTGCCATCCACGCTGACTTACGCATGGCGGCCAAATCTGCGGCCGCCATTCTCTTCCTCATTATAGCCATGATAGACTACATAAATAATTACGCAGCCTATCACGGCTAACACAGGGACGCCATTTGCGTCCCTGCAGAGGCCGTGATAGGCTACGTAAATATTTATTAGGGATGGCAGAGAATTCTGTCATGGATTCCAGTGAGATTCTAAAGAATCTGGCCCCCCAGAATCTGTGGCGGAACGGCCTCCTGCCCCCCGCAGGAGCGGATGCGGTGGATGCAGCGGCGGCAGCTCCGGCGGCGGCGGCAGCAGCTGGTCTCCTGGCCGCCTGTGGCCGAGCTCCTGTGGCCGCCACTGCTGTCCTTCGAGCTGTGATAGACTACATAAGAATTTACATAGCCTATCACGGCTAACCCCTAAAAAAAAAAAACACCAGCGTACACAAATGGCGGTGGCTATGGAGGCCGCCATTTGCGTTCTCTATTTTTCACTGTTCTAGCCTACGTAAATATTTACGTTTTATCCTATGTAACTATTTACGTAGGCTTTTATGACAAAAAAAAAGAAACACAAATGGCGGCCACCGTAGCCGCCACCATTTGCGTACGCTGGTTTTTTTGGGGGGTAGAGGTTAGCCATGATAGGCTACGTAAATTCTTGCGTAGCCTATCACGGCTGCCTGGCTGGACACAAATGGATGGAGATCCGGCTGCGGATGGCCCTGGCCAGCTGCTCTGCGGCCTGGCCGCGGAGGAGAGCCGGCCGTCGAGGATCCCGGGGGGAGGACCAGATCGCCTCCCCCCCGTCAAGGATTCCAGGGGGAGGGATGGAGCGCCTCCCCCCCCCCCATGAAAGATTCCACGAAAAGGTAAGTGAGTTTCATACATCCCTAGTATTTCTGTAGCCTATCACGGCAAAAAAAACCTCAAACAGCGGACGCAAATGGCGGCGGCTATGGCGGCCGCCATTTGCGTTCCCTTTTTTTCGCCGTTTTAGCCTACGTAAATCTTTACGTAGGCTATTAGGGCGAAAAAAAAGGGGAACGCAAATGGCGTAGTGGCTGCCATTTGCGTTCCCTTTTTTTCGCCGTAATAGCCTACATAAATATTTACGTAGGCTAAAACGGTGGGGAAAAAAGGGAACACAAATGGCGGCTGCCATAGCCGCCGCCATTTGTGTCCGCTGTTCTGGGTTTTTTTGCTGTGATAGGCTAAGTAAATATTTACGTAGCCTATCACGGCAAAATACAGGGATGCAAATGGCGGTGGCTATGGCCGCCGCCATTTGCGTCCCTGCAGGCTGCCCAGCGGCCGGATGTCCGGCTGCGGGTGGCCCCGGCTGGCAGCTCCATGGAATCTCCGTGGAGCAGATCTGGCCGGACAGAATTTCAGGGGGAGGGACGCAGCGCCTCCCTCCCACCACGAATGTCACCCTTCAAAAAGGTAAGTGACTTTCGTACATCCCTAGTTGAAGTGAAAGTGCCCTTTAAAACTCACTTTAATTGAAAAAACAGAAGGGCTGGAGCGGAGCAGAAGGGGGCGAGGGAGGCAGAGATGAAGAGATGGACAACTAGGGATGTCAGAGAATTCTGCCACGGATCTTGGTGAGGTCGAATGCCAGTGCATTCGGCCCCCCGAAATCCGTGGTGGAATGAAGCCCCCCTGCCCCCCCCCCACGAAATGGGCCCGGAACGGAGCACCTACCTGCTGCTATCCGTGCTGACTTGCAAATGGCAGCCGCGTCTGTGGCCGCCATTCACTTCCTCCATATAGCCATGATAGGCTACATAAATACTTACGTAGTCTATCACGGCTTAACTACGGGAACGCAAATGGCAGCAGCTACGGCGGCTGCCATTTGTGTTCCCTTTTTTTTTGCTGTTTTAGCCTACGTAAATATTTACGTAGGCTATTATGGCGGGGGGGGGAAAGGGAACGCAAATGGCGTAGTGGCCGCCATTTGTGTTCCCTTTTTTTTCTCGCCGTAATAGCCTACGTAAATATTTATGTAGGCTAAAAAGGCAAAAAAAGGGGATGCAAATGGCGGCCACCGTAGCCGCCGCCATTTGCATTCGCTGGTTTTTTTGCTGTGATAGGCTACGTAAATATTTACGTAGCCTATCATGGTAAAATACAGGGACGCAAATGGCGGCGGCTCCGGCAGCCGCCATTTGCGTCCCTGCAGGCTGCCCAGCAGCCAGATGTCCAGCTGCGGGTGGCCCCAGCCGGCGGCTCTGTGGAATCTCCGCGGAGCAGAGCCAACCAGAGAGAATTTCGGGGGGGGAGGGATGGAGCGCCTCCCCCCCACCGCGAATGTCACCCTTCAAAAAGGTAAGTGACTTTCGTACATCCCTATGCGCAACTAGTATATCATCCACTGGCTCTCTTCGCCATTTCCTCCTGGTGTATTTATTTCCCCTTTAGCACTTTGTCCTGCTTTCTGTGGGCATGTGCTAGGGGGTGTTACTTCTGAGTAAACACATTGGCTGTAAGGCTTTCCTTTCCTGGGAGTAAGTGCCATTAAAATCTGTGTGGCTTGCTTCTGAGTAGGCATATATAGGAGTGCATTGTAAGTCTACTTAGAGTAGCAGTCTTAAGGTCTCCAATCCCCTTCAATGCATTTACTTGGAACTTCTCTTGCCCATTGACTTCACTGACTACTTCTCCCTTTTGCTCACCAGTTTGATGGGCTTTTTTCCTCCTAGGTGATGGGGAAGTCTGCCTTCTCAGCCATGCAGGAAAAAGGCTTGACAGTTAGGATTTCAATGGGTATTAAAAGTGCCTTCAATTGGGAAGCCAGCCACTACTACTTCTTCTAGCCCACCTTGCAGGGTCGTTGGGAAGCCAGAATAAGGGGGAAGGACAACAACAGTGCTGGGGGGGGGGAGAGAAAACCAGCCACTATCTCTTCTCCTAGCCCACCTGGCAGGGTCGTTGGGAAGCCAGAATAAGGGGGAAGAGTAACAAGAGCAGGGCGGGGTGGGAGTGAGCCAGCCAGTAACCGGAGCAAAGCAGAAGGGGGACAGGGAGGGGGGACTCAGCAAGTGGAGGAGGTGGGAACACTGATGAGGTAATCAGCCCCAACCCAGACTCCACTCAGCCATCAAGAAAATAATTCGATTAGAGCTCAGTGGAAACAGCACACAGCCCCAGGCTAAAGCGATGATAAGCCGGGTCTTTAAGGACTGTGGAAACCTTAAAGTCCACAGACTGTGGACTGTGAAAACAGGAAAGGAGAAGATGCAATTGGGGAAACATTGATTGCAAACATTGATTGGGGAAACGTGATTGCGAAACATCGCAACAAAGTTGCAAAGTGAAGCCAATAGCGTGGAAACACACCCCATGTCTCACACTAGGAATATATTCATATACTGAACTCATGTTCAGTATATACACTGAACATGCGTTCACACTCTATGTGTGTTCATTAAGATGGTTGTCGGAATCTAGCCCTGGTAAGTCATCTCATCATGTGTATTAAAATCATTTGTTATATATTTATAATCCAGTTTATCATATACATAAACTTGCAAGAAATCAGTTTCAATACGCTGGGGGGAAGATAGCTTTGCTAACACTGAAACTATAAAATTCCTTTTCAAAAACCAGAGAAATTCAATGATCAAAAACACTGCCAGTTTAGGACCAAACTTAAGGCTATCTCATGTTGGCTCAGGCTTCACAAAGCCAAGAAATTGGAAGCAAGGGCTGATGCCTTAACAGACGTGCCCCATGATCAGTACTGATGTTCTGCAATGTCATAAATTGTGCTTGCTTACAACTTATCCTCCATGCACCCACACTTTTCCTTGATCAGCAAAGATGCCCCACGTTGTCCTGGTCCTGTATTGCCTGTGAAGCATCTGGCTTCACAAAAAGCTTAGAGATTACCTGAAAACAAAAAGAGACACATATAAGCAGTGGAAGGAAGGCCAAGCTACAAAGGAAGAGTACAGGCAGGTAGCACAGAATTGCAGGGATGGCGTCAGGAAGGTTAAAGCTGAGAACGAGCTGAGGTTAGCAAGGGATGCTAAAAGCAACAAAAAAGCTTTCTTCAGATACGTGCATAGTAAAAGACAGAGGAAAGAAATGGTGGTTCAGCTATTAAATAAGGATGGCAAAATGATAACAGATGACAAGGAAAAGGCAGAAGTGCTCAATTCCTACTTTGGCTCAGTCTTCTCCCAAAAGAGGGTCTATCATCCCCCTGGCAAAGGCGAAGTACAGGCTGAAGGGGCAGGACTGCAGCTTGAGATCAATAGGCATATGGTCAAGGAACACCTAATTATTTTGAATGAGTTCAGATCTGCAGGGCCAGATGAACTGCATCCTAGAGTAATAAAGGAACTGGCAGAAGAACTCTCAGAACCGCTGTCTATTCTCTTTGAGAAATCATGGAGGACAGGTAAAGTGCCAGATGGTTGGAGGAGGGCTAATGTTGTCCCTATCTTCAAAATGGGCAAAAAGGAGGAACCTGGGAACTACAGACCAGTCAGTCTGACATCAATCCCTGGGAAAATTCTGGTGCAGATGATAAAGCAATCCATCTGGAAGCACCTTGAAAACAATGCCATGATTACTCAAAGCCAACATGGATTTGTCAAGAACAAATCTTGCCAGACAAACCGGATCTCATTTTTTGATCAAGTCACCTCCCTTGTGGACTGTGGGAATGCTGTAGACATCATATACCTTGACTTCAGCAAAGCTTTCAACAAAGTGCCCCATGATATCCTGATTAGCGAACTAGTTCAAAGCGGGCTAGATGAAACAATGATCAGGTGGATTCACAGTTGGCTACAGAATTGGATTCCAAGAGTGCTTATCAGTGGGATCTTCTCAAACTGGGGAGAGGTAATGAGTGGGGTACCGCAGGGCTCAGTCCTGGGTCCATTGCTCTTCAACATTTTTATTAATGACTTGGATGAAGAGGTGCAGGGAATGCCAGGTTCTGCACCTAGTAAAAAGAAAACAAATGCACAGTGACAAGATGGGCGATACTTGGCTCAACAATACTACAAGCAAGCAGGATCTTGGAATTGTTGTAGATCACAAGCTGATTATGAGCCAACAATGCGATGTGGCTGCAAAAAAGGCAAAAGCTATTTTGGGCTGCATTAATAGAAGCATAGCTTCCAAATCCCGTGAAGTACTAGTTTACCCCTACTCAGCATTGGTTAGGTCTCATCTGGAGTACTGTGTCCAGCTCTGGGCACCACACTTTAAGAAGGTTGCAGTCAAACTGGAGAGGGTTCAGAGGAGGGCAGCAAAGATGATCAGGGGAGTGGAAACAAAGCCCTATGAGGAGAGACTGAAAGAACTGGGCATGTTTAGCCTTGAGAAGAGAAGACTGAGGGGAGATATGATAGAGCTCTCCAAGTACCTGAAAGTTTGCCACAGAGAAGAAGGCCAGGATCTCTTCTTGATCATCCCAGAGTGCAGGACACGGAATAATGGGCTCAAGTTACATGAAGCCAGATTCTGGCTGAACATCAGGAAAAACGTCCTGACTGTTAGGGCGATATGGCAATGGAACCAATTACCTGGGGAGGTAGTGGGCTCTCCCACACTGGAGGCATTCAAGATGAAGCTGGTCAGGGATGCTTTGACTTAGATTAAATTAAATTAGATTCTTTTAAAAAGAAGAAGGAAGGTTTCTGCAGCAAGAAGCTTTAGCCCAGGACCTTAGCTACATGGCTGATCTGGTGCTGAGTGAGATCACATCTGAGTCGTTCATGACAGACGATGCTGTGGCCAATCTGCATCAATCCCGCAGCTTCCCTCTGGAAAAGGCACATTTTTGCAAAGTCATTTTAGTGCATTGTTTTCCTTAAATGTGGTTCCCACGTGGTTCCACTGCAGTGTGCCCCGTCCACCCACATTAAATACTGGGTGTACCTTGGGGTGTTTCTGTGACCTGGCTGTGACCTGGTCAAGGGTAGGGCTGTTCCTTTTTTCCCCTCCATTCCCTCTTTTTCTCCATTAGCGGTAGGGTGCTTTTGGACACAGTTTTCCTTTCCCACTTAGCACTATTTCACAGTAGCGCTGTTTCAACCTTTCACTATATTGCAGTAGTGCTCTTTTAACCATTCACTATATCACAGTGGATCACAACAAACTGTGGCAAATTTTTAAAGTGATGGGAGTACCAGACCACCTTACCTGTCTCCTGAGAAACCTGTACGAGGGTCAAGAAGCAACAGTAAGAACCAGACATGGAACAACCGAGTGTTTCAAAATTGGGAAAGGAGTACGACAAGGCTGCATATTGTCACCCTGCTTATTTAACTTATATGCAGAGTACATCATGAGAAATGCCGGGTTGGATGAATCAGAGGTCGGAATTAAGATTGCTGGGAGAATTATCAACAACCTCCGATATGCAGACAATACCACCCTCATGGCAGAAAGTGAAGAGGATCTAAAGAGCCTCTTGTTGAGGGTGAAAGAGGAGAGTGCAAAAGCTGGTTTGAAACTCAACATTAAAAAAACTAAGGTCATGGCATCTGGCCCCATCACTTGCTGGCATATAGAAGGGGAAGAAATGGAAGCTGTGACAGATTTTAATTTCTTGGGCTCCAAGATCACCGCAGATGGTGACTGTAGCCATGAAATTAAAAGACACTTGCTCCTTGGGAGGAAAGCTATGGCAAACCTAGACAGCATAGTAAGAAGCAGAGACATCACCTTGCTGACAAAGGTCCGTCTAATCAAAGCTATGGTTTTCCCAGTAGTAATGTATGGCTGTG
This sequence comes from Heloderma suspectum, assembly GCF_057233095.1. NCBI lineage: Eukaryota > Metazoa > Chordata > Lepidosauria > Squamata > Helodermatidae > Heloderma > Heloderma suspectum. The sequence goes on from NC_139460.1 coordinate 183,964,424, forward strand.
AGAGCTGGACTATAAGGAAGGCTGAGCGCCGAAGAATTGATGCTTTCGAACTGTGGTGCTGGAGAAGACTCTTACGAGTGCCCTGGACTGCAAGGAGGTCAAATCAGTCCATCCTAAAGGAAATCAACCCTGAGTGCTCATTGGAAGGACAGATACTGAAGCTCAAGCTCAAATATTTTGGCCACCTAATGCGAAGAGAAAACTCTTTGGAAAAGACCCTGATGCTGGGAAAGACTGAAGGCAAAAGGAGAAGGGGACGGCAGAGGATGAGATGGCTAGATAGCATCACCGATGCAATGAATATGAACTTGAGCATGCTCCGGGAGAGAGCGCAGGACCGGAAGGCCTGGCGTGCTATGGTCCATGGGGTCATGAAGAGTCGGACACGACTGAACGACTGAACAACAACAACAATATCACAGTAGCACTCCTGTAATAATTCCACTCACAGTATCTCAGTAGCCTTCACAATATCGCAGTAGCACTGTTTTCACCATTCACAATATCGCGGCAGGAAAAGGCAGAGCAATAGGCATGGGGGGGGGGGGCTCCCTTTCTTCCTGGACTGTAGGAGCGAAGGCAATGAGCTCTTGGCTGCTCCAGTGTGCAGTGTTATCCCTCGCCTTCCTTGGGAGCAATGGGTGGCTACAAGGGAGGGAAAGGATGGAGCACAGTCAGAAAGCCCCTCGGAGAGGCTGGGACAGCCAAGAAAGGAGGGAAGGCAGTGGCAGCGGCATGGGGGGGAGGGGGAGGTAGCTCATCACATCAGAGCATGTTTCTGCACAGTCAGGCCCCCCATCCTGTCCCACCCCTCCCATGATGGCTTCCCTTGATCGGGCAGCCAGCCACATGTCAATTTCACCCAGTTCATGGGGAGAACAAATGGACAGGATGAGAGGAAAGTGGCCCAAATCCGAGCTGGGTGAGCATCACTGGACTGCAGCAGCAAGCTGAGCAAGCCAGATCAATTCCCCATTCACAATATCACAGTTGTGCTGTTTTCACCATCCACAATATTGCAGTGGCCTGTAACGCCTGTTATAACCTTTCACAATATCACAATAGCACTGTTTTAACCTTTCAAAATATCCCAATGGTTGATGAGAGGGGAGAGATGTGGGGTAAACTACAGGGGCTTAATTCAGCACTTCCACTGAACTTCCCTGAGCAGGGGAGCATGGACAGGGGCAGGGAACAGGCCTCTCTCATTTGCTGAGCAGCACCTACGTGGCGGATGAAATTCAGTTCTACTCTCTGGACTCCGCCCAACCAACCCTGAAGTACAGCAGTTTTGAAGTGCCATTTAATCTGTGAACGCGGGTTATTATGTAGTTTATACTTCATTTTTCTTGCTTTGTGTGCTGACGGACCAAAGTGATTTTATGAAAATCTGGATATAACCAGAAAATGCTTCAGAAACCATTGCCATGTAGATTCCCCCCAAGTGGGTGTAGCATGCTCATACCAGCTCAGGTGTTTACGCTGGGCCACTGCCACTCCCCATTACCTGTCCCATTACCTGCCACTCTCTGGATGGTCATTTGGGACCCCGTGGGCTGTGGGGTCCTGGACCTTGGCTTCAAGGTCCAACTACCACTCTGTGTGTGTGTGTGTGTGTGTGTGTGAGAGAGAGAGAGAGAGAGAGAGAGAACAAGAGAGAACTAGAGAGAGATGTCTGCCTTTAAATACCTATAGGTCAGGTTAGCCTTGCTATCCTGCCTCTCCCAAGGTTTCTGGCTGGGCCAGGGCCAGGGTACATGCCTTCACTGCCATGGCAACATAGTCATGTTGCTCCCTCCACTGGCTTCACCGTGGTAATGGATGACATGCTGGCTCTTTTGCCAGTGTCCCGGTCTTCCAGAAAAATGTCCACTGTGTCAGGTGTTTGGGGCAGAGCCTTGGCTCCCTGGGAGAGGCTGGACTTGTACATTGGGCAGGTTGTCATTAAATTCATTTTAGACACTATTGAGAGATCCAATAGAAATTCCAAAAGTACTGAGGCAACCAGAATAAAGGGTGCATTGTATAGCCTTTTCTGGGATTCAGAGGAATAACTCTTAACACTCTGGGAAGAAATGGTTGGCTAGAGAGCCCTCGTCAAATGCAATGTCCTCCACATTCCTTTATTCTAAGTTATTTACCTGATCACCAGTCCCTCAAATTCATTTATCTCTGTGTCTTATCATGGAAAACTGGAACTCTTTCTGGGTAACCCTGTCTGTGAAGTACTGAACCTTGAAAACAAAAGTAACATGAAAACGTATAACCATTGCTACTTTTATTAATGAATGTAAGAGGGAGCATCAAGGAATAAAAAAAATGTTCTACTCTGCAGGATCTGCAGAATATCTTCAGCAACCTCAGTGCATTCTAGAGACACAGCACACCAGAGTTAAAATGGTGAAACAGATAAATTTGCAATTTGGCCAAAAAAAACCACCACCACCCCCAAAATTGGAATTTTAAAAATATGATGTGTGACATGGCTTTGCTGAGCTGAAATTCTAATCCTGTCACCAATATTTGAGCAAAGACAAATGTACATACAAATAAATACATGTGCAAGGCTTTGCACCCTATTAGAGAGCCATCCCAAAATTCAAAAGTTGACCCATCTCAAATATCAATTTCAAAATTTGAAATATGGATGTAATTGATATTTCTACATGCAACTCTGATATCCAGATATTTCAGTTATGTCTTTCCTTTTGAGTGGAAAAGCATGCCACTGTCAAAACAAATGTAGATAATGTCTTTACAAAATGCTCTTCACAGTAACCCCAAAAAATTGCCAGGTATTTTACCTTCTGTTTACTGAATAGTTTGTCCTTGAATTACTCAGGGAAAGGCATTAGTGCCTGCTTTTTCCAGCCCCATGTGCTCCCCTTTGGAGATCATTTTCAGGTGCTGGAAATTATGGCAGCTTTATTATACACCAATTCATGCTAGCAGAGGGCTCTGCCTACCAGACTGTTGTATGTACACACACAAAAAGGTTGCCTCTGTCAGAATGTGCTTGTTCCATTAAGCTAAGTTAGGTAAACTGAGGCAGAGAACCTAAAGCGGATGCTCTCCTTTAAATGATAGCTTGTGTGCTTTTTTGTTGTTGTTGTTTTACGAGCTATGGCAGCATTGTATTGTGGTATGATCACACTAGCCCTACCCTCAAATCCTATAACCCCTATTGTGTAAGCCATGAGAGGGAAAAGGTTACAGAAGCTCTACCCTCTTTTCCAGACACTGCCTAGATGTTTTCAAATGTATCTCCACAACCATGAGGGCTAGATGAAAGAAGGAAAGAAAACCTTTTGATAATATTCATCAGTTTCTGCATGGAATTTGACATGTACTGAATCATGTGTCTTAGAGTAAAGGTTGGATAGATTTTATTAAATGCACCATGTGGCTTTATTGGAGAGGGGAAAGTAGTGATTCTGAATGTTTACAAGATGCCCACATATCATGGTGGGAGAAGGTTTATCGGGTAGAGCTAGAGTTGCTTAGACAGAAAGAAATAAAAAGGCTTTAGGACTAAGATAATAGTCCGAAATCACCTGCTGACATAATTCCATCTCTGAAGGTAAGTGGGTATGGACTAGTCAGTAGTTGAATGAGAGATCTCCCAGGAACCCCATATGGGACTCTGAGTTCCTCCAAGGAAGAGTGCAATATAAAGGTTATATATCAGTGATCAGTAACTATTGGAGTACAAACAGTTGCAACTGGAAGCATCATTAGTTAAGCCATTTCAAACTCAACTGGACAAAGCAGTCAAGCACAGAATGTAAAGAACAGGATTCCAGTGAAGAAGAACAAGAGAACCTCATAGTCCTTTTCAATTCGTTGGGAATTTGCCCAAGTCTAGATTACGAGATAACATGGCACAGATCAGAACAAGAGCCAGTGAGCACAATCCAGCAGGGTGATCATCTCAGCAAACCATATTGAAATGAAAGGGAACTAAGCAAGAGCAGGGAAGAAGTTATTGCTGAATTATGTCCCATGCCTGCCAGTGCAGGACTGTTTATGCATGCTTCTTCGTCACTTCAATACCGAACATTCAATGGCTCTCAATAGATTTTGTAAACTGTCTCCCATTAAAAGTATTGTGTTTGAGTTGACAGTGAATGACTGTTTTTGAAGATGAATCTGTAGTGGATCATTCTCATATGTAAGTCATCACTTGACATTTCAGTCAATAATAATGAATGTTCATGTGTGAACCAGCTCATAGATTCATCCTCCAGGTCTAGAGGTCCCCATCTTAAAATCAGCAATCTCTGCTCTCTGTAGTAGTCACTGTCCCAACTCACCCCAAATCCCCAGTGACACCCAGACCCAACAACACAGGCCAGCTATTTCATTTTTAATTCATTCTGATCATAATCCTAAATCTAGGTTAAAACTAAAACCATGAAGATGCTGTCCAAAAGGCAGAACAGATTTGTCCTGTTCTGTTGTTATTGTACCCTGTTTGTAAACTGTAAGCTTAATTAATTTGCAGCTGAACTGTTCTCACATGCCAGTTGCTTACCTTAATAAACTTGTAGATGAACTGAGCTCTTGCAAGGAGCTCTAAATTTCAGTTGGTTGGTTGGTCTGTCAACTAACTGATAATTAGTCAGTCAGTCACTCTCTTTGAAAAACCTGCTTCTTCTAATAGCTAACCACACCATTTAGGAAACTTCAGTGATGAAATACATACTTGAAAACCGTTGAAACAAAACTCACAATAAAGGGAGCAAAGGCTCACAGCACAAAGTAATCCGGAGCAAGGCTTGTTCTTTCTCTTGTACTTTTTCCATGTTCTTTGCTCTCCAGAAAGAGGATTATATTCAGTTAAGTTGATGTATATAAACAACAGGGAACTTGTAGTTATCCAAAGGATATCTTGATTTGGAATCGGCACAGAGATAAATCCAATCACACCTTTGAACACCCAGTCATATAGGACAATATTGTTACATGGGACACTGGCAGAAATAACTGGCCCCTGATTTATCTCCACTGATGTTGAATTTGCACACAAGACAATCCTCCGGTCTTCTGCATCTAGAAAAAAGAAAAAAAGTGCACAGTTTAATAGACCTACTAGATGGCTAAAAAACCTTATTCTCCTATGTGGGTCTTGAAAAAAGCTGAACCCACACTTCAACTTCTGCACCCATACATGCAAAATATGACACTTTCTCAACCAACTCTTACATCAACTAGCAACTAAACATTCACTCACATCTTTCAAGTCCTTTCTGGATGCAGCTACCTTTTTTAAAAAAGATCTTATATCATCATAATATGAAATCCCCCAAACACCCTCCAAGAAGATAACTCCTGTCTGCACTTGGGAGAATGGCCTGAGTGAGACTTTGGACAAAGATGACTGACATTCTTTCTGGACTTCATTAACTCTGTAACACCGACAATTAACATAAACAAGAAAGAAACACAACATAAGGTCATTTGCAGGCAATACACAACCCCTGCACAATGGCACTTAATACATCCAAACTTTGTGCTGAAAGAGCCATATAGAGGTAAGCATGTACTTTCATTTCTGACAGGAATGCCCTACAGTGCAATGGTTTGGGGCCATGGTTGCTGATTTCTGGCAAGAATTTCTCCATTCCACATCATATGTGACTCCTAAGGCTGTGCTACTTCACCATTCTGAACAAAAAACACATCAGACCACTTTAAACAATTGCATTCTATGGTGAAGTTATGTATAACACAAAACTAGAAGTCCCCCCTTCCCGCCCTGCCAATTATTTCTAAACAGCAGTGGCTTAAAAATGTGGGAAGCAATGATCATGTATAAACTCACCCAGCAAGTAAAACAGACATGGAATTCTGCCCCAAAGATGTGTTGTCTCCAGGCACCCCCTTCATCTCCTGTATAGAGACCATAAGAAGAGTCCTGCTGGATCAAACCAAAGGCCTGTCCAGTACAGCAGCACCCTGTTTCCAGCAGTGGCCAACCAGATGTATATGGGAAGCCCACAAGCAGAGCGTGAGGACAATAGGGCCACCCAGAGAGTTCTTAGGGTCTGGGGTAGGCAATGTTGGCGATCTTGCCACTGCCACCTACATCAAGCCGTGGGGGCGGGTGTTCTGGTAGGCACTCTGGCAGGGCCACTACAGTACAGTACACACAGGCAATGAGGTGGAGTGGGGCTTGCTTGGCAAGCACTTGCGGCAAATTTCCCCTTTTGCCCCCCTCTAGGCAGCCCTGTCATTTCCCAGCAATTGGTATTCATGGGCACACTGCCTCTGAATCGGAAGGTAATATATAGCCGTCATGACTAGCAGTTCTAGATAGCCTCATCTTCCATTATTTTTTCTAATCCCCCATTAAAGCCATCCAGTTTGGCAGCCATCACTATGGCTTGTGGGAGCGCATTCCATAGTTTCTCTGTGTAGGCCCCAAAACTCATTCCCATGAAATATAGATGCATATACATTAGCTGAACTCATTTCAATTGGGCTTTCAGATAGAATATGGAACTGAGACTGCACGGGCCACCTTGGTGAATGACCTATTCTGGGAACTGGATGGGGCAGCCGCAGCACAGCTCGACCTCTTGGAGCTGAACCATGATGTGTCAAGTATAAATACTTTCAAATATCCAATATTGAAATCAAATATAATCATATATATTGTTTCCCGCCTCCTAGCAGAGCAGAGCAAGCTGCTCCAGCTGGTCTAGGACTATAGAAGCAAGCAAGCTCCCAGAGAGTGAGCAAACAGGAGTTGGCCAGGGGAAATCAAGGGAGAGGCCCCTAACATTTTTTAAAAAACATTTTTTTAATTTAGTTTTCTTATAACACACACTTCAATACTAGTGGGACTCTGGTTTTAACCTCCAGTGAGTAGGGGACCAAGCACAGGCTGCCCTAGAACAATCAGAAAGCTAGACACAAAAAAAGGGAAAAGAGGCTATGGAAGGATAAGACTCTCTAGTGGTGGTGACCTGCAAGGTCTGTGCAGTGTTTGTTTTCTTGCCCGAGAACAACATGGCCTACACCTGCAACAAGTGCAAGTTGATCACGCTGCTAGAAGAAAAAATAAGACTGTCTACCCTCCAGGGAATAAGAGAAGACAAAGAGCTCTTGGACAGAATGGTGGAACTACAGCAGCAAAGTGAAGAACAGAAGCTAGAAGAGCAACAGCAAGATGAGGCAGAAGTGGGAAATGCTGAGGTGAAGAAAAATGGAGTGGAGGATACTCCTTGGAAAAGGGTGACAGTTAGGAGAGGGAGAACTAGATGCCACTCTGCACCAGTGGAAGCAGTGGAGCTGTGGAACCATTTCCAGGTACTTGAGGATGAGACTGGAGGACAGCCTGCAGAGGAAGAATTACAGAGGAACCTGCATGAGAGTGAGCAAGAGGCTGAAGGTCAGTCAAGCAGAGGCAATGAAACCCAGGCCTACAACAAGAAGAAGAGAAGAGTGGTAGTAGTGGGAGACTCCTTGCTGCGTGGGATCGAGACCCAAGTATGTCACGAAGACCCGTAGACTCGCCAGGTATGCTGTCTCCCAGGAGGATGGATTAGAGACATGACTGAAGGGTTGCCTGCACTCATAAAGCCCACTGACAGGTATCCCTTTCTTCTCATCCATGTGGGAACAAATGATACTGCCAAGCAGAGCTACGAAGACATCACATCAGACTTTGAATCCTTGGGAAGGAAACTCAAGAACATTGGGGCCCAGATAGTTTTCTCATCCATCCTTCCAGTAGTTAGAAGAGGGATAGAAAGGGAAAGAAAAATACTCCAGGTGAATGACTGGCCACGAAGGTGGTGCTGACAAGAGAGATTTGGATTCTGGGTCCACGGGCTATACTTCCTGGAAGATGGACTGTTGGCAAGGGACGGGTTGCACCTCACAAAGGCTGGGAAGAATGTGTTTGGCCACAGCATGAAGAACTTCATCAGGAGGGCTTTAAACTGAATCCTACGGGGAAGGGGGACGTACAGTTGGGGAAAACAGTAGACCAAGGCTCATGCACCACAACAGAGAGAACAGCTCCCATAGCGCCCAATAATAGTGTTCACAAACATGGATGACAGAAACAAAATTCAAAATGATCTTGATAGGCTGGAGTGCTGGGCAGAAAACAACAGAATGACATTTAATAGGAATAAATGCCAAGTTCTGCACCTAGGAAAAAGAAACAAAATGCACAGTTACAAGATGGGGGATACGTGGCTCAACAACACTACGAACGAGAAGGATCTTGGAATTGTTGTCGATCATAAGCTGAATATGAGCCCACAGTGTGACTTGATCCTAACCAACAGAGATGACTTAGTGGATAAAGTCGCAGTTACAGGAACTCTGGGGGAAAGCGACCATGTTGTACTTGAGTTCTTGGTTCTAAGGGAAGCAAAAGCCGAGTGTAGCCAAACGTGTACCCTGGATTTTAGGAAAGCTGATTTTAATAAACTCAGAACAATGATCAGTAAGGTCCCATGGCAAGCGATGCTAACGAGAAAAGGAGTCCAAGATGGGTAGGAGCTTTTAAAAAAGGAAATTCTCAAGGCACAATCACAAACAATTCCAACAAGAAGAAAAGGTGGAAGATAACAGAAGAAGCCAATGTGGCTTCACAAAAAGCTTAGGGATGACCTGAAAACAAAAAAGGACACATATAGGAAGTGGAAAGAAGGCCAAGTAACAAAGGAAGAGTACAGGCAGATAGCACAGAATGGCAGGGATGGCGTCAGGAAGGCTAAAGCTGAGAATGAGCTGAGGTTAGCAAGGGATGCTAAAAACAACAAAAAGGCTTTCTTCAGCTACGTGCATAGTAAAAGGCAGCGGAAAGAAATGGTGGTTCAGCTATTAAATAAGGATGGCAAAATGATAACAGATGACAAGGAAAAGGCAGAGGTGCTCAATTCCTACTTTGGCTCAGTCTTCTCCCAAAAGAGGGTCTATGACCCCCCTGGCAAAGGCAAAGTACAGGCTAAAGGGGCAGGATTGCAACTTGAGATCGATAGGCATATGGTCAAGGAACACCTCGTTACTTTGAATGAGTTCAAATCTCCAGGGCCACATGAACTGCATCCTAGAGTAATAAAGGAACTGGCAGAAGAACTCTCAGAACCACTGTCTATTCTCTTTGAGAAATCATGGAGGACGGGGGAAGTGCCAGATGACTGGAGGAGGGCTAACGTTGTCCCTATCTTCAAAAAGGGTAAAAAGGAGGAACCTGGGAACTACAGACCAGTCAGTCTGACATCAATCCCTGGGAACATTCTGGAGCAGATCATAAAGCAATCCATCTGGAAGCACCTTGAAAACAATGCCGTGATTACTCGAAGCCAACATAGATTTGTCAAAAACAAGTCCTGCCAGACGAATCTGATCTCATTTTTTTGATCAAGTAACTTCCCTTGTGGGCTGTGGGAATGCTATAGACATCATATACCTCGACTTCAGCAAAGCTTTCAACAAAGTGCCCCATGATATCTGATGGGCAAACTAGCTCAAAGTGGGCTCGATGAAACAACAATCAGGTGGATCCACAGTTGGCTACAGGATCGGACTCCAAGAGTGCTTATCAATGGGATCTTCTCAAAATGGGGGGAGGTAACAAGCGGGGTACTGCAGGGCTCAGTCCTGAGCCCACTGCTCTTCAACATTTTTATTAATGACCTGGAGGAGGAGGTGCAGGGATTTCTGATCAGATTTGCAGATGACACAGAATTGGGCGGGATAGCTAATACCTTGGAAGACAGAAACAAAATTCAAAGTGATCTTGATAGACTGGAGTGCTGGGCTGAAAACAACAAAATGAAATTTATTAGGGATAAATGCCAAGTTCTGCACCTTGGAAAAAGAAACGAAATACACAGTTGCAAGATGGGCAATAGTTGGCTCAACTTGGAGATACTTGGATCTCTTCTTGATCATCCCAGAATACAGGACACAGAATTCTGTGCTTAAGTTACAGGAAGCCAGATTCCGGCTGAACATCAGAAAAACTTCCTGATTGTTCAAGCGATACAACAATCAAACCAATTACCTAGGGAGGTAATGGGCTCTCCCACACTGGAGGCATTCAAGATCATAGAATCATAGGGTTGGAAGGGGCCTACAGGGCCATCGAGTCCAACCCCCTGCTCAATGCAGGAATCCAAGTCAGAGCATCCCTGACAGATGGCTGTCCAGCCTCGTCTTGAATGCCTCCAGTGTGGGAGAGATGAAGCTGGACAGCCATCTGTCAGGGATGTTCTGACTTAGATTCCTGCACTGAGCAGGGGGTTGGACTCGATGGTCTTGTAGGCCCCTTCCAACCCTACTATTCTATGATTCCATGATTCTATGAAATATCAAATAAAGATATTTGGTGAATATTTGGAAAACAAAGTATTCATAAAATAACTCAAGAATGTTCAGTGTCAAATTTGCAGAGGAAATTTTTCTATAAAAAATGCTAAAAAGAAGTTCATATCAGCTCTGTGGTGACAACTTTAGGCCTTACTTTGCTGGAGTCATTCTGACCTCAGTCTGTCTTATTTGAGGTAGTCAAATGAAATAAATAAATAAATAAAGTTTAATATAAACGTGTAGTTTGGCCATTTGGTTTAAATTAGGGATGTATGGCTGTGAGAGCTGGACTATAAGGAAGGCTGAGCGCCGAAGAATCGATGCTTTCGAACTGTGGTGCTGGAGAAGACTCTTACGAGTGCCCTGGACTGCAAGGAGGTCAAATCAGTCCATCCTAAAGGAAATCAACCCTGAGTGCTCATTGGAAGGACAGATAATGAAGCTGAAGCTCAAATATTTTGGCCACCTAATGCGAAGAGAAAACTCCCTGGAAAAGACCCTGATGCTGGGAAAGACCGAAGGCAAAGGAGAAGGGGACGGCAGAGGATGAGATGGCTAGATAGCATCACGGATGCAACGAATATGAACCTGAGCACACTCTGGGAGAGAGCGCAGGACCGGAAGGCCTGGCGTGCTATGGTCCATGGGGTCACGAAGAGTCGGACACGACTGAACGGCTGAACAACAACAACGAGGGATCTCAGAGAAATCAGCACCAGATTAAAATGAGTTCACATTTCAGTGAATCTGAGCTGCGGAATCTGCAGCAGACCAGCTTTTTCTGAGTCACACAGATTCAGTGGACTTGCAAACTGTTTGTTTTTTACTTGGGGGTGGGGTGCGCTGGGTCTAAGACCTGTTGTTATTATTTCCATACTACATGTATTTTATTGTAACTATTATTCTTAAACATACATCCCACATTCTAAGTTCAAATGGTGTTGAAACATCCTACAGTGAATAAAAGCACACAACATTAAAACAAGGTAAAATCAAAGGTATTAATTAAACAAATAAAGCAGCAGCCAATACATAAACCATAAAAAATAGACAGTTTCATGCTGTTTTCAATGGCCCTACAGCCTTCCTAAATAAGAACGCCTTAACTATTCCACTAAACGCCATGAGAGAACAAGCCAGAGAGCCAAGACAAGCTAAAGTATTCTGCTCTCTTACTTCAGTGGGACTTGGATTTGGATGGAAAGAAGATATAGAATTGAGTGTCATCAGCATACTGGTGGCACCAAACCCCAAAACTCTGGACAACCTCTCCCAGTGGTTTCATGTATATGTTAAATAGCATGGGGGATAAGAGGGAACCCTGAGGGACACTACAGGCCAATGGCCACAGTGGTCACAGTGTCAAACAGGAATCCCCCAGGACCACCTTCTGAAATCGCCTCTCCAACAAGGACTGGGAGCATTGTATAATAGTGCTTCTCAGTCCCTTCTCAGAAAGACACCTAAGAAGGATGCTATGGTTGATGATATTCAGAGCTGCTGAGAGGTCCATCAAAACCCACAGGAGCACACTCTCCCTGTCCAATTCCCAGCATAGATTGTCCACCAAGGTGACCAAACCACTCTCTGTATCATAACCAGGCCTTAAACCAGATTGGAATAGATCTAGATAATCTACATCATCTAGAAATCCCTGGAGCTGGGAAGCCACCACACACTCCAACATCTTGTCCAAGAATGGAGACCAGCCAGAAATTATCCAATACAGTGGGGTTCAGGGAGGGGTTTTTTTTTAAACCAAGGTCTTATCACTGCATCTTCTAGACAAGACAGAATCACACCTTGCCATAAACAGACTTTCACACTTCCCACTCAGCCAGCTCCCCCCACCAGCTGCTTTTATAAGCCAGTAAGGGCAAGGGTCCAGGACCAGGACACAAGTGGTAGGTCTCCAAGGATTACAATTTTGTTTTGTCAAAGCATGCTTAAGTTGCCCCCTTTTGTTTTGAAAGAAAACCAGTTGCAATTCAGATCAGGGCCCCACATCAGTTTCCCATCCTGGTGGCAATTTGTCCCCAAAGGTGCTGTAGATCAAGCCAGGAGTCAGGACCAAAGGAAAAGCAAGATATACAGAGATATACCAGAACTGAGTCAGACTTGGTTGCTCAACCAAACCACCACTGAGACAGGAAGCCCTCTTCTTATACTCTTTCCTGAGCCAATGGCTGACCTTGGTGGGTGGACACAGTCCAGAGTTGGAGGTTTCTTTACTGAGAGGCTGCAGTTATGTGGTTCATGATATAGGTCACTGGATAGCAGTTCCTGACAAATAGGCCCCAATATATGCCTTCAAAAGAGTGGCTAGCTTAAGCATACTTTTTTTTTAAAGCATATTAACAGAATGTGTAATTTGGACATATGCTTCACTGTGAAAAGGTATTCATTGTTGATGATATTGAAAATAACCCATGTCCCCCTGTTGATTTAAGGAGGGGGAGGAGAATTCTGTGTGCATTACTTTAAAGTTCTGACTGTGTAAAATAAATTGCTTCATACCATCATAATATTCACTTATATTTGATATGTCACATTTATTTATCAAGTAAATAACAGATCAGCTACAAGCAAGTCCTGTGAATGTTATTGGCTGATAAGCTTAAGGACAATTACTCTATGTATCTATTTATTTTTTACTCTGAATGTGAGTAGATCCTTTTATGAAATTAACCTTTGAGCTCTGAGACTCAAATTATTCATGACCATCAGCTAACATAGTCCTAAATGAGGGGCCAGATCTTTATCATCTGAGTGGAGGAAATGACCTGTTTTTGTTTGCAAAGGGAGGAAGCTCTTTTAACATAGCAGCCACTATAAGGGATTCGTGCTACTATGGCTAGGAGCCTGACCAAACACTTTCCCCTTGTCTCATGGCCCTATAAGGAAGGGTCAACAGAACCATTTACACAGCGTACAATGTAAAGCCTTAAGCAACTGATGAACCAAAGAGATATATCAGTGATGGCCAGTCCACTTAGTATCACTGACAGACAGGTTTGGCACTTTTCTTTTCTTCATAGGACTGAAAGGTAATAATTCATTTTTACAGAAGAAACTAAATAGTGAAGTAAAGGTGGCTAAACCTGCTCCCTATCCCCAATGAGCCTAACACTCAAGAACCAGGTTCCCACTTGGCACTTACAGGGTAACATAGCACATTTTTTAAAGGCAGGTCAAGAGTTAACAATCTGCATTTTGACAGTGGGTGATGTGCAATAAAGAGAGTGGTAGGAACAGAGAGAGGGGAGAAGCAAGAGGCAATAAGAAATGAATGTGAGCAAATTAAGTTGCAGATACCCAGACCAGGGCTGTGTTTCCACCAGTGATTTACGCCAACCTGGCTGCGCAGTGAGGTCTCTGTGTTTCCATGACGTCATGGCCATTCAGCACCAGCCCCACATTTTATCATGGAAAAACTGCTTCTTCTGAGACTGGTTATAGTCCGACTTTTCCAGCTTACTTCAGCTCCATTACTGACCTGTTTCCACAACTGCACTGGGTTCAGTACTGTAGTCCTGCCCATGGAGCATATAACCCAGCCCTTATGGGTGTGTCGCTCTGACTCAGCGACCAACTCTTTCCCTCCCTATTTTCTGCACGTTTCAATTGCTATTTTGGAGCAGGATGCCAAGGGACCAACTTTTAAAACACAATTGAAAATAAGTGCCAGAACACTAGTGTGTATTTATCGCAGGCAAGCAAGTACTCCCACTACAGCCTGAAAATCAGGTTTATCTCAGGTCACTTCCCCAGAACTGGAAGTGGGGAGGATCCATGGCTAATATTCCTTTGTGTCGTTTGGACCAGGGAAATGATGCCGCAAGCATCATAGTCTAGTTTTCATATTACATGCTTAGTCGCTATCGCATTATTACACCATTGTGTAGGTCTTCAATCAATTTGCACACCCTCTATGTCAGTATCTTCCTATGACTCTATGACTCTATCGCTAAATAGCACTAACACGCATTTGCGCTATTGTACAATAGCGTTATTGTGCAATAGTGCATTTTCCAAAAGTAGTCCCCTTGACCTCAACAGGAGTCAGCAGGCACCCCTGGACTAATGTGCTATTGCATAATAGCACAAATGCATGTTACTGCTATTTTGCAATTGAGTGATAGAGTCATAGCAACATACTGATGTGGAGCGTATGTGTATCGATGGAAGACTTGCGCAATAGTGTGATAATGTAATAGCGACTTAGCATGTGCCTGCTAATGCGGTAGCCTGCTATTTAGAAGGAAAGGGAAAAAATGGGAGGAATTGGGCATACATATGGGAAGTCTACTCAGAAGTAACTCCCGTTGTGGTCAATGAGGCTTGTTCCCTAGATTGCCATTAAGGGGAGTAGAGCCTGGAGGGGGGAGCCTCTCTGATTGGTTCAGCAGCCCCTGCCAATCTGATGACATTCACTTCCAATCCCCCCACCCCACCAAGAGGTATGTTTCTGCCAGTGAAGGGGGAGAGGGAGGGGAGACCCAGCAAGAGGAAGAGGCAGGAACATGGATGAGGTAATCAGACCCCACCCAGACTCCACCCAGCCATCCAGAAAATAATTCGATCAGAGCTCAGTGAAAACACCACAGAGCCCCAGGCTACAATGGTGATAAGCCAGGACTTTAAGCATTGTGGAAACTGGAAAAGGAGCAGATGCGATTGGGGAAACATTGCAACAAAATTGCAAGCCAGGTGAAGCCCATAGTGTGGAAACACACCCCAGGGATGAGGATAAAAGGTTTATCATATGCTTCATGGAAATTGTGGATTTTAAGGTGGGATTGAGAGAGAGAGAGAGAGAGAGAGAGAGAGAGAGAGAGAGAGATGGCATATTATATATGTTCCTGGAATTCTAGGTTTAAGGACCAGCAAGGGAAATTTGGCAGTCACTTAAGGGTTGAGTGGGGCATCATTATGGAGAGTTTTAATGATAAGTACAAAAATTGAGAGCCAGTATAGGGACTGGAGGAGGGAACGTCACATGATCTGAGTGACAAGAGAAGTGAATTATTTTGTCAGTGGAATTTTGAAATGGAAGTGAGAGGACAGAGACATAAGAAGGGAAGGCTAGGGAGAAAAAGTTGCAATAGTCACTGTGGGAGATGGCCAGAACATGAACAAGTGTTTGGGGTGGAAGGACTGAGAGGAAATTAGAACCCATTGTGGGGAGCTGAGCTTACCTGACTGGTGACAGAAAAGCATAGGGGCAAATGACTCCTGTAAGTTCAAACTACCTGGTGAGCAGGAAGATGTTTGATGGGAACCCTGAAGTAAAGGTTGGGTTTGGGGTTAAGCAAGGATCATTATAGATGCTGAGAGTATTTGAGGAGAGGAAAACTTGGGAGAAAAAGATGAGCAGTCAGGACATAATAAGCAGAACTGCACTGAATTTTTATGATGTTCAAATATTGATGCTTCTTAAATGGCTGCAAAAAAGTCCATGAAGTTCTCCGTCCTTCCACTCCTTCACACATTTCTTGATGCCTGTTCACAGTCATTGTTCTCCAATACTCAGTTGTAAAACTCACTGGATCACTTGTAGCCAGTCAGTATCTTTCAACCTAACCTACCTCACAGGGTTGTTGTGAGGATAAATGGGGTGGGGGGCATATACGTTTGGAAGAAGGGCAGGATAAAATAAATGTAATAAATAAATAATACACTGCTGCCTCAACCCCATGTTTTTTACCTGAGAAGACATTCCCTGCACTTTTTTTCATCCCTGGTACTATGAGCTGAGGTGCATGCTAATGCATATTAAAAGACCTTTAAATTAAAAATAAACCCTTCCTGTGTGCTAATGCACATAAACACTTGCTTTAAAAACAACTGGGATTAAAATACTCTTTTTAAAGCCTGCTGTGGTGCACCAATGTACATTAAAAGACTTTTAAAAGTCCTGTTGGTGTCTATTGGTGTGCTTTAAAAAAATAATAATCCAGAAATCCCACATGGACATATTCTTGCTTTTTAAGTAGTCCTCACTGAGAATGAGGTAGTCCTCTTTGAGGAGTGTACAAATGTTCATAACACTAAATCCCCTGTTTCAGCTCAGCACTGATACTGAGTCTGAGAATGCTATGTGACATCCAAATAGAAATATTTTGGCACACAGTTGGTAAGGTGGAACTGGAAAGAAGTGGAGATAACGGTCTAGCTAGCTATCATCAGCATTTAGGTGGGAGTGAAAGTCATGGGATTTAATGAGGCTACAGAAGATAGTGTACAGAAAAAAGCAGGGGACAAAGAACAGAATCTAGAGGAACCCCCAAAAGAAGACTGAACAAAAGCTTCCAGTTTTGTAAGTAGGCTCATATTCTGTTATGTGCAATAATATTTAATTTTAATAGATTAATGTATCACAACATTGGTTAAAAAGCAAATGATTAAACAAGTTCTTTAAACTGGTTGACAGACCTAAAAATAATATAATAATAAAATACAGTATTGTACATTAAATTATTCCAATGTAAAAAAGTACATTACATTAAACTAAAATAGCCAAACTGAAAATCTATAAAATTGTATCAATACAATGCTGAAATACTAGCCTATCTCAAATCAGCACGCTGTACTTTTGAGAAATATATAACGCTATCTGGAAATAGTAGATTTTAACAGGTTAAATGGAGCAGTTTCTTACCAGATAGAAAAGCTACACAGTGCTCTTTCCAGTGCCAGGGGAAGACCTTTTTTTATTTTCCCAGGCATTTTGGCATTTTAGCATTCCAGTCTTTTAGCTCTGTTGCTTTAAATCTGCTATTGCATTTTAAATCTCTGCATTGCTGTTGGGTTTTTCTCTGGTTGTGCTTTTATGCTGCAGTTTTAAGCCATTATATTTTATATTGTATTTTATGCTGTATTTTGTGGTTTTAATTTTTGTGAACTACCCAGAGAGCTTTGGCTATTAGGCAGTATAGAAATGTAATAAATAAGTAAATGGGACATTATTTTCCAAGAAGGTGTCTAGTCTGTGTAACTTGGGACAAGTTGAGAGACCCTTCCAATGCCAGTGTTCAAGGCTTCTTTACATTATCAGAGACTATACTCTATTTTCCAGCCAAGCAAAAATGAGACAAAATGTGCCCTAGAAGAGGTACTTGCCATGAGTTCAGCAAAGGACAGGAATGATCAACAAGTCTTCAAAGCCAAACCTATGAAACATGACCATATTTTGGCTGGAGGAGTGGCATTCCACTCAGTTATACTTTGAATATGTGTATGTGTATGTGTGTGTATGTATGTATATATATATGCGCAAGAAAACGTTTGTGAAGCCTAATGATAATTACAGAAATTCCATAGTTTTACCACGATAGCCTTCATGAATCAAAAGCAGTCCTTTTCTAAATATCCAGTAGGGTTTATATTAACCAATTCTGTGTCTTATGAAATAAAGCAATGTATAAATTAGGCAAACAATGAGTACTTAAGAGTCAGGATATTTGCAAAATACTTGCATCAGCTCAATTAAAGGGAATAATTAGAATCATGTGTCTAAATAATTAGATAGATCTTCAGGGGTGCGTGTGGGAGGCCCCACCTTATAAAAGAATCAGAAGCTTTGTGAGTTTGATCTTCATCATACGGTTGTGTGGAAACACGTCATGCCACAATCAAAAGACATCTCTGAAGACCTCAGAAAAGCCGTTATCGCTGCTTATCAGTCTAGAAAGGGTTACAAAACAATTTCTAAAGATTTGGGGCTCCACCAATCCACTATCAGACAGATAGTCTACAAATGGAAAAGGTTCAAGACCACAGTCACTCTACCCAGGAGTGGTCTCCTACCAAAATCTCTCCAAGAACAAACTGGCATATCATCCAGGAAGTCAAAAAGAACCCCAGAGTAACATCCAAGGATCTGCAGGCCACTCTCACCTTGGCTGATATAAGTGTTCATCACTCAGTGAACACTCAATGAAAAAGATGAACAAGAATGGTGTTCATGGGAGGATAACCAGGAGGAAATCACTGCTCTCTAAAAAGAACATTGCTGCCCATCTGAGGTTCGCTAAAGATCACATAGATGATTCCCAAGACTTCTGGAACAATGTTCTCTGGACAGATGAGTCAAAGGTAGAACTTTTGGGCCTCAATGATAAATGTTACGTTTGGCAAAAAAACAAACACTGAGTTTGAATAGAAGAGCCTCGTCCCAACCATCAAGCATGGTGGTGGGAATGTGATGGTTTGGGCCTGCTCTGCTGCCTCAGGACCTGGACGGCTTGCCATCATTGACACAACATGAATTCTGCAGTGTATCAGAAGATTCCAGGGGAGAATGTCAGGCCATCTGTCTGTGAGCTGAAGCTGAGCCAAAAGTGGGTCATGCAACAAGACAATGATCCTAAACCTACAAGCAGACCTAGAAAAGAATGGCTGTGGAAGAAGAAATTCCGTGTTTTAGAATGGCCTCGTCTAAGTCCGGACCTAAGCCCCGTTAAGGATGGATGAAAATCCCTTACCTGGTCCCGCAGCTGTGTTTGGTGTGGGGGCGAGGCGCTCCGTTTCTCCCCCCAAAATTCAGGCCAGGGGGGAGCGCCCTGTCTCCCCAGCCGCGAAATAAAAAAAAGTAAATTAAAAAAAAAAACACGTGATAGTACGTAACGATTTACGTAGCCTATCACGGCTAGATTTTCAGTCAGCCGTGATAGGCTACATAAATCTTTACGTAGCCTATCACAGCTGACTTTGGAAAAAAAAAAGCGCGTATGCAAATGGCGGTGCCCATGGGCGCCGCCATTTGCGTTCCTTGTTTGGGCATGAGTAGTCTACGTAAAGATTTACGTAGACTACGGTGAAAATATTTTTATGAAAAATTATTTTCGCCATAGTCTACGTAAATCTTTACGTAGACTATCCCTGCCCAAATAAGGAACGCAAATGGCGGCGCCCATGGGCACCGCCATTTGCATATGCGCTTTTTTTTTTCCCCCAAAGTCAGCCGTGATAGGCTACGTAACGATTTACGTAGCCTACCACGGCTGACTTTGAAAATCTAGCTGTGATAGGCTATGTAAATCGTTACATAGCCTATCACGTGTTTTGTTTTGTTTTTTTACTTTACTTTGTAATGACGGCGGCGGCAGCCGGTCGGAAGACCGCCCGCCGCCCCCGCCCCCACCAAAACGCCGCCGAAACGCCACCGGGACCCGCCGCCGAGAGGGACATTCGAAGGAGGTAAGTCCTATCCCGGGGGGGGGAGAATTTCACCACCAATTTTGGGGGGCCGAATGCATTGGTATTTGGCCTCCCGGAGATTCGTGGAGAAATTCTCCGTCATCCCTAAGCCCCATTGAAATGTTGTGGCAGGACCGGAAGCAAGCTGTTCAAGCAAGGAAGCCCTCAAATGTCACTGAGTTGAAGCAGTTGCGCAAGGAGGAATGGGCCAAAATTCCTCAGAACCTATGTGAGAGTTTTGTTACAGTTACAGGAAGTGCTTACTTGAAGTCATTGCTGCTCAAGGGGGTGACACCAGGTACTGAATCTAAAGGTTCACATACTTTTCCACACATGAATATTGAATGCTGAATCAGTTGTGGAGAAATAACTGTTGAAAAAGCATCATGTTTGTGTGTCATTTGTTTTCTCAGGTTATCTATGGTTCTTTATCTAGGAGTATGGGGTTAGATTAAGATCTAATAACATTTTAGTGCGGAAATATGTGGCAGTCCTAAGGGGTTCACAAACCTTTTCTTGCCACTGTATATATATGCATTACACCCATACGTATGCTTTGAAAGAAGGGGAAATCCCCCTTCCACCATTGCTCAGGGCCAATTTGGGATAGATACATAGCTGGAAAGATTTCCAGATCACATATCTGTGGGCTTGGTCTTTTATGTTTATTGCATACAACATTCCTGATCCAATAGCAAGTATTTACCTAATGAAGTGTGAATTCTGTTCTCATTTTCTCTTTAATAATCAGACAGTTTCTCCTCATAACTTTTTAATAGGAAACCATGCACAGTCTTTGATCATTTTAAAGTGTACTTTTCCTGAACTTTCAAATTAAAAGTATTTCAAGGGGTGCATATTCATTATCATTTAATGCAGATTAGTGACCTCTTGACCCCCTTTAGACAACCTTTTCTACTTACAGCCAGTGATAAATAAAGTAAGAAGGTGTTGGATATTCCCTGTATAGGTGAGATGAGGACTCAAATCCATGTTGCTGATTAAGAGCCTTTCCGCATGTGCTCCAACCCCATTTTAGCA